>NC_086453.1:61957436-62285348 GCF_028390025.1 Pseudophryne corroboree
AGTAGCAGCTTGGGCAGATAACTTGTCATCTGACATTGATACCCTAGATAGGGATAGCATTTTATTGACCTTGGGTCACATTAAAGACGCAGCCTTATATATGAGAGACGCTGCAAGAGACGTTGGGCTGTTAGGTTCAAGAGCCATCGCCATGGCAATTTCTGCTAGGCGAGCCCTGTGGACCCGCCAATGGACGGGTGATGCTGACTCAAAGAGACATATGGAAATTTTGCCTTACAAAGGTGAGGTTTTATTTGGGGAGGGTCTCGCGGACCTGGTTCCACAGCTTCCGCGGGTAAATCTTCTTTTTTACCTTATGTTCCCCCACAGCAAAAGAAAACACCACAATATCAGATGCAGTCCTTTCGGTCGCATAAGTCCAGAAGAGGTCGGGGCTCTTCCTTCCTCGCCAGAGGTAAGGGTAGAGGGAAAAGAATGCCGGCTACAGCTAGTTCCCAGGAGCAGAAGTCCTCCCCGGCTTCTACTATATTCACCGCATGACGCTGGGGCTCCACTGAGGGAGTCCGCGCCGGTGGGAGCACGTCTTCGACTCTTCAGCCAGGTCTGGGTTCTGTCAGACGTGGATCCTTGGGCGATGGAAATTGTATCCCAAGGCTACAAACTGGAATTCGAAGAGGTGCCTCCACGACGATTTTTCAAATCGGCTTTACCAGCTTCTCACCCAGAGAGGGAAATAGTTTTCTCTGACGTCCTAAGTGGATGCTGGGACTCCGTAAGGACCATGGGGAATAGCGGCTCCGCAGGAGACTGGGCACAACTAAAGAAAGCTTTAGGACTACCTGGTGTGCACTGGCTCCTCCCTCTATGACCCTCCTCCAGACCTCAGTTAGAATTTTGTGCCCGGCTGAGCTGGATGCACACTAGGGGCTCTCCTGAGCTCCTAGAAAAAGAAAGTTTATTTTAGGTTTTTTATTTTCAGTGAGATCTGCTGGCAACAGACTCACTGCTACGAGGGACTAAGGGGAGAGAAGCGAACCTACCTGCTTGCAGCTAGCTTGGGCTTCTAAGGCTACTGGACACCATTAGCTCCAGAAGGATCGAACACAGGGCCCGACCTCGATCGTCCGTTCCCGGAGCCGCGCCGCCGTCCCCCTTACAGAGCCAGAAGCAAGAAGAGTCCTGGAAATCGGCGGCAGAAGACTTCGGTCTTCAAACAAGGTAGCTTGGGCTTCTAAGGCTACTGGACACCATTAGCTCCAGAAGGATCGAACACAGGGCCCGACCTCGATCGTCCGTTCCCGGAGCCGCGCCGCCGTCCCCCTTACAGAGCCAGAAGCAAGAAGAGTCCTGGAAATCGGCGGCAGAAGACTTCGGTCTTCAAACAAGGTAGCGCACAGCACTGCAGCTGTGCGCCATTGCTTCCCATGCACACCTCACACTCCGGTCACTGATGGGTGCAGGGCGCTGGGGGGGGCGCCCTGGGCTGCAATATTAAGTACCTTGGCTGGCAAAAAAACACATAATATAGTCATAGAGACTATATATGTGTAAAATACCCCTGCCAGATATACATAGAAAAAAGCGGGAGAAGTCAGCCGAAAAAGGGGCGGGGCTATCTCCCTCAGCACACTGGCGCCATTTTCCCTCACAGCTCCGCTGGAAGGATCGCTCCCAGGCTCTCCCCTGCAGTTTCCAGACTACATAGGGTAAAAAAGAGAGAGGGGGCACTAAATTTAGGCGCAATATTGTGTATACAAGCAGCTATTGGGAAAAATCACTCAGTTATAGTGTTAATCCCTGTGTTATATAGCGCTGTTGGTGTGTGCTGGCATACTCTCTCTCTGTCTCCCCAAAGGGCTTTGTGGGGTCCTGTCCTCAGTCAGAGCATTCCCTGTGTGTGTGCGGTGTGTTGGTACGGCTGTGTCGACATGTTTGATGAGGAGGCTTATGTGGAGGCGGAGCAAGTGCCGATAAATGTGATGTCACCCCCTGCGGGGTCGACACCTGAGTGGATGGACTTGTGGAAGGAATTACGTGAAAGTGTCAACTCCTTACATAAAAGGTTTGACGACATAGCAGATGTGGGACAGCCGGCTTCTCAGCTTGTGCCTGCCCAGCTGTCTCAAAAGCCATCAGGGGCTCTAAAACGCCCGCTACCTCAGATGGCAGACACAGATGTCGACACGGATACTGAATCCAGTGTCGACGACGATGAGACAAATGTACATTCCAATAGGGCCACACGTTACATGATTGAGGCAATGAAAAATGTGTTGCACATTTCTGATATTACCCCAGGAACCACAAAAAAGGGTATTATGTTTGGGGAGAAAAAACTACCAGTGGTTTTTCCCCCATCTGAGGAATTAAATGAGGTGTGTGAAGAAGCGTGGGCTTTCCTCCATAAGAAACTGGTAATTTCTAAAAGGTTACTAATGGCGTACGCTTTCCCGCCAGAGGATAGGTCACGTTGGGAAACATCCCCTAGGGTGGATAAAGCGCTCACACGTCTGTCAAAAAAGGTGGCACTACCGTCTCCGGACACGGCCGCCCTAAAGGAGCCTGCTGATAGGAAGCAGGAGGCTATCCTGAAGTCTGTATATACACACTCAGGTATTATACTGAGACCAGCTATTGCTTCAGCATGGATGTGCAGTGCTGCGGCTGCGTGGTCAGATTCCCTGTCGGAAAATATTGATACCCTAGACAGGGACACTATATTGCTATCCATAGAGCATATAAAAGACGCAGTCTTATACATGAGAGATGCACAGAGGGATATTTGCCGGCTGGCATCTAAAATAAGTGCAATGTCCATTTCTGCCAGGAGAGGATTATGGACTCGGCAGTGGACGGGTGATGCAGATTCTAAAAGGCACATGGAAGTTTTGCCTTATAAGGGTGAGGAGTTGTTCGGGGATGGTCTCTCGGACCTCGTTTCCACAGCAACAGCTGGGAAGTCAGCATTTTTACCCCATGTTCCCTCACAGCCAAAGAAAGCACCGTATTATCAGGTACAGTCCTTTCGGCCCCATAAAGGCAAGCGGGTTAAAGGCGCATCCTTTCTGCCCAGAGGCAGAGGTAGAGGGAAAAAGCTGCAGCATACAGCCAGTTCCCAGGTGCAAAAGTCCTCCCCCGCTTCCTCCAAGTCCACCGCATGACGCTGGGGCTCCACAGGCGGAGCCAGGTACGGTGGGGGCCCGTCTCAAAAACTTCAGCAATCAGTGGGCTCGCTCACGGGTGGATCCCTGGATCCTTCAAGTAGTATCTCAGGGGTACTGTCACGATCCAGGTAATTCCTTATTAGTATTTACCTTCCAAATGCCTCCTGAGACTGTCCCAGTGTCCCAAGCCTGGATTCCATCTGCGCTGTCTGTGTGCAGCATGCTGCATCTCATTGTCTCAAATCTCTTTACTGTGATTCTGGCAGCTTCATGGTTAAAACTCACATGCAAGTTACAAACAGTCTTTCCCTCCAAGTTCAAACATGGGCGCAGCCATGTTTGTTTTCATCACATGTTACTTTTCAGCCAATCAGCTGCACTCTGCTCCCAGCCTGATTACACAGCAGCTGTACTCTGGTCTCTGGTTAATTGCCCACCAATCCCTGCTAACCTGTGGGTTTAAATAGCCTGTCCCAGCACTGAGGGATGTCAGTGCTTCAATGGTCTTCAGTGTTTCCAGTGAGCAGTTCTTCCATGGACTTTCTCTGCAGTGCTTCATTTGTCTCCAGTGGTTTCTGTGTGCAGTCTTCTACAGATTCTCCAGTGAACTCTCCTGCATTCAAGCCTGACTCCTCTGTGTTACACTCTGTGGTGTAACACGACACCTCTGTGATTAACCCTCTACAACATCACATTACTCATCTGTGTCTGTATTCCGGCTTTCCAGCAGCCACTCTTCAACAACTACAGTTTTCCAGCGAACCCTAGTTCATTTACAGTTTACAGAACTTTTCTCTACATTCCAGGTTACTGGTATTAACCAGTTGCACGCCTAAATTTCCACTTGTGACTTTCTATTGTTTTTGCAAGTTTTATGACTTTTCATTTAATAAAATCACTGAAAGATATTTCCAGTTGTCGTGGTCACGCCTTCGGGCATCCTTGCTACTGTCTTTACGCATGTCCAGGAGTCACATGGCTCCTCCTAAGTTCAAGTACCCGTCAACCCCTACAACTGAGGCTCCCAGTCAGGGTCTCCAACCCTCAGTTGTGACAGTAAGCACTGACCTAATGGATCCAGCCGGAGACCAGGCCCAAGCGCTTAGGCTGTTTCAAGAATTGGCAACCCGCCTTGAACGTCAGGAGGCTGCTGTAGGCCATGTTGGTCGCTGTCTCCAGGACCTCTCCTCCCGGCTGGATGAAATCCAAGCGGCCCTCCGTGGATCAGGGGCATCCAGTGTCCTGACTCTCAGTCAACTGTTGGTTCAGTTACAAGACCTTCTTTCTAGTATCGTTCCAGTTATTTCAAAGTGTCTCTGTGATACTCCTATTATCTCTGCTCCCGTCTCCATGAAAGCCTTCCCACAGTCTGCTGAGAACACAGATGCAACAGCTGCCAATCTCTCTATGTCCAAGTCGTTTCCCCTTGCTCCAAGTAAAGATAAGTTCCGGAGTAAGCCACGGTCTAGACTTTCTGAAGAGGAACGCAAGCGTTGCATGCAGTTTCAACTCTGCTTCTACTGTGGGGGTTCTGATCACTTTATTAAAGACTGTTCTCTCCGTAAACCAAGGAAGTGGGATAGATCTCCACATCACAGCATTCTTAGTTTCCAACCTTCCTATGTGGAATCTTCAGCTCCTTCTGAGCCGGTCAAAAAAAATATAAAAGTTGATCAAAGAAAAACCCAATTCTACAATTGGGGTCCTGTGTCCAGGAGCCCCATTTCCAATTCCGGGAAACAAAAGAGATTTAATGAGACTTTCTTCACCAAGGGGAAATCCAATTCCGCAGCCCAAGACGGGGCGTCTGTTTTTGCAGCCCAAGACGGGGCATCTGTTTCTACAGCTCCAGGAAAGGTATCCAATGTTCAAGCTCTACTAGGGGCATATGAGTCTTCTCAAAAAGGAGTTTCTGATCTGTCAACCCCAGGAGGGGTGCTGGAGAAAACAACCCTGAGAGAGGTGTCTGATTCATCAACCCCAGGAGGGGTCACCGAAATTTCAGCCCCAAGGGAAGTATCCAGAGCCGAGTTCCCAGATGGAAATTTTTGTGCTACAGATGCAGTTATGAACTCCTGTTTGCCGTTTTCAGAGAGCACCACCCTGTTGGCATCCAGCATGGACTTGGTCCAGGATGGTCTAACTGAACACTTGGATACCACTCATTCCGGTTCCAACCGGATTCTGACTCCTTTGGTTCCAGCCGATTCCAGTAAGCCTCCTTCAGTTCCAGCCGATTCCAGCACCTTCGAATCTAATCAAGTCCTATCCGTTAGTCCAAAGACTCCTCTGGTTCCAGCCAGTTCAAGTTCATCAGGATTCAATTCAGGTTCCGAAGGTGAATTTGTTGATGACTCAAGCTACATTATGGGAGGTCCTGCTCTTTCCTGTTACGCTTTCACGCATGAAGAGGTTCCAGAATTACCAAAAAGCTCCACAGGTCTCTGTATGAAAAGTCCTCGTTCTAGAACAAGATTTAATTTAAGACTTATTGGAGTGCTAGCTTCAAAAGCACAATTTTCTTGTACTTCTAATCCAGGAAAGGGACCTTCTACATGTTATTCCTCAGTCCTTTCAGATGAAGAAGATTGGGAGGACTTCTAGCAATCCAGTTGCTTCAGGCTTTCCACGCCAGATTTCCTCCTCAAGCCTAAGAAGTGTCCTGGGGCCACTCCTAAAGGAGAGGGTACTGTCACGATCCAGGTAATTCCTTATTAGTATTTACCTTCCAAATGCCTCCTGAGACTGTCCCAGTGTCCCAAGCCTGGATTCCATCTGCGCTGTCTGTGTGCAGCATGCTGCATCTCATTGTCTCAAATCTCTTTACTGTGATTCTGGCAGCTTCATGGTTAAAACTCACATGCAAGTTACAAACAGTCTTTCCCTCCAAGTTCAAACATGGGCGCAGCCATGTTTGTTTTCATCACATGTTACTTTTCAGCCAATCAGCTGCACTCTGCTCCCAGCCTGATTACACAGCAGCTGTACTCTGGTCTCTGGTTAATTGCCCACCAATCCCTGCTAACCTGTGGGTTTAAATAGCCTGTCCCAGCACTGAGGGATGTCAGTGCTTCAATGGTCTTCAGTGTTTCCAGTGAGCAGTTCTTCCATGGACTTTCTCTGCAGTGCTTCATTTGTCTCCAGTGGTTTCTGTGTGCAGTCTTCTACAGATTCTCCAGTGAACTCTCCTGCATTCAAGCCTGACTCCTCTGTGTTACACTCTGTGGTGTAACACGACACCTCTGTGATTAACCCTCTACAACATCACATTACTCATCTGTGTCTGTATTCCGGCTTTCCAGCAGCCACTCTTCAACAACTACAGTTTTCCAGCGAACCCTAGTTCATTTACAGTTTACAGAACTTTTCTCTACATTCCAGGTTACTGGTATTAACCAGTTGCACGCCTAAATTTCCACTTGTGACTTTCTATTGTTTTTGCAAGTTTTATGACTTTTCATTTAATAAAATCACTGAAAGATATTTCCAGTTGTCGTGGTCACGCCTTCGGGCATCCTTGCTACTGTCTTTACGCATGTCCAGGAGTCACATGGCTCCTCCTAAGTTCAAGTACCAGTCAACCCCTACAACTGAGGCTCCCAGTCACGGTCATCAGCCCTCAGTTGTGACAGGTACAAGCTGGAATTCGAGACGTCTCCCCCCCGCCGTTTCCTCAAATCTGCCTTGCCAACAACTCCCTCAGGCAGGGAGGCAGTGCTAGAGGCAATTCACAAGCTGTATTCCCAGCAGGTGATAGTCAAGGTGCCCCTCCTTCAACAAGGACGGGGTTACTATTCCACAATGTTTGTGGTACCGAAACCGGACGATTCGGTGAGAACCATTTTAAATTTGAAATCCTTGAACACATATATAAAAAAATTCAAGTTCAAGATGGAATCGCTCAGGGCGGTTATTTCAAGCCTGGACGAGGGGGATTACATGGTATCACTGGACATCAAGGATGCTTACCTGCATGTCCCCATTTACCATCATCACCAGGAGTACCTCAGATTTGTGGTACAGGATTGTCATTACCAATTCCAGACGTTGCCGTTTGGTCTGTCCACGGCACCGAGGGTATTTACCAAGGTAATGGCCGAAATGATGATACTCCTTCGAAAAAAGGGAGTTTTAATTATCCCGTACTTGGACGATCTCCTGATAAAGGCGAGGTCCAGGGAGCAGTTGTTGGTCGGGGTAGCACTATCTCGGGAGGTGCTACAACAGCACGGTTGGATTCTAAATATTCCAAAGTCACAGCTGGTCCCTACGACACGTCTACTGTTCCTGGGGATGGTTCTGGACACAGAACAGAAAAAAGTGTTTCTCCCGGAGGAGAAAGCCAAGGAGCTGTCATCTCTAGTCAGAGGCCTCCTGAAACCAAAACAGGTGTCGGTGCATCACTGCACGCGAGTCCTGGGAAAAATGGTAGCTTCCTACGAAGCAATTCCATTCAGCAGTTTCCATGCAAGGACTTTTCAGTGGGACCTGTTGGACAAGTGGTCCGGATCGCATCTTCAGATGCATCGGCTGATAACCCTGTCTCCAAGGACCAGGGTGTCTCTGCTGTGGTGGCTGCAAAGTGCTCATCTTCAAGAGGGCCGCAGATTCGGCATACAGGACTGGGTCCTGGTGACCACGGATGCCAGCCTTCGAGGCTGGGGGGCAGTCACACAGGGAAGAAACTTCCAAGGACTATGGTCAAGTCAGGAGACTTCCCTACACATAAATATTCTGGAACTGAGGGCCATTTACAATGCCCTAAGTCAGGCAAAACCCCTGCTTCAAAACCAGCCGGTACTGATCCAGTCAGACAACATCACGGCAGTCGCCCATGTAAACCGACAGGGCGGCACTAGAAGCAGGACGGCGATGGCAGAAGCCACAAGGATTCTCCGATGGGCGGAAAATCACGTGTTAGCACTGTCAGCAGTGTTCATTCCGGGAGTGGACAACTGGGAAGCAGACTTCCTCAGAAGGCACGACCTCCACCCGGGAGACTTCCTCAGCAGGCACGACCTCCACCCGGGAGAGTGGGGACTTCATCCAGAAGTCTTCCAACTGATTGTAAACCGTTGGGAAAGGCCACAGGTGGACATGATGGCGTCCCGCCTAAACAAAAAGCTAGAAAGATATTGCGCCAGGTCAAGAGACCCTCAGGCGATAGCTGTGGACGCTCTAGTGACACCGTGGGTGTACCGGTCGGTTTATGTGTTCCCTCCTCTTCCTCTCATACCCAAGGTACTGAGGATAATAAGGAGAAGAGGAGTAAGAACTATACTCATTGTTCCGGATTGGCCAAGAAGAGCTTGGTACCCGGAACTTCAAGAAATGATCTCAGAGGACCCATGGCCTCTGCCGCTCAGACAGGACCTGCTGCAGCAGGGGCCCTGTCTGTTCCAAGACTTACCGCGGCTGCGTTTGACGGCATGGCGGTTGAACACCGGATCCTGAAGGAAAAGGGCATTCCGGAGGAAGTCATTCCTACGCTGATTAAAGCTAGGAAAGAAGTGACCGCAAACCATTATCACTGCATTTGGCGAAAATATGTTGCGTGGTGTGAGGCCAGGAAGGCCCCAACGGAGGAATTTCAGCTGGGCCGTTTTCTGCACTTCCTACAGTCAGGGGTGACTATGGGCCTAAAATTGGGTTCCATTAAGGTCCAGATTTCGGCTCTATCGATTTTCTTCCAGAGAGATCTGGCTTCACTACCTGAAGTTCAGACTTTTGTTAAGGGAGTGCTGCATATTCAGCACCCTTTTGTGCCTCCAGTGGCACCTTGGGATCTCAACGTGGTGTTGGATTTCCTAAAGTCACATTGGTTTGAGCCACTTAAAACCGTGGAATTAAAATATCTCACGTGGAAAGTGGTCATGCTGTTGGCCTTGGCTTCGGCCAGGCGTGTGTCAGAATTGGCGGCTTTGTCATGTAAAAGCCCTTATCTGATTTTCCATATGGATAGGGCAGAATTGAGGACTCGTCCCCAGTTTCTCCCTAAGGTGGTATCAGCCTTTCATTTGAACCAACCTATCGTGGTGCCTGCGGCTACTAAAGACTTGGAGGCTTCCAAGTTGTTGGACGTAGTCAGGGCCCTGAAAATTTATGTTTCCAGGACAGCTAGTGTCAGGAAAACTGACTCGTTGTTTATCCTGTATGCACCCAACAAGCTGGGTGCTCCTGCTTCAAAGCAGACTATTGCTCGCTGGATCTGTAGTATGATTCAGCTTGCACATTCTGCGGCTGAACTGCCGCATCCTAAATCAGTGAAAGCCCATTCCACGAGGAAGGTGGGCTCTTCTTGGGCGGCTGCCCGAGGGGTCTCGGCTCTACAACTTTGCCGAGCAGCTACTTGGTCGGGGTCAAACACATTTGCTAAATTCTACAAGTTTGACACCCTGGCTGAGGAGGACCTAGAGTTTGCCCATTCGGTGCTGCAGAGTCATCCGCACTCTCCCGCCCGTTTGGGAGCTTTGGTATAATCCCCATGGTCCTTACGGAGTCCCAGCATCCACTTAGGACGTCAGAGAAAATAATATTTTACTCACCGGTAAATCTATTTCTCGTAGTCCGTAGTGGTGCTGGGCGCCCATCCCAAGTGCGGATTGTCTGCAATACTTGTATATAGTTATTGTTTAACTAAAGGGTTATTGTTGAGCCATCTGTTGAGAGGCTCAGTCATTGTTCATACTGTTAACTGGGTATAGTATCACGAGTTATACGGTGTGATTGGTGTGGCTGGTATGAGTCTTACCCGGGATTCAAAATCCTTCCTTATTGTGTCAGCTCTTCCGGGCACAGTATCCTAACTGAGGTCTGGAGGAGGGTCATAGAGGGAGGAGCCAGTGCACACCAGGTAGTCCTAAAGCTTTCTTTAGTTGTGCCCAGTCTCCTGCGGAGCCGCTATTCCCCATGGTCCTTACGGAGTCCCAGCATCCACTACGGACTACGAGAAATAGATTTACCGGTGAGTAAAATCTTATTTTAGCTGCAATTCAAAAACTGTGTCAACAGCAAGTGATTATCAAGGTTCCCCTAGTCCAACATGGGAAGGGGTACTATTCAACCCTGTTTGTGGTCCCGAAACCAGATGGCTCGGTCAGACCCATTCTGAATCTAAAATCCCTAAACCTGTACTTAAAAAAGTTCAAATTCAAGATGGAATCGCTCCGGGCAGTTATCTCCAGCCTGGAAGGGGGGGATTTTATGGTGTCACTAGACAAAGGATGCATACCTTCATGTCCCCATATATCCCCCTCATCAGGCGTACCTGAGATTCGCTGTACAGGATTGTCATTACCAGTTTCAGACGTTGCCGTTTGGGCTTTCCACGGCCCCGAGGATTTTCACCAAGGTAATGGCGGAAATGATGGTGCTCCTGCGCAGGCAGGGAGTCACAATTATCCCATACTTGGACGATCTCCTGATAAAAGCGAGATCGAGAGATCAATTGCTGAAAAGCGTGTCGCTCTCCCTGAGAGTGCTGCAGCAGCATGGCTGGATTCTAAATCTACCAAAGTCACAGTTGATTCCAACGACTCTGCTACCTTTCTTAGGCATGATTCTGGACACGGAACAGAAGAGGGTTTTTCTCCCAATGGAAAAAGCCCAGGAACTCCAGAACATGGTCAGAGACCTACTAAAACCAAAAAGAGTGTCAGTCCATCAATGCACTCGAGTACTGGGAAAAATGGTGGCGACCTACGAGGCCATCCCCTTCGGCAGGTTCCATGCGAGGACGTTTCAGTGGGACCTTCTGGACAAGTGGTCGGGGTCCCATCTACAAATACATCAGAAAATATGCCTGTCCTCCAGGGCCAGGGTGTCTCTCCTGTGGTGGCTGCAGAGTACTCACCTTCTCGAGGGTCGCAGGTTCGGCATTCAAGACTGGGTTCTGGTGACCACGGACGCGAGCCTCCGAGGATGGGGAGCAGTCACACAAGGAAAAAATTTCAGGGACTATGGTCAAGCCAGGAGGCTTGTCTACATATCAACGTACTGGAATTGAGGGCCATATACAACGGGCTGCGACAAGCGGAGAATCTTCTTCGCGGCCTACCGGTTCTGATTCAATCAGACAACGTCACAGCCGTGGCTCATGTAAACCGCCAAGGCGGGACAAGGAGCAGAGTGGCAATGGCGGAAGCCACCAGGATTCTTCGCTGGGCGGAAAATCACATAAGCGCTCTGTCAGCAGTCTTCATTCCAGGAGTGGACAACTGGGAAGCAGACTTCCTCAGCAGACACAATCTCCATCCAGGAGAGTGGTGACTTCATCAGGAAGTTTTTGCAGAGATAACAAGTCATTGGGGACTTCCGCAAATAGACATGATGGCATCACGCCTCAACAAGAAGCTTCGGAGGTATTGTGCCAGGTTAAGGGGCCCTCAGGCAGTAGCGGTGGACGCCCTGGTGACACATTGGGTGTTTCTGTCGGTCTATGCGTTTCCTCCTCTTCTGCTCATCTCAAAAATACTGAGAATCATAAGACGAAAAAGAGTGCAGACAATACTCATTGTTCCAGATTGGCCTCGAAGGGCCTGGTATTCAGATCTTCAGGAAATGCTCACAGAAGATCCGTGGCCTCTTCCTCTCAGGGAAGACCTGTTGCAGCAGGGGCCCTGCATGTTCCAAGACTTACCGCCGTGACGTTTGACGGCATGGCGGTTGAACACAAAATCCTAGCGGGGAAAGGTATTCCGGAGGAAGTCATCCCTACTCTGATAAAGGCTAGGAAGGAGGTGACGGCGAAACATTATCACCGTATCTGGAGGAAGTATGTATCTTGGTGTGAAGCCAAGAATGCTCCTACGGAAGATTTCCATCTAGGCCGTTTTCTTCACTTTCTACAGACAGGAGTGGATATGGGCCTAAAGTTAGGCTCCATTAAGGTACAGATTTCGGCCCTATCAATTTTCTTTCAGAAGGAATTGGCTTCTCTCCCAGAAGTCCAGACTTTTGTAAAGGGAGTGCTGCATATCCAGCCTCCTTTTGTGCCCCCAGTGACACCATGGGACCTTAACGTGGTGTTGCAGTTCCTAAAATCTCACTGGTTTGAGCCTCTTCAAACAGTTGACTTAAAATTTCTCACTTGGAAGGTGGTCATGTTGTTGGCCTTGGCATCTGCAAGGCGGGTGTCCGAATTGGCAGCTTTGTCTCACAAGAGCCCCTATCTGATTTTCCATGTGGATAGGGCAGAATTGAGGACTCGCCCTCAATTTTTGCCTAAGGTGGTTTCATCTTTTCATATGAACCAACCTATTGTGATGGCTGTGACTACGGGTGACTTGGAGGATTCCAAGTCCCTTGATGTGGTCAGGGCCTTAAAGATTTATGTAGCCAGGATGGCTCGCGTTAGGAAAACAGAGGCACTGTTTGTCCTGTATGCAGCCAACAAGGTTGGCGCTCCTGCTTCTAAACAGACTATTGCTCGCTGGATCTGTAACACGATTCAGCAGGCTCATTCTACGGCTGGATTGCCGTTACCAAATTCGATAAAGGCCCATTCCACTAGGAAGGTGGGCTCTTCTTGGGCGGCTGCCCGAGGCGTCTCGGCATTACAGCTTTGCCGAGCGGCGACTTGGTCGGGTTCAAACATTTTTGCTAAATTCTACAAGTTTGATACCTTGGCTGAGGAGGACCTCATGTTTGCTCAATCGGTGCTGCAGAGTCATCCGCACTCTCCCACCCGGTCTGGAGCTTTGGTATAATCCCCATGGTCCTTACGGAGTCCCCAGCATCCTCTAGGACGTAAGAGAAAATAAGATTTTAAACATACCGGTAAATCTTTTTCTCCTAGTCCGTAGAGGATGCTGGGCGCCCGTCCCAGTGCGGACTACATTCTGCAAGACTTGTATATAGTTATTGCTTACATAAGGGTTATGTTACAGTTTTGATCAGTCTCTGGCTGATGCTGTTTTGTTTCATACTGTTAACTGGTTCGTATGTTCCAAGTTGTACGGTGTGGGCTGGTATGTATCTTGCCCTTAGATTAACAAAAATCCTTTCCTCGTACTGTCCGTCTCCTCTGGGCACAGTTCTCTAACTGAGGTCTGGAGGAGGGGCATAGAGGGAGGAGCCAGTGCACACCCATCTAAAGTCTTTAGAGAGCCCATGTCTCCTGCGGAGCCCGTCTATGGTCCTTACGGAGTCCCCAGCATCCTCTACGGACTAGGAGAAAAAGATTTACCGGTAGGTTTAAAATCTTATTTTTCTCTTACGTCCTAGAGGATGCTGGGGACTCCAAAAGGACCATGGGGTCTATACCAAAGCTCCAAAGCGGGCGGGAGAGTGCGGACGACTCTGCAGCACCGATTGAGCAAACATGAGGTCCTCATCAGCCAGGGTATCAAACTTGTAGAACTTAGCAAAAGTGTTTGAACCCGACCACGTAGCTGCTCGGCAAAGTTGAAGTGCCGAAACCCCTCGGGCAGCCGCATAAGATGAGCCCACCTTACTGGTAGAATGGGCCTTTACAGACTTCGGCAATGGTAGCCCAGCCGAAGAATGAGCTTGCTGAATCGTATTACAAATCCAGCGTGTAATAGTCTGCTTAGAAGCAGGATTTCCAATCTTGTTGGAAGCATACAGGACAAACAGAGCCTCTGTCTTCCTAGTAAGAGCCGTTCTGGCGACATAAATTCTCAAAGCTCTTACAACATCAAGAGATTTTGGGACCGCCACAGCATCCGTAGCCACAGGTCCTACAATAGGTTGTTTTATGTGAAACGAAGAAACCACCTTCGGCAGAAATTGTTGACGAGTCCTCAATTCCGCTGTATCCGAATGAAAGATCAAATATGGGCTCTTGTGAGACAAAGCCGCCAACTCGGACACTCGTCTGGCAGAAGCCAGAGCCAAAAGCATGACCACTTTCCAAGTGAGAAACTTTAACTCAACCTTACGCAAAGGCTCAAACCAGTGAGACATAAGAAACTGCAACACCACTTCAAGATCCCACGGAGCCACGGGTGGCACAAATGGAGGATGGATATGCAGCACTCCCTTCACGAAAGTTTGAACCTCAGGAATTACGGGCAATTCCTTTTGAAAGAAAATAGATAAAGCCGAAATCTGCACTTTGATGGAACCCAATTTCAGGCCTGCATCTACGCCTGCCTGCAAAAAATGGAGGAAATGACCCAAGTGAAACTCCTCCGCAGGAGCTGCTTTGGTTTCACACCACGACACATACTTTCTCCAAATACGGTGATAATGTTTTGCCGTAACCTCCTTCCTAGCTTTAAGGAGAGTAGGGATGACCTCCCCGGGAATACCTTTCCGGGCTAGGATTTGGCGCTCAACTTCCATGCCGTCAAACGCAGCCGCGGTAAGTCCGGAAACACGCAGGGCCCCTGCAGTAACAGGTCCTCTCTTAGAGGAAGCGGCCAAGGATCTTCTACAAGCAATTCCTGAAGATCCGGATACCAGGCCCTCCGTGGCCAATCTGGAACGACGAGTATTGCCTGAACCCTCGTTCGTCTTACGATCCTCAGCACCTTTGGAATGAGAGGAAGCGGAGGGAACACATACACCGACTGAAACACCCACGGAGTTACCAGGGCGTCCACTGCACTGGCTTGGGGGTCCCTTGACCTGGAACAATACCTTGGAAGCTTCTTGTTGAGGCGAGACGCATTCATGTCTATCAGAGGAATTCCCCAACGCCTTGTCACTTCTGCAAATACCTCTTGATGAAGAGCCCACTCTCCCGGATGGAGATCGTGTCTGCTGAGGAAGTCTGCTTCCCAGTTGTCCACGCCCGGGAGGAAGACTGCTGACAGAGCGCTCACATGCTGTTCCGCCCAGTGAAGGATTCTTGTGGCCTCCGCCATTGCCGCCCTGCTCCTTGTTCCGCCTTGGCGGTTTACGTACGCCACCGCTGTTATGTTGTCCGACTGGATCAGGACAGGAAGACCCTGAAGAAGGTTCTTCGCTTGCAGGAGGCCGTTGTAAATGGCTCTTAACTCGAGAACATTTATGTGGAGACAAGATTCCTGGCTTGACCACTTTCCCTGGAAACTTCCTCCTTGCGTGATTGCGCCCCAGCCTCGGAGACTTGCATCTGTGGTCAGCAGGACCCAGTTCTGGATTCCGAAAACGGCGCCCCTCTAGAAGCTGAGAACCTTGCAGCAACCACAGGAGAGAAATCCTGGCCCTGACTTTTTTTCCGGTGCATGTGCAGGTGAGACCCGGACCATTTGTTCAGCAGATCCCACTGAAACACCCGGGCATGAAACCTGCCAAATGGAATGGCTTCGTAAGCCGCAACCATCTTCCCTAGCACCCGAGTGCATTGATGAATCGACACACTTGTCGGCCTCAGAAGCTCCCTGACCATGGTCTGGATTTCCAGAGCTTTGTCCTCCGGAAGAAACACTCTCTGTAGCTCCGTGTCTAGAATCATGCCCAGGAAGGGCAGCCGAGTGGACGGGATCAACTGAGACTTTGGCAAATTTAGAATCCAACCGTGATGTTGCAGTACCGACAGGGAGAGATCCACATTTCTTAACAACTGTTCCTTGGACCTCGCCTTTATCAGGAGATCGTCCAAGTACGGGATAATTGTGACCCCTTGCTTGTGAAGGAGAACCATAATTTCCGCCATTACCTTGGTGAAAACCCTCGGGGCCGTGGAAAGCCCAAACGGCAACGCCTGAAATTGGTAATGACAATCCTGTACCGCAAACCTCAAGAACGCCTGATGAGAAGGGTATATCGGGACGTGCAAGTAAGCATCCTTCATGTTGACTGACGCCATAAAATCCCCCCCCCTCCTTCGAGGCTGGAGATCACCGCTCGAAGAGACTCCATCTTGAACTTGAAAATTTTCAATTATGGATTGAGGGATTTCAGGTTCAGAATCGGTACGACAAAGAGGCTCGAATAGAACCTTTTCCCCCGTTGGGACGGGGGAACCGGCACAACGACCCTCTGTTGACACAACTTTTGTATCGCAGCATTTACCACTTCTCTTTCGGGAAGAGAAACTGGTAAGGCCGACACGAAAAAGCGGCGGGGGGGCATCTCCTGAAACTCCAGTTTGTACCCTTGGGACACTATGTCTAAGACCCAAGGATCCAGGGCCGATTGAAACCAGACTTGACTGAAGAATCGGAGACGGCCCCCCACCGGTACGGACTCCCGCAGGGGAGCCCCAGCGTCATGCTGTAGATTTGGTAGATGCAGGGAAGGACTTTTGGTCCTGGGAGCCTGACACGGCGGGCGACTTCTTTCCCCTTCCTCTACCCTTTGAAGCGAGGAAGGACGAGCCCTTTCCTTTTTTGTATTTATTAGGCCGAAAGGACTGCATCTGATGATGGGGTGCCTTTTTCTGTTGTGTGGGAACATAAGGAAGAAAAGTTGACTTAGCCGCAGTAGCGGTAGACACCAGGTCAGCAAGGCCGTCACCAAACAAGACACTACCTTTAAATGGGAGAGCTTCCATATTCTTCTTGGAGTCGGCATCAGCATTCCATTGATGAATCCACAGCGCCCTCCTGGCCGAGACCGCCATGGCATTGGCTCTTGATCCCAAGAGGCCAACATCCCTCGCCGCATCCTTTAGGTAATCTGCAGCGTCCTTGATATAACCAAGAGTCGAAAGAATGTTATCCTTATCAAGGGTATCCATATCAGAAGCCAAGTTATCAGCCCACTTAGCAATAGCACTACTCACCCAAACCGACGCCACAGCAGGTCTGAGCAAAGCACCAGTATTAACGAAAATGGACTTCAATGTCCTCTCCAGCTTGCGATCCGCCGGATCCTTGAGAGTAGCCGTGTCAGGAGACGGAAGCGCCACCTTCTTGGACAGTCGTGATAGAGCCTTGTCCACATTGGGGGACGACTCCCATTTTTCCCTGTCATCAGAGGGGAAAGGGTACGCCATCAAAATTCTCTTGGGAATCTGCCATCTTTTGTCAGGCGACTCCCAAGCCTTTTTACAAAGCGCGTTCATTTCATGAGAGGGGGGAAACTTCACCTCAGGCTTTTCCCCCTTAAATAAGCAAACACTTGTGTCTGGAACAGCAGGTTCCTCAGAGATACGTAAAAATAAGATTTTACTCACCGGTAAATCTATTTCTCGTAGTCCGTAGTGGATGCTGGGTACTCCGTAAGGACCACGGGGAATAGACGGGCTCCGCAGAAGACTGGGCACTCTAAAGAAAGATTTAGGTCTACCTGGTGTGCACTGGCTCCTCCCCCTATGACCCTCCTCCAAGCCTCAGTTAGGACACTGTGCCCGGAAGAGCTGACACAATAAGGAAGGATTTTGAATCCCGGGTAAGACTCATACCAGCCACACCAATCACACCATTTAACTCGTGATAGGAACCCCGGTTAACAGTATGATAACAATGGAGCCTCTGAACAGATGGCTCGCAATAACAACCCGATTTTTGTAACAATAACTATTTACAAGTATTGCAGACAATCCGCACTTGGGATGGGCGCCCAGCATCCACTACGGACTACGAGAAATAGATTTACCGGTGAGTAAAATCTTATTTCTCTATCGTCCTAGTGGATGCTGGGGTTCCTGAAAGGACCATGGGGAATAGCGGCTCCGCAGGAGACAGGGCACAAAAAGTAAAGCTTTTCCAGATCAGGTGGTGTGCACTGGCTCCTCCCCCTATGACCCTCCTCCAGACTCCAGTTAGATTTTTGTGCCCGGCCGAGAAGGGTGCAATTCTAGGTGGCTCTCATAAAGAGCTGCTTAGAGAAAGTTTAGCTTAGGTTTTTTATTTTACAGTGATTCCTGCTGGCAACAGGATCACTGCAACGAGGGACAGAGGGGAGAAGAAGTGAACTCACCTGCGTGCAGGATGGATTGGCTTCTTGGCTACTGGACATCAGCTCCAGAGGGACGATCACAGGTACAGCCTGGATGGTCACCGGAGCCGCGCCGCCGGCCCCCTTGCAGATGCTGAAGTAAGAAGAGGTCCAGAATCGGCGGCTGAAGACTCCTGCAGTCTTCTAAAGGTAGCGCACAGCACTGCAGCTGTGCGCCATTTTCCTCTCAGCACACTTCACACGCAGTCACTGAGGGTGCAGGGCGCTGGGGGGGGGCGCCCTGGGAGGCAAATGTAAACCTATATAAAGGCTAAAAATACCTCACATATAGCCCCCAGAGGCTATATGGAGATATTTAACCCCTGCCTGTATTCACAAAATAGCGGGAGACGAGCCCGCCGAAAAAGGGGCGGGGCCTATCTCCTCAGCACACGGCGCCATTTCCTCTCACAGCTCCGCTGGTCAGGACGGCTCCCAGGTCTCTCCCCTGCACTGCACTACAGAAACAGGGTAAAACAGAGAGGGGGGGCAAATTTAATGGCAATATCTTGATATATATAAAGCAGCTATAAGGGAGCACTTATTATAAGGCTATCCCTGTCATATATAGCGCTTTTTGGTGTGTGCTGGCAGACTCTCCCTCTGTCTCCCCAAAGGGCTAGTGGGTCCTGTCTTCGTTTAGAGCATTCCCTGTGTGTCTGCTGTGTGTCGGTACGTGTGTGTCGACATGTATGAGGACGATATTGGTGTGGAGGCGGAGCAATTGCCAAATATGGGGATGTCACCTCCTAGGGGGTCGACACCAGAATGGATGCCTTTATTTATGGAATTACGGGATAGTGTCAACACGCTAAAGCAGTCGTTTGACGACATGAGGCGGCCGGACAATCAATTAGTGCCTGTCCAGGCGCCTCAAACACCGTCAGGGGCTGTAAAACGCCCTTTGCCTCAGTCGGTCGACACAGACCCAGACACAGGCACTGATTCCAGTGGTGACGAATCAACCGTATTTTCCAGTAGGGCCACACGTTATATGATTTTGGCAATGAAGGAGGCGTTACATTTAGCTGATACTACAGGTACCACTAAACAGGGTATTATGTGGGGTGTGAAAAAACTACCTATAGTTTTTCCTGAATCAGAAGAATTAAATGACGTGTGTGATGAAGCGTGGGTTGCCCCTGATAAAAAGCTGATAATTTCAAAGAAATTATTGGCATTATACCCTTTCCCGCCAGAGGTTAGGGAGTGCTGGGAAACACCTCCTAGGGTGGACAAGGCGCTAACACGCTTATCAAAACAAGTGGCGTTACCTTCTCCTGAGACGGCCGCACTTAAAGATCCATCAGATAGGAGGATGGAAAATATCCAAAAAAGTATATACACACATGCAGGTGTTATACTACGACCAGCTATAGCGACTGCCTGGATGTGCAGTGCTGGGGTAGTTTGGTCAGAGTCCCTGATTGAAAATATTGATACCCTGGACAGGGACAATATTTTACTGTCGTTAGAACAAATAAAGGATGCATTTCTTTATATGCGTGATGCACAGAGGGATATCTGCACACTGGCATCACGGGTAAGTGCTATGTCCATTTCGGCCAGAAGAGCTTTATGGACGCGACAGTGGACAGGCGATGCGGATTCAAAACGGCATATGGAAGTTTTGCCGTATAAAGGGGAGGAGTTATTTGGAGTCGGTCTATCAGATTTGGTGGCCACGGCTACAGCCGGGAAATCCACCTTTCTACCTCAAGTCACTCCCCAACAGAAAAAGGCACCGACTTTTCAACCGCAGCCCTTTCGTTCCTTTAAAAATAAGAGAGCAAAGGGCTATTCATATCTGCCACGAGGCAGAGGTCGAGGGGAGAAACAGCAACAGGCAGCTCCTTCCCAGGAACAGAAGCCCTCCCCGGCTTCTACAAAAGCCTCAGCATGACGCTGGGGCTTCTCAAGCGGACTCGGGGACGGTGGGAGGTCGTCTCAAAAATTACAGCGCGCAGTGGGCTCACTCGCAGGTAGATCCCTGGATCCTGCAGATAATATCTCAGGGGTACAGGTTGGAATTAGAGACAGATCCACCTCGCCGTTTCCTGAAGTCTGCTTTACCAACGTCCCCTTCCGAAAGGGAGACGGTTTTGGAAGCCATTCACAAGCTGTACTCTCAGCAGGTGATAGTCAAGGTACCTCTTCTACAACAAGGGAAGGGGTATTATTCCACTCTATTTGGTACCGAAGCCGGATGGCTCGGTAAGGCCTATTCTAAATCTGAAGTCCTTGAACCTGTACATAAAGAAGTTCAAGTTCAAGATGGAGTCACTCAGAGCAGTGATAGCGAACTTGGAAGAAGGGGACTTTATGGTATCCTTGGACATCAAGGATGCGTATCTCCACGTTCCAATTTACCCCTCACACCAGGGGTACCTCAGGTTCGTTGTACAAAACTGTCACTATCAGTTTCAGACGCTGCCGTTTGGTTTGTCCACGGCACCTCGGGTCTTTACAAAGGTAATGGCCGAGATGATGATTCTTCTTCGAAGAAAAGGCGTATTAATTATCCCATACTTGGACGATCTCCTAATAAGGGCAAGGTCCAGAGAACAGCTAGAGATGGGATTAGCAATATCTCAAGAGGTGCTAAAGCAGCACGGATGGATTCTGAATATTCCAAAATCCAAATTAATGCCGACAACTCGTCTGCTGTTCCTAGGGATGATTCTGGACACGGTTCAGAAAAAGGTTTTTCTTCCCGAGGAAAAAGCCAAGGAGTTATCCGACCTGGTCAGGAATCTCCTAAAACCAGGAAAGGTGTCTGTACATCAATGCACGCATCTTCAGATGCACCTGCGGATAATCCTGTCTCCAAGGACAAGGGTATCTCTTCTGTGGTGGTTGCAGAGGGCTCATCTATTGGAGGGCCGCAGATTCGGCATACAGGATTGGATCCTGGTGACCACGGACGCCAGCCTGAGAGGCTGGGGAGCAGTCACACAAGGAAGAAACTTCCAGGGAGTGTGGTCGAGCCTGGAAAAGTCTCTTCACATAAACATTCTGGAACTAAGAGCAATCTACAATGCTCTAAGCCAGGCGGAACCTCTGCTTCAAGGAAGACCGGTGTTGATCCAGTCGGACAACATCACGGCAGTCGCCCATGTAAACAGACAGGGCGGCACAAGAAGCAGGAGTGCAATGGCAGAAGCTGCCAGGATCCTTCGCTGGGCGGAGAATCACGTGATAGCACTGTCAGCAGTGTTCATCCCGGGAGTGGACAACTGGGAAGCAGACTTCCTCAGCAGACACGATCTTCACCCGGGAGAGTGAGGACTTCATCCAGAAGTTTTCCACATGCTAATAAACCGTTGGGAAAGACCAATGGTGGACATGATGGCGTCTCGCCTCAACAAAAAACTGGACAGGTATTGCGCCAGGTCAAGAGATCCGCAGGCAATAGCTGTGGACGCGCTGGTAACACCTTGGGTGTACCAGTCGGTGTATGTGTTTCCTCCTCTGCCTCTCATACCAAAGGTATTGAGAATCATACAGCAAAGCGGAGTAAGAACGATACTAGTGGCTCCGGATTGGCCAAGAAGGTCTTGGTACCCGGAACTTCAAGAGATGGTCACGGACGATCCGTGGCCTCTACCTCTAAGACAGGACCTGCTTCAGCAGGGACCGTGTCTATTCCAAGACTTACCGCGGCTGCGTTTGACGGCATGGCGGTTGAACGCCAGATCCTAAAAGGAAAAGGCATTCCAGAAGAAGTCATTCCTACCTTGATTAAGGCAAGAAAGGAAGTCACCGCGAAGCATTATCACCGCATTTGGCGGAAATATGTTGCGTGGTGCGAGGATCGGAGTGCTCCGACGGAGGAATTTCAACTGGGTCGTTTCCTACATTTCCTGCAATCAGGATTGTCTATGGGTCTCAAATTGGGATCTATTAAGGTTCAAATTTCGGCCCTGTCAATATTCTTCCAAAAAGAATTGGCCTCAGTTCCTGAGGTCCAGACTTTTGTCAAAGGAGTACTGCATATACAGCCTCCTGTGGTGCCTCCGGTGGCACCGTGGGATCTAAATGTAGTTTTAGATTTCCTCAAATCCCATTGGTTTGAACCACTAAAAAATGTGGATTTGAAATATCTCACATGGAAAGTGACTATGTTACTGGCCCTGGCGTCCGCCAGGAGAGTATCTGAACTGGCGGCTTTATCTTATAAAAGCCCTTATTTAATTTTCCATTCGGATAGGGCAGAGCTGCGGACGCGTCCGCATTTTCTCCCTAAGGTGGTATCAGCGTTTCACCTGAACCAGCCTATTGTAGTGCCTGCGGCTACAAGCGACTTGGAGGACTCCAAGTTGTTGGACGTTGTCAGAGCTTTAAAAATATACATTTCAAGGACGGCTGGAGTCAGAAAATCTGACTCGCTGTTTATACTGTATGCACCCAACAAGTTGGGTGCGCCTGCTTCTAAGCAGTCGATTGCTCGTTGGATTTGTAACACAATTCAACTTGCACATTCTGTGGCAGGCCTGCCACAGCCTAAATCTGTTAGGGCCCATTCCACAAGGAAGGTGGGCTCATCTTGGGCGGCTGCCCGAGGGGTCTCGGCATTACAACTCTGCCGAGCAGCTACGTGGTCAGGGGAGAACACGTTTGTAAAATTCTACAAATTTGATACCCTGGCAAAGGAGGACCTGGAGTTCTCTCATTCGGTGCTGCAGAGTCATCCGCACTCTCCCGCCCGTTTGGGAGCTTTGGTATAATCCCCATGGTCCTTTCAGGAACCCCAGCATCCACTAGGACGATAGAGAAAATAAGAATTTACTTACCGATAATTCTATTTCTCGGAGTCCGTAGTGGATGCTGGGCGCCCATCCCAAGTGCGGATTATCTGCAATACTTGTACATAGTTATTGTTAACTAATTCGGGTTATTGTTTAGGGAGCCATCTTTCAGAGGCTCTTCTGTTATCATACTGTTAACTGGGTTTAGATCACAAGTTGTACGGTGTGATTGGTGTGGCTGGTATGAGTCTTACCCGGGATTCAAAATCCTCCCTTATTGTGTACGCTCGTCCGGGCACAGTACCTAACTGGAGTCTGGAGGAGGGTCATAGGGGGAGGAGCCAGTGCACACCACCTGATCTGGAAAAGCTTTACTTTTTGTGCCCTGTCTCCTGCGGAGCCGCTATTCCCCATGGTCCTTTCAGGAACCCCAGCATCCACTACGGACTCCGAGAAATAGAATTATCGGTAAGTAAATTCTTATTTTCTCTGACGTCCTAGTGGATGCTGGGTACTCCGTAAGGACCATGGGGATTATACCAAAGCTCCCAAACGGGCGGGAGAGTGCGGATGACTCTGCAGCACCGAATGAGAGAACTCCAGGTCCTCCTCAGCCAGGGTATCAAATTTATAAAATTTTGCAAACGTGTTTGCCCCTGACCAAGTAGCAGCTCGGCAAAGTTGTAAAGCCGAGACCCCTCGGGCAGCCGCCCAAGATGAGCCCACCTTCCTTGTGGAATGGGCTTTTACAGATTTAGGCTGCGGTAGTCCCACCGCAGAATGCGCCAGCTGAATAGTGCTACAAATCCAGCGCGCGATAGTCTGCTTAGAAGCAGGTGCACCCAGCTTGTTGGGTGCATATAAAATAAACAGCGAGTCAGTTTTCCTGACTCCAGCCGTCCTGGAAATATAAATTTTCAGGGCCCTGACTACGTCCAGAAACTTGGAATCCTCGAAGTCCCTAGTAGCCGCAGGCACCACAATAGCAGAACCCAGCTGAACAGCAGAAGTAAGACACCCCTCTCTTTATTTCTACCGCTTTCTTTCTCTTATCTATATCTTGAACCTTAAGACTTTACTGTGTTACTGCAAAATATGCCATATAATTTTTTTTCATCTTAACATATCTCCATATAAAACTTGCAATACCGTATTTTCAGACTTTTATCTACCGCATTACTGTGTTACTGCCTAATATGTAAAAATTCCTTTCATCTCAAATATTGTATTTTCAGACTTCTATCTACTGCATAAAGTCGAACAATACATTGTTAATTTAAGTAAAAGCCTTCCCGGTAACACCACTGCCTAAATATAGAGCAGGAGGTGCTTAAGGACCCTTATAGGCAACATTTAACTATTACACTGCCGCTAATTTCTTTCTTAAGAACATTTATAATACCTAAAAGCTGAACCGAGGTATTTTTCCTCGGGGACTACAACTATATCCTGTCTCAAATTACAGACAGATTTGTCCCAGTTAAAGTATTAATTACAAATAATTTTCACCAAGGCATTTTACGTATATATTCCTATAATAGAAGCATTAGCGATATGCATTAATATTGATGTTCACGATCTTCATTTTTGAGTCACTATATTTTTACTATATTTATTAAAAGTTAAGTTTTAGTGTCTAATAATTTTTTGACTAAGAGTGCCCCAACATAGAGTCCTTCTCCTCTCTTGTTTTGTTACCACAATAGGTTGGTTCAAGTGAAAAGCTGATACCACCTTCGGGAGAAACTGAGGACGAGTCCTCAACTCTGCCCTATCCATATGGAAAATCAGATAGGGGCTTTTACAGGAGAAAGCCGCCAATTCTGACACACGTCTGGCCGAAACCAGAGCCAACAACATAACCACTTTCCACGTGAGATATTTTAAATCCACAGTCTTAAGTGGCTCAAACCAATGTGATTTCAGAAACTCCCAAAACCACATTGAGATCCCAAGGTGCCACTGGGGGCACAAAAGGAGGCTGAATATGCAGAACTCCCTTGACAAAAGTCTGAACTTCAGGCAGTGAAGCCAGTTCTTTCTGGAAGAAAATCGACAGGGCCGAGATCTGGACCTTAATGGACCCCAATTTGAGGCCTAACGTCACACCTGCTTGCAGGAAATGCAGGAATCGACCCAGTTGAAATTCCTCCGTTGGGGCCTTCTTGGCCTCACACCAAGCAACATATTTTCGCCAAATGCGGTGATAATGTTTTGCGGTGACATCCTTCCTGGCCTTGATCAGGGTAGGGATGACTTCTTCCGGAATGCCTTTTTCCTTTAGGATCCGGCGTTCAACCGCCATGCCGTCAAACGCAGCCGCGGTAAGTCTTGGAACAGACAGGGTCCCTGCTGCAGCAGGTCTTGTCTGAGCGGCAGAGGCCAAGGGTCCTCTGCAAGCATCTCTTGAAGCTCCGGGTACCAAGCCCTTCTTGGCCAATCCGGAGCCACGAGAATAGTTCTCACTCCTCGCTTTCTTATTATTCTCAGTACTTTGGGTATGAGAGGTAGAGGAGGAAACACATAAACCGACTGGTACACCCACGGTGTCACTAGAGCGTCCACAGCGATCGCCTGAGGGTCCCTTGACCTGGCGCAATATCTTTTTAGCTTTCTGTTGAGGCGGGACGCCATCATGTCCACCTGTGGTTTTTTCCAATGGTTTACCAGCATCTGGAAGACTTCTGGATGAAGTCCCCATTCTCCCGGGTGGAGGTCGTGCCTGCTGAGGAAGTCTGCTTCCCAGTTGTCCACTCCCGGAATGAACACTGCTGTCAGTGCTAACACATGATTCTCTGCCCATCGGAGAATCCTCGTGACTTCTGCCATTGCCCTCCTGCTTCTTGTGCCGCCCTGTCTGTTTACATGGGCGACCGCCGTGATGTTGTCTGATTGGGTCAGTACCGGCCGGTTCTGAAGCAGGGGTCTTGCTTGGCTTAGGGCATTGTAAATGGCCCTTAGCTCCAGAATATTTATTTATTTATTTTTATTTATTTATTTATTAACAGTTTCTTATATAGCGCAGCATATTCCGTTGCGCTTTACAATTAGAACAACAGTAATAGAACAAAACTGGGTAAAAACAGACAGACAGAGGTAGGAAGGCCCTGCTCGCAAGCTTACAATCTATAGGGAAATAGGCATAGATACACAAGGATAGATGCTACCTATTGCATAATGGTCCACCAGATTGCTAGGTTCTTAATGGGTTGTATGATGATACCCCACAAAGTTATCCAAGTGTCAGGAGGGTGTGAGACTAAAGAAAGACAAGATATGTGATGTTATGAATATTCTACAGAGGATGTAATTAGATAGGGAAGCACTGAAGGTTATGTCGGTGGGTCTGGAATTTGATAGGCTTGTCTGAAGAGGTGAGTTTTTAGGGAACATTTAAAGGTTTGGAGACTAGAGGCGAGTCTTACTGTGCGTGGGAGGGCATTCCACAGAGTGGGTGAAGCCCGGATAAAGTCCTGTAATTTTGAGTGTGAACAAGTAATGCGTGTGGATGAGAGACGTAGATCTTGTGCAGAGCGGAGAGGTCGGGTAGGGAGATATTTTGAGATGAGTGAAGAGATGTATGTTGGTGCAGTTTGGTTAATAGCCTTGTATGTGAGTAAAAGTATTTTATATTTAATACGGTAGAATACCGGTAACCAATGGAGGGACTGACAGAGCGGATCTGCAGACGATGAACGTCTGGCAAGGAAGATTAGTCTCGCAGCTGCATTCAAAATGGATTGTAGTGGCGAGAGCCTATGTTTGGAAGACCGGTCAGGAGACTATTACAATAATCAATGCGGGAGATAATGAGAGCATGGATTAGAGTTTTTGCTGTGTCTTGTGTAAGATAAGGACGTATTTTGGATATGTTTCTTAGATGTATGTAACATGATCTTGAGACAGATTGAATGTGGGTAACAAAGGACAGTTCAGAGTCAAGAATGACACCTAGGCAGCGAGCTTGTGGGGTAGGGGTGATTGCAGAGTTCTCAACAGTGATAGAGATATCAGGTTGGAAACTACTATGTGAAGCGAAATCTCCTGATTTGACCACAGTCCTTGGAAATTTCCTCCCTGTGTGACTGCACCCCAGCCCCGAAGGCTGGCATCCGTGGTCACCAGGACCCAGTCCTGTATTCCGAATCTGCGGCCCTCTAGTAGATGAGCCCTCTGCAGCCACCACAGCAGCGACACCCTGGTCCTTGCCGACAGGGTTATTCGCTGTTGCATCTGGAGATGGGACCCGGACCATTTGTCCAACAGGTCCCACTGGAAAGTCCTTGCGTGGAACCTTCCGAATGGAATCGCCTCGTACGAAGCTACCATTTTTCCCAGGACTCGTGTGCATTGATGTACCGACACCTGTCCCGGTTTTAGGATGTCTCTGACTAGAGATGACAACTCCTCGGCTTTTTCCATTGGAAGAAACACTTTTTTCTGGTCTGTTTCCAGAATCATTCCCAGGAACAGAAGACGTGTCGTCGGGACCAGCTGTGACTTTGGAATTGAGAATCCAGTCCTGCTGTTGCAGCACTTCCCGAGAAAGTGATACCCCCTTACCAACTGTTTCTTGGACCTCGCCTGTATCAGGAGATCGTCCAAGTACGGGATAATTAAAACTCCCTTCTTGCGAAGGGGTATCATCATTTCGGTCATTACCCATGGTAAAGACCCTTGGTGCCGTGGATAATCCAAACGGCAGCGTCTGGAACTGATAGTGACAGTCCGGTACCACAACCTTGAGGTTCTCCTGGTGAGGAGGGTAAATGGGGACATGCAGGTAAGTATCCTTGATGTCCAGAGAGACCCTGTAATCCCCCTCGTCCAGGATCGCAATAATCGCCCTGAGCGATTCCATCTTGAACTTAAATCTTTTGTTATATGTGTTCAAGGATTTTAAATTTAAGATGGGTCTCACCGAACCGTCCGGTTTCGGTACCACAAACATTGTGGAAAAGTAACCCTTTTCCTGTTGAAGGAGGGGTACCTTGATAATCACTTGCTGTGAATACAGTTTTTTGGATAGCCACCAACACTGCCTCCCTGGCAGAGGGAGTTGTCGGTAAGGCAGATTTTAGGAAACGGCGGGGGGGGGGAGACGTCTCGAATTCCAGCCTGTACCTCTGAGATACTGTTTGAAGAACCCAGGGATCCACCTGTGAGCGAGCCCACTGTGCGCTGAAATTTCTGAGACGGGCCCCCACCGTACCCGGGTCCGCCTGAGCAGCCCCAGCGTCATGCTGTGGACTTACCGGACGCAGGGGAGGACTTCTGCTCCCGGGAACTAGCTGTGTGCTGCAGCTTTTTCCCTCTACCTTTCCCTCTTGGCAGAAAAGATGAGCCTCTAGCCCTCTACTTTTCTGGGGCCGAAGGGACTGTACCTGATAATACAGTGCTTGCTTTTGCTGTGGGGTAGCTTGTGGCAAAAGTTTTGATTTCCCAGCCGTAGCTGTGGAAACGAGGTCTGAAAGACCATCTCCAAACAGTTCCACCCCCTTCTAGGGCATACTTCCATGTGCCGTTTTGAATCGGCATCGCCCGACCATTGCCGAGTCCATAACCCCCGTCTGGCGGCAATGGTTTTACATAGCGCTTATTAGTGATGCCAGTCGGCAAATATCCCTCTGTGCATCATGCATGTATAAGACAGCGTCTTTTATATGCTCTATTTTCAGCAAAATATTGTCCCTATCTATAGTATAAATATTATCCGACAGGGAATCTGACCACGCAGCTGCCGCACTGCACATCCATGCCGAGGCAATAGCAGGTCTCAATATAATGCCCGTGTGTGTGTATATAGCTTTAAGGGTAGTTTTCTGCTTTCTATCAGCAGGTCCTTCAGGGCGGCCGTATCCGTGACGGTAGTGCCACCTTTTTTAATAAGCGTGTAACCGCTTTATCTACCCTAGGGGTTATTTCCCAACGTGACCTATCCTCTGGCGGAAAAGGGTACGCTGCTTAGAAATTATCAATTTCTTATCGGGGGAAGTCCACGCTTCCTCACACACCTCATATCAATTCCTCAGATGCAGGAAAACTACTGGTAGTTTTCTGTCACCAAACATAATACCCTTTTTTGTGGTATCTGGGGTATTATCAGAAATGTGTAATACATTTTTCATTGCCTCAATCATGTAACGGGTGGCCCTATTGGAAGGTACACTAGTCTCATCGTCGTCGACACAGGAGTCGGTATCCGTGTCAACATCTGTGTCTGCCATCTGAGGTAGCGGGCGTTTTAGAGCCCCTGATGACATGTGAGACGCTTGGACAGGCACAAGCTGAGCAGCCGGCTGTCCTATGTCGTCAAACCTTTTATGTAAGGAGTTGACACTGTCACGTAATTCCTTCCATAAGTCCATCCACACCGGTGTCGACCCCGCAGGGGGTGACATCCCATTCACAGGCATTTGCTCCGCCTCCACATCATTATCCTCATCATACATGTCGACACAGCAGTACCGACACACAGCACACACACAGGGAATGCTCTGACAGAGGACAGGACCCCACAAAGCCCTTTGGGGAGACAGAGGGAGAGTATGCCAGCACACACCAGAGCGCTATATATCACAGGGATATCACCTATAGAGAGTGTTTTCCCTTATAGCTGCATAATATATATATATTGCGCCTAATTTGTGCCCCCCCTCTTTTTAACCCTTTTCTGTAGTGCAGGACTGCAGGGGAGAGCCAGGGAGCTTCCTTCCAGCGGAGCTGTGAGGGAAAATGGCGGCAGTGTGCTGAGGGAGATGGCTCCGCCCCTTTTTCGGCGGGCTTTCTCCCGCTATTGTAAAAGTTCTGGCAGGGGTTAATAAACACCTATATAGCCCCTGGGGCTATATATGGTGTCAGTTCGCCAGCCAAGGTGTCAGTATTGCTGCTCAGGACGCCCCCCCCCCAGCGCCCTGCACCCATCAGTGACCGCAGTGTGTGGTGTGCATGAGGAGCAATGGCGCACAGCTGCAGTGCTGTGCACTACCTTGGAGAAGACAGAAGTCTTCAGCCGCCGATTTTCCGGACCACCTTCTTGCTTCTGGCTCTGTAAGGGGGACGGCGGCGCGGCTCCGGGAACGGACGACGAGGTCGGGTCCTGTGTTTGATCCCTCTGGAGCTAATGGTGTCCAGTAGCCTAAGAAGCCCAAGCTACCACCACTTAGGTAGGTTCGCTTCTTCTCCCCTTAGTCCCTCGTTGCAGTGAGCCTGTTGCCAGCAGGTCTCACTGAAAATAAAAAACCTAACATATACTTTCTTTCTAGGAGCTCAGGAGAGCCCCTAGTGTGCATCCAGCTCAGCCGGGCACAGAAATCTAACTGAGGCTTGGAGGAGGGGCATAGGGGGAGGAGCCAGTGCACACCAGATAGTCCTAAATCTTTCTTTAGAGTGCCCAGTCTCCTGCGGAGCCGTCTATTCCCCATGGTCCTTACGGAGTACCCAGCATCCACTAGGACGTCAGAGAAACATCTTTGACAGCTACAATCATGTACTGAATACTCCTAACAACCCTTGGATGTAAAGAAGCCTCATTGAAATCGACATCGGAATCAGAGTCCGTGTTAGTATCTGTATCTGCCATCTGGGTAAAAGAACAAAGAACGCTTTTGTGACCCTGAGGTGGTCTGTACCTGAGACAAAGCCTCCTCCATGGATTTCCTCCATGTTTGTGTCTGAGAATCAGATTTATCCAGTCTCTTAGACAATAAAGCCACATTTGCATTCAGTGTACTCAGCATAGCCACCCAATCAGCAGTCGGCTGTGCCGACAGAGTCATACCCAAATCCCTCTCTGCGCCCCCAGTAACATCCTCCGGGGAGGAACACTCAGCCTCAGACATGTCGACTCGTAGTACCGACACACTCACACCGGCCAAAAACAAGGGGACAGACCCACAGGGAAGCCTGTAGAGAGAAACACAGAGGGAGTATGCCAGCTCACACCCCAGCGCCCATATATCCCCCCAACGAATATATGTAACTAGCGCTTTCTAAATAGGATAAAAGCACCAAATTTTATGTGACCCCCCCCCCCCCGTTTTGCCCCCTTGTTACTTGAGGGAGCTTGGTGGTCCGGGCCAGCGTCTCTGCAGCACTGTGGAGAGAGAGAAAATGGCGCTGGTGAGTAGTGTGCGACTAAGCCCCGCCCCTTCCCGGCGCGCTGTAGCCCGCTCAATTTGAAATTTATTATATTGGCGGGGGTATTCTATACGGTGCCCGGGCACCGTATATTCGTTTTGCCAGTCCTCTGACCCCAGTAACTGCTGCCCAGGGCGCTCCCCCCCAGCGCCCTGCACCCTGTGAGTGCTGCTGGTGAAGTGTGTGTGGAAGCATGGAGCGCAGAGCTACCACTGTACCGTTACTGAAGTCTTCTGCCGTCTGATGTCTTTGGTTCTTCTAATACTCACCCGGCTTCTTTCTTCTGGCTTCTGTGAGGGGGGTGACGGCGCGGCTCCGGGAACAAGCAGCTAGGCGCACCAAGTGATCGAACCCTCTGGAGCTAATGGTGTCCAGTAGCCTAAGAAGCAGAGCCTTTAACTAAGAAGAAGTAGGTCTGACTTCTCTCCCCTCACTCCCACGCTGCAGGGAGCCTGTAGCCAGCAGGTCTCCCTGAAAATAAAAAACCTAACAAAAGTCTTTCTAGAGAAACTCAGTAGAGCTCCCCTAGTGTGTGTCCAGTCACTCCTGGGCACAAAGTCTAACTGAGGTCTGGGGGAGGGGCATAGAGGGAGGAGCCAGTTCACACCCAGTCAAAGTCTTTTTAGTGTGCCCAAGCTCCTGCGGATCCCGTCTATACCCCATGGTCCTTTTGGAGTCCCCAGCATCCTCTAGGACGTAAGAGAAATAATAGCTCTGTGTTATTACAGGGGTAAATAAAACCTTCAAGCGGTATTGAAAAGGCATCTTGTACATAAATGTGTTGGCACACCCTCTGTAATTGCAGGTGACGTGACATGGGTGAGGTTACTGACAGCTGGCACATAATACTAATTCTGGGCGCTGTTACTGACGGCTCGAACATAACGTACTAATTCCATGTTTACTACTCCATAACCACAGCATTAATCCACTGGTCACTGAAGGATCCAGTGCTCCCTTTGTGAATGTGGTGCCTTTACTGGTGCTTTAACAAATGGGATGTAACTAATGTCTGAAACAGTTAAAATCTACTTGGTACAGACAAAACATTGCTGTGTTCTTGCATTATCACCACTGAGTGTGCCCAGTAATGCTGGCCATACACCAGGCCAGCCTCCCATCCGATTCCAAGCACGGTTTCCCTTCAATTCCCCCGGCAGCCCTGGACACACGCCGTGCCATTAAACGATCGATGGTGTGCCTCACAAAAAAAAAAAAGGTACAATGCATCATATGTACATCAAATATGGGGGGGAATTCAGACCTGATCGCAGCAGCAAATTTGTTAGCAGTTGAGCAAAACCATGTGCACTGCAGAGGGGGCAGATGTAACATGTGCAGAGAGTTAGATTTGGGTGGGGTGTGTTCAAACTGAACTCTAAATTGCAGTGTAAAAATAAAGCAGCCAGTATTTACCCTGCACAGAAACAAAATAACCCACCCAAATCTAACTCTCTCTGCACATGTTATATCTGCCCCACCTGCAGTGCACATGGTTTTGCCCAACTGCTAACAAGTTTGCTGCTACGATCAGGTCTGAATTACCCCCATGGTACGATGAGCATACGATTTTGACGGATAATATGGACTGCGCGTAAGATAATTCAATGTGACGTGTGCCCCGCGGGGCTGCATGTTGCATCGCAATCGTGCATAAGACATGCATAATGTGCACATGATGCGTCGATGTCGTGTGTTCCTACACAATATCTACCTGATGTATGGCCAGCATTCTACTTCTCTGCGGCATTGCTGTGCTGTATACTTACTGTACAGAAATCCATACAAGTAGTAACACCTGCCAGCAGCAGTATTAGTTATAAATGAGAGAACACTTGACACTGTATAGTGTTGCACTCACATTGGTTTAGATTGTGTAGAAGTGTTTTAACGCTGTCTTAAAAATGATATCCGTGTGTAGAAAGTATAATACTGCCAGTGATGCGGTCCCACAGCTCATGCTTTCAAATAGCGGAGGAAACCTTTCTACAAAAGCTTATGATCTCACTAGCTGGAGGCCTCTGCTGAGCGATATAAAATGACCAGAGTAACCCATTTTGAATGGCTCTATTCCACCCGAACCAGCAATGGCAATCTGTTTCAGAGTGTGTCTCCCTAACCCACCTGGCAGTCACACAGTGGGTAATCCTGCCCTGCTGACAGGCAGTTCCGGAACACTGTTCCTGGTGACCTCATGTTTCAAAAGACCTGGAAAATAGCCCTGCTGAGAACTTGAGAACTATTGGACCTCTACCATCGTTGGCAAATCATCAATGTTGGCTGACCGTCAGTGGCTATCCATAGTCTTCAGGTTTTCCCCAAGCTGTACAGTATTTAAGAAACATACAATAAATTTATAACCTGTAATTTAGAGATGAGCAACTGTTCTGCAATGGAGGAGACGGGGAAACCTGATTAGCAGGTACACTATCCCACTTTTCCTCTATCTCCTCCACTGCCGCCCAAGGGGTGTTACCCAGTCAGTCCACGCACGGTGGGTCTCTTTATTGGGTATGGGTCGTTGGGTCGACTCAACTTAGGTTGACAGTCATTAGGTCAACCACTGAAGCTCGACATGTACTAGGTCGACAGGTGAAAAGGTCAACATGAGTTTTTGGACTTTTTGGTGTTGTTGTCTTCGTAAAGTGACAGGGAACCCCAAATTAGTGCACCGTGTCCCCTCGCATGGCTCCCCATGCTTCGGGCAAGGTGCCTCGCTTCGCTCGGCACAGGTTACCATTCCAATCGTAGTCCACGTGGATCGCCAAGTATGGAAAAGTAAAAAAAATGAGAAAAAAAAGTGAAAAACTCATGTCGAACTTTTGACCTGTCGACCTAAGCTGTGTCGACCTAACAACAGTATCCCCCCTTATTATAGCAGGCCGCTTTCAGTGTAAGAGCCTAGAAAGAGGTTTCTTGTAAGAGAACTTCCAGAACCAAATGTAAGTCCCATGGTGACAACACTAACTGAGGATTGGTCTTTCCGGCTACATGGCTTGCATGGATCTCATTACGTATTCCCTCATGGCCAGCTTCTTCATGCTCCTCAGGCTGAGCTGTGCATTTTCAGTGTACTGACTGGGCTATCCTGAAGGAATGCAATATATAAGGATATATGGCTTGATTCACAAATGTTTGCTATGCCGATGTTATCGCAATTTAACGATTATCAGTGGACGGTGCATGCATCACTGCCGCAGTGCGCACGTGCGCCAGCTGCATTGTGATATATCAACTGCCAACTGTGATCCCGTACACAGGTAACACGTCTCTGGCGTCTCAGTAGCGGTGGCCATTCTGAGTGACCGTAGACTCACTCCGGGAGTCGATGTTTCCTGGATCTGCACCGATGCTGCAAATGTGTACCTGGTTGCAGGCAGCTGTGAGGGTTCTGGAAGGCATCTGTATACAAATCCCGGCGGCTGTTGCATTAGCATATTGCCGCACATCCTTTGAGTCATAAACCACATCCGCATTTGCATTATCTTACTACTATGAAGCAGGCCCATAGGGTTTATTGGCTGCTGTTTCTCACAGAACACCGCTTTGGAAGCTATGCCCCAAGCCTTATAATACGCTTTTAGCTATATTTCTTCCGTTTGCTAGTTCTTAATAGGGTGTAAATGGCTTTTGCTGACTGTTCAGGAACATAACAGGAATAGCAGTGTGTAAGTGCTGGTAGGAGACACTAGGCTTGTGTACTCACTTGCCTCACATTCCTAACATAGTCAGAGTTCCTCAGCTCTGACGTATCCTCAAACGCAGATAGCCTAGCTCAGGAAGAGGGAACCTGTGTCATTCCAGCTGCTGTGGAACTACATATCCCAGCATGCACTGCCACACTTTTGCGGTTAGTGCATGCTGGGATGTGTAGTTTTTACAGCAGCTGGAGTGTCAGAAGTTGCATGTTCCTCTTGCTGAAATTTATACAGAATATGACACTAGGGGGACTATTCAATTAGCTGCGCGGTTTAGCCTGCGGGTAATTGCCGCCAAAAATCGCTGCACTATGGGGAAATGCTATTCAATAAAATAGCCTTTTTTTCCATCCGAAAAAATCAGAATTTATGCGCAGACATCCACTGACCCCGCGTAAACTGCGGAAGCAGCGTTTTGTTTTACCTGCACGCAATCTGCTTTTGTGTGTTTTTTGAGCAGACTTTTCCTCACCGCTGCTGGGGACTCAAGCGCAGGGTAAGGCCCGCTAATTGAATAGTTCTGGCACAGCTATTAGCAGAGAGGGTTGATTGAAATCCCCCCTAGTATTCTTAGACAATACACTGCTGGATTAAGTAGTACCATACACATAACTAATGTGTACACTCCAGCCAGTCAGATTTAGACCTCACGGGGCCCTAGGCAAGATACCAGTTTGTGCCCCTCCTCCCTCAAACAATCCAAACAATAATATCAGGGACTATACAATACTGTATATACATGTTGGGCCTAATTCAGATGTGGTTGCAAAGCGGCTAATGAACTGAATTGGTCAGTGTTTCTTACTGCGCATGCATCTTAGCCGCAGTGTGCATGCGCAATTGAATTGCAATGCTGGTCACACCAAGGAATTAGTCACATTTAGTGAGTGACAGTAGACAGCGTTTGGGGGTGGTAACGGGGAGTGGTCGGGTAAATGCAGGCGTGTCATGGTTTTCTGGGTGCGTATAAATGATCAGTTGTGATCTTACTTGCTACTGGAGAGCTCTCTGCGTCCCGGGAGAGCAGCTCAGCCTGCGCGTCTTCAGGGGCACTCAGACTCTGCAACATGACACGATTTGCAACGATGGTACCGATGTATCAGCAGTTAGATGGAACTGATGCTATAGCAGTGGGCGTCCCTATGCTCCTGGTCTGTGACAGGTTTTCCTCATTAAATGCAGCGTCCACAGACAACACACTTATCACCGCTGCCGGACCAGTACCTCGTTTTTGCAATTGCATGCGTGCCCAGCCAGTTGTGAGTATAACAATATAAACACTGTTCCTTCCTGTTGTCATAACAAGAATATCACGTACTATTTTGCATACAATAACAGGTAGAGGCATTTTCAAAATGATTTATTTATCAAGTGAAAAAAAGTCATCATGAAATATTTTTGAAATAAAAGATTTATTACAGTTATCCGGAACGTCGCCCATGGACTGCACAATGCGGCAGCCATGAATATCCAGTGGCTGATAATTTAGTGCTGTCGCCTAATTTGTAGTTAATCTCAGGGGCCATACCTCTCCCCTGACTCCTTACGGGTTAGGAACACAGCGGTGTTTAGCTTTGGGAGTACCCTCCATTGCTCTGGGTGGTGAGCACGATTCACTATGTCGGTACACAGACCCTTCTCTGAATGCATGGTGCTCCAAGGACGGAACAAAGCATTTCATGCACTGGGATAGGGTCCGTGTGTATAATCTACAGTATAATGGTTCTGTTAATAGAGCCTGCAAAGGTGGCTCAATGCAACACAGTAAATTAAGAGCTGTATCAGCGTGAGCCGATATACATCAATTCTATCAAGACGTGACATACATTTTACAAATCTGACTTGCAGAGACACAACCAATCTAATATATATAACAGCACATGGGGCGCTAAATAAATAGCGGAACGACTAAAAAGGTGCTTTTCTGGGTTAACAGCCGCCTAATTTCCCAGAGTTTTCCATACATCAATTTGAATTCATTTTCGAGTTTATTTATTTTTTTAAAATAAAGATTCCCAATATGAGACATTTACACGGGATTGCAAATCCCTTGACTTTGACGATTCGGGGGAACATGTGTATCAGAGTGCAAAAGCCCACGCTGGGGTAACCAATACACCCTGTCCTGCTGCATTTGCCTCCCTGTAATTTGTTATTGATGGGGTTCTTGAACATGCTGTTCCTGGAGTGGCTCGTGGTCCTGGATTGTTTCTTGAGCGGCTGCTGGCGGTCCTGGGTGAACCTCTGAACCCGGATGGGGCTCTTCTGGTTTAGCTGCTAGAAATGAAGAACAATAAAGCCAGAGTTTTAACTATACTATAGTTATAGCTAATATTGTAAAGCATTACCGTGTGAAAGTCTAACATTTCTCATTGAATAACTACATGAAAACGTCTGCGCTTCATAATACTCATCTATAGTATAAGGATGAGTTTATAACTATTAGAGTTATTCTACACTGCAAGAGACATGTGAGTAGGAGTAAGGTACTTTAAAAATCTTGCAACTGTATATCAAAGTTCTACTGGGAGTCTACCTTCGGAGAACCTGCATACACGGTATAAAGGACTATAAATTATTTGCCAATCTTATTAATAACTGGCGGATAGGATTAAATACTCAGATTCTTACCTTTTTCAGAGTTTACTTGGGGTACTTCAGCCTGAAACTTCAGCTCCCCATTGGGGCCGGCAGGTGGAACCCCAGCCTGCTGAGACTTCTTCTGTTCCATTTGAATAACAGCCTAAAAAACAAAACCGCGGAACTCAGAGATTGCTGTAAGAAGATTATACAGCGTTTGTAAACCTAGTTTCAGGGTAATTGCTGTTTAGCTGTACAAGACACGGACTGAGCTGGGGCATTTATATTGAACCGAGACACAAGGAAGTGTGTAAAAAATAATCCAATAAATCTTAGTCTTCATTTTCTAAACTACACCAGAATCATGGCAGAGTCCGATTGCTGTAGATCATAGCACCTGATTATTTGCTGTGATTTCTAAGCCTCCGCGTCTTCAGCGGTTTTGGTCACTGGATTTGAAGAGGAAACAATATTAAATAGAAAACATGCCTGGTTTTGCATTTAATATTGGTGCCTATTTAAATCCAGGGGCTGAAATCCTTGAAGACGCGGCGGCTCTTAAAAAAGAGACCCTTAGTAAGTTTACCCAAAATGTAAACATGCATGCTGCTAATTATACCAAATATCTATATATTCAGATAAATGTGCAGAAACAGGTTTCATATTTAGCAGATGCACGGTCACATTATTATGACCACCAGCTAATGGCCAGAGTAACCACCGTGTGCAGCATGGACAGCAGCTAGACAGGCAGAACTGTAGTTTTAGACACACGTCTGGTAACCCCCAGGTGTATTTAGACGGTGAGCTGCTGCACTGTAGCGTGTCGGTCGGCACTCGTGCACCTTCGTAGCCTTACATCAATAGCACGTGGTGCCCTGCCATTTCCACGTGGGTTATTCGCAATGGTGCCATTTGTCCAGTCACAATACACCTTCACCACAGCAGCAGCGGACAGGTCACAAACTGCGCTGTGTCAGGAATACAGTCGCCCTAGGCCCAAACGCCAATAATCATCCGTTTTTGCAACTCTGACAAATCGCCCCTTTTACCCATGACAGCAACGGAGTGATATGTGTGCAGATGGCCTATCGCACACCTTATATACCCACGACAGGCGACGTACTTCATGCGCCACACGCTGCCGACATCAAATGTAGGGGATGGTCATAATAATATGACTCAACCATGTATTCAAAAGGAGGCGTCAGAAGTAGCGCTATTCTCTGAAGGGTAACCACACAAACTATTTCAACTTAGCCTATAGTCCATTATTATTTCAAAGTGTAGATCATTGTTGGTATGGCTTATATACTGAGTGTTCCGTGTGAGTACTTTATGAAACCCACAGTGTACTAATCCACTGCATTACGTCTCATGATCTATCCCACCGATGGAAGTGCAAAGTCACCGATGTTACACAATATGCTAATGTGTAGCTTACTGGTCTCTCATACTACACCCATAGCAGTGTCCACTAGAGACTTCGAGCTAGGTGGTGTAATAAGTCACATAACGCATCAGAAGTGATCACGTGTGTGGCCAAACTGGACATTGGTGCTTCCGCCTGGTGCAGGTGTGGTCTGCTGAAGACATTGCAGAATAGGGGTATAGTGTGAAATACCTACAATTAAAATCCCAACAAGGTCAAAATACAGACAAGGTCAAAATACTGACATTTAAAATGTTGACAGGTCAAAAGTCGACACAATTTTCATATTTTTGTTGTTGTTGTGTATGTCGACATGGACACCGTATAAGTGTACCGCTGCGCTTGCCTTGCTTCAGGAACGGTGCCTCCCTGCGCTCGGCATACTATTATATTCCCCCTCCAGGTCCACTGGGATGGTAAAGTATGAACAAATCTGTTTCAATTAAAAAAATCACCCAAAAAAACTTTTTGACCTGTCGACATTTTAAATGTCGGTATTTTGACCATGTCGGGGACAGCTAGGAGTGCTTAGAACATGAAAGCAATGTCATTCTATTCTGTGCTGCTGCTAGATCCCAGCTAAGTGATGCCTGAAGTCTCCTTACACTAAGATCTGCAGCGTCTGGGGGAATACAGCTCTTGTAACGTGTGGCCGGCCTGGACACTTACTTGCTGGTACTCCTTCTTCTGTGCATCCAGTTCTATCTGTCTCTGCTGGAGATCTTCGTGCTCCTTACGCAGCGCCTCTGCCCGCTGGTTTAAGGCCACTTCCTGGGCAGTCAGCTCCTGCTCAAAGCGACGCAGCTCCTCTTCTGTGTAAATCTGGGCTTCGTCCACTGTCTGAGTGAGAAAACGCAGTAAGGTCAATGGAGCGTCTTCTGCTATACCTGCTCCAGCCTGACGATAATAACGCAAGGGAGCAGTACACTGTCACCACGGCCTGTATGTGGTTACCAGCGGAGCGCAGGCATAGGACCTATGCGATCAGTCCGAGTGCCGGACACATGGACAATGGAAACGGATTGTACTGATCAGGCCGAGTTGTGTTATCGCCAGCTTTAGTAAATCCCCTTAAGGGGATAATTCAATGGGCTGGAATGATTCAATGAAGTCTAAGTTGGCCGGAACTGCGTGTTTTTTTGTCTGACTTTTTTTTTTAAATGGCAATCATTTACGAGGCGAAACCATGCCTTGTAGATGATTGGCTCTTTAAAATAAATGTCCAAGTTCACCCGGGAACCCGCACCTCCGGCAATCTCGGACTCCATTACATCCAGCCCTATATGCGCGATGCAGTGCACATCACCGCGGTAAGCAAGGTGGATCTTAAATAGTGCTTTTATAATGCATCCATATGGGGACTGTGAACTAAAATGTGTGATTCAGGGGTACAAGTACAACCAGCGCGATTTAGGGGTGATGAAGGGTGCTACTGACAACATTCCAACGGCACCTCGTATGCACTGTCCACACACCACCCCTAATGTATTTTTTAAGGAGAGCGCTCACCTCCCAGCCGCCAGCCTCATTATACTCCTTCCTTTCCGTGGATTTCAGGAACTCTTCCAGCGTCACCAAGCGATCGTGATTTGTGTCCACCTAACAACAAGCACTCAGTTATCACGGGTTCCCACATACTCCTAGGTCTATTAAGCTACAATAAATGTACTAAACTTCAGCATAGAAAGTATATATCCCAGCACTCAGCAAGGATCTGAATAGAGCAATGCTGTGTGGTTTGCGGAGCTTCCCTATAACCTCCAATACAGAGAGGGGAGACACTGATAAAGGGAGAATGACTTATGCACCGAGCTTCCATGGAGGTGCGTTCAGCCTGTATACAGGAAAATCAGCAAGAATATACAAACTGGGGGAGAGTCACAGAGATATGCATTAGTGCAGTGTAATAAGTGAGATTATAGCTCTGTACAGAATGCATTACTCATATTAAAAGATGAGAATCACAAACAGTCATACTTGGAAATGTCCCAGTGATCACATTCCAAGACCCGTACCATCACCCCTGCCGTGTGATTGCAGCCATCTGTGTCCATTCTATCAACCTGCACTTGTCACAACTCGTGCAGTTCCTCTTTCCTGCCTGGGGTGTCGCTCTCTGCTCTGGTGCTTCTAGCACACTCTGGTCTGTATCCAGTGCGGAGATACAGACCAGAGTGTGCTAGAAGCACTAGAGCAGAGTTCGATACCACAGGCAGGAAAGAGGAACTGCATGGGTTGTGATAGGTGCAGGGTGCTACAATGGACACTACATCAGGTGACAAGATCAACAGTCTATGGTGCGCGCGCCCAATAGTACCAGGTAATCAGAGGTTACGGATAGGCGCACGTTATCTGCAATGTCTCCTGTGGGTCACAACAGCACAGCTTCTGCTCACCTCGTCTGCACATGATTACAGAACAATGCCATTATCTACAGTATCTTTCCAGCATACACTACTAACTCCTCACTTATTCCATCATACTCTATGCACAGGTCCCTAAGAGCTGTGCAGCAAGCTATGTGCAATGTATATTCATCACCATCCACCCTCTCTTTGCATTAAGAAGTGCCTACGTTTTTCATGACGTGTTCGCGCATACGAAGCCTCTCCTCTTCCATCTCCACCATGTCGTCCTCTTCATTCTTTGGGTCGTAGACTTTCTCCAGCTAGATACAGAGAGGAGCGCATGTTAGCTGCATCACATCGCATCACATACACACTCTACAGGGCTGACACCTGACTAGACACGTTATTACTTTCCAATTTGGTGGGGTATATTTTGCCGACATTCATAATGGCATGTTGACATTCACCACGTCTACACTGATTAAATGTCGACAATAATTAGAATGTCAACAAAACATTCCTGATGGTGTAGTGGGGACTTACCTGGTACGGTGAGTCTGGCTGCTCCATCAGTGTTTTCCAGGTCAGAGGGGTTGTCAGATGACTTCCCGCGGATCCTACAGCGTTTCCACCAGTAGGTATGATTATTTCAAGCCTTCAGATTAGTGTCTAACAATTTTAATCCTCCATTTGCATAGCCTAGCCCTCCCCCTGGTGCATAACCCTAACTCCCCTCCCACAGCCTAACCCTCCCCCTAGTACCTAACCATCTCTCCAACAGCCTAACCCTCCCCCTAGTGCCCAACCCTAACCTCCTCCCCCACAGCCTAACACTACCACTAGCGCCTAACCCTAACCTACCCTACCACCTAACCCTAACCTCCTCCCCCACAGCCTAACCCTACCACTAGCGCCTAACCCTAACCTACCCTACCACAGCCTAACTCTACCACTAGCGCCTAACCCTAACCTCGCCTACCACTAGCACCTAACACTAACCTCCTCCCCCAGAACCTAACCCTACCACTACGCCTAACCCTAACCTCCCCTACCACAGCCTAACCCTAACCTCCTCTCCCATAGCCTAAACCTACCACTAGCACCTAATCCTAACCTCCTCTTCCACAGCCTAACCCTACCACCAGCGCCTAACCCTAACCTCCCCTACCACAGCCTAACCCTACCACCTGCACCTAACCCTAACCTCCTCTCCAACAGCCTAACCCTCCCCCTAGTGCCTAACCCTAACCTCCTCTCACTAGCACCTATCCCTAACCTCCCCTCCCACTGCCTAACCCTACCACTAGTGCCTAACACTAACCTCCCCTCCAGTAGCTCTACCCTGATCCTCCGCTGCCAGACCAGGCAGAATGTCGACAAATTAGTAGTAATCTAGTGACTGGGAGATGCTTTGTGTGAAAGCCCATTTTGCCTCTACAAGAGCACTACACAGCAGCCAGCTCTCATGTGGTGACAGCTCTTAGTCATTCAGTTACCCTGGGCTTCAGCTGCACAGTCCAGTGACAACAGTCAGCTAATTAGTACCATATCAATTATTTTATTACATAATTAAGACAACCGCTGAGACTGAGGGTAGGTTACTCAATTAGCTGCCGAAACGTGTGTACCAATGCAGTGCAGGTTATGCGGCAGGAAAGCATTGCTTATTTTTGCTCGTAACAACCACATAGAGGAAATCTGCTTTGTGTTCAGCGGCACATTACACAGAGAACCTCACACTTACTTGAAAGCTCCTCCTATAAAGGAAACTCAGTCATAAATAAAACTAGCACACAATATAGGGACACTTATTATAACAAGAATACACACACATGCAGCTGACTGCACAGTGTGATCTACAGAAAATAAGGGTTTGTCCTTTAATCGTGATTTGATTTAAAGAGGACACAGTCTTAAAAGATAATAATTGGACTGTACGTTTTTCTATTTGGCCCATGTTCCGAGCGACAGCGCTGGACATGTGAATACTAATATCAGGATTTTGGTACTTACCGATAAATCCCTTTCTCCGATTCCACAGGGGCCACTGGAGCGCAGTTACAATGGGGAAATAGTAGGCAGTAATTGGGAGCTGGCACTTTAAAAATTCCAACACTGTGGCTAGCTCCTCCCCTACTATCTCCCCTCCAAGCCAGTCTACGTAAAACTGTGCCCGAGGAGAGCTGTAACAAACAAACTTGAAGGTAGAGGAGGTCAACTCCGCCATGTAAACCAGGATAACACAAAAACAAATCTGGAACTTAACGTAACCAAAAGGTTAAACTGAACCAAACAAACAGTCACATAGTGATCTGCAAACCCGGTAAGCCAAAAACAAAATAGGAGGAAACAGCGCTGGGTGGGCGTCCAGTGGCCCCTGTGGAATCGGAGAAAGGGATTTATCGGTAAGTACCAAAATCCTGATTTCTCCTTCATCCACTAGGGGCCACTGGAGCGCAGTTACAATGGGGACGTCCCAGAGCTCCCAAAACGGGTGGGAGAGCGCTGAGAGTCCTGTAAAACCGCTCGGCCAAACTGCGATGCAGAGGCCGCAAACGTGTCAAACTTGTAGAATTTGACAAACGTATGTCGGCCCGACCAAGTAGCCGCCCGACATAAAGTAGTGATGGAGACCCCCCGGGCAGCCGCCCACGAAGGTCCCACAGAGCGCGTAGAGTGCGCCGAAATTGAAGATGGAGGTTCCCGAGAAGCTGCCAAATAAGCTTGTCTGATGGTCAGTCGAATCCATCGAGACAAAGTCTGCTTAGAAGCCGGCCAACCCCGGCGAGCAGCATCGTAGAGAACAAATAAGGAATCTGACTTTCGAATAGCTGAAGTCCTATCCACATAGATCCTGAGCGCCCTGACAACGTCCAATGATCTCGAATCCGGAGAGTCCCCCAAGAGGGCCGGGACCACAAGCGGCTGATTGATGTGAAAATCAGACACCACCTTAGGTAGAAAAGACATACGAGTACGAAGCTCAGCCCTATCCGTATGAAACACCAGGTAAGGAGACCTACAAGAGAGAGCCCCAAGTTCCGACACTCGTCTAGCTGAAGCCAGTGCCAGGAGAAGAACCACCTTCCAAGTGAGATATTTGATCTCCACTGATTCCAGGGGCTCAAACAATGAGGACTGCAGAAAGGAGAGGACCAGATTGAGGTCCCACGGTGCTGTCGGAGGGCGGAAGGGAGGCTGTATTCGAAGAACTCCCTGAAAGAACGTCTGAACTTCCGGCATCAGGGCTAACTTTTTCTGGAAGAAAACCGAAAGAGCAGAGACCTGCACTTTTAGCGAACCCAGTCGTAAGCCTGCTGAAAAACCTGCCTGCAAAAATCGGAGAAGGCAGGCTAAGCAAAACACAGAAGGAGAAAATTCTCGATGTTCACACCAGGCTACATAAGCCTTCCAAATGCGGTAGTAGTGAGAAGATGTGACTGACTTTCTAGCCCGAAGCATAGTAGGTATAACCGTACGAGGAATCCCCTTCCTTTTCAAGATGGCTTTCTCAACAGCCACGCCGTCAAACGTAGCCTGCGTAAGTCTGGATAAAGAAAAGGACCCTGTTGTAAAAGATCGTCTCGTAGTGGCAGGGGCCAAGGCTCGGCTACTGACAACAGGTGCAGGGTGGAGTACCAAACCCTGCGTGGCCAATCCGGAGCCACCAGGAGGACCAGAGCGTCTTCTCTCTTGATGCGCTGCAGAACCCGCGGCAACAGTGGGAAAGGAGGAAAGAGGTAAACGAACTGAAAATTCCAAGGAGCCGTGAGAGCATCCACAACCGCTGCGGCCGGATCCCTCGTCCGAGAGTAATAAAGAGGCAACTGATGGTTCAGGCGGGACGCCATGAGGTCGATCTGTGGTTTTCCCCACCGGCGGACCAGTTGCCAAAACACCTGGGGATGTAGTGACCATTCTCCCGGGTGCATGTCCTGCCGGCTGAGATAGTCGGCTTCCCAATTGTCCACTCCCGGAATGAATATCGCCGAGAAGGACAGAGCATACCTTTCTGCCCAGAGGAGGATGTTGGTGACCTCCCTCATCGCTGCTCGGCTGAGAGTGCCGCCCTGACGGTTGATGTACGCCGTCGTGGCGTTGTCGGACTGAACTCTGACTGCTCGACCGCGGAGTAGGTGATGCGCCTGAAGCAGAGCATTGTACACCGCCCTTAGTTCGAGAATGTTTATGGGGAGAGCGGATTCGTGTATTGACCAGCGCCCCTGAAACCGATGTTCCAGGGTAACTGCCCCCCAGCCTCGCAGACTGGCGTCCGTGGTGAGGAGAGTCCAATCCCATACCCCGAACCGCCTTCCTTCCAACAGATGCGTCGACTGGAGCCACCAGAGAAGCGACGACCGGGCCTTTGGAGATAGCGTCACCCTTTGATGAAGGAACAGATGAGATCCTGACCACTGATGTAGAAGACACAGTTGAAACGGTCGAGAGTGGAAGCGACCGTACGGAAGAGCTTCGAACGCTGCTACCATTTTCCCCAGAAGGCGAATGCACAGATACACTGACACCCGACGGTGTCGAAGAACCGACCTTACCAGTGTCTGCAGAGACAGGATCTTGTCCTGAGGAAGGAAAACCTTCTGACGGACCGTGTCGAGAATCATCCCCAGAAACAACAGCCGTTGCGAGGGGCACAATTGAGACTTCGGGAAATTCAGGATCCACCCGTGTCGAAGCAGAAGGTCCTGCGTCAGCCGGATATTCCGAAGCAACAGTTCTGTCGAGCTTGCTTTTATTAGCAAATCGTCCAGATAGGGAACAATCGTCACACCCTGCTTCCGAAGCAGGGCCATCATGACCGCCATGACCTTTGTGAACACTCTGGGAGCCGAAGAGAGACCGAAAGGAAGGACCTGGAACTGGAAATGAGTGTCCTGTATTGCAAACCGGAGAAAAGCCTGGTGAGGAGGCCAAATGGGAATATGTAAGTATGCATCCTTGATATCTAAGGATGCCAGAAACTCGTTTCTTTCCAACCCCGCAATAACAGACTGGAGGGACTCCATCTTGAACTTGAATACTCTCAAATGTGGATTGAGATCCTTCAAGTTCAGGATTGGCCTGACCGAGCCGTCCGGCTTCGGTACGAGAAACAGGCTTGAGTAATAGCCCTGTTTCCGATGATGAGAGGGAACAGGGATCACCACCCTTGCGGATAGAAGCTTCTGGACCGCTGCCTGCAAGGCACCTCTTCGGTTGTTGGAAACTGGCAAACCCGTGGTAAAAAAACGCTGGGGCGGTTGTTCCTGAAAATCGAGCTTGTAACCGCAAGTGATTAGATCCCGGACCCAAGCGTCTGGACAGGACTGTACCCAGATCTCCTTGAATTCCCACAGACGAGCTCCCACTCTGTGATCTCCCAGGTGGGAGGGGAGCCCGTCATGCGGTGGTAGTGGTAGAGGACTTACCCTCTGAGTGGGCTGAGGCTGCGGAACCTCTACCCCTGCCGCTGCCTCTACCTCTATGGCCACGGAAGGTAGAAGTTCCTCCCCTGGCCTGGCCTCGAAACCTGGAAGGGGCACGAAAGGATCGAAAGGAGGGACCCCTATGTGGCCTGCGAGTGTCTGGAGCAGCCGAGGGAAGATAAGTCGACTTACCAACGGTGGCCTGAGAGATCCAGGCATCCAGATCCTTACCAAATAGAACCTCACCCGTAAAGGGCAACGCCTCTGCTGCCCTTTTGGATTCCGTATCCGCTTGCCACTGCCGGAGCCAGAGAGCTCTACGGGCCGCAATTGCTAAAGCGGAAATCCTAGCTCCGAGTATACATATGTCCTTGGACGCTTCGCAGAGATAAAGGGCTGATTCACGGATGTGTTCCGCCCACTGTATCAACTGATCCGCCGGCAATTCGTCACGAATTCCAGCGGACAATTGCTCCGCCCAAGCTTCGATCGCCTTGTTGACCCAACAACCTACCTGCGCCGGGCGATGCAATACCCCCGCCGCCGAGTAAATAGTCTTCAAGGTGGATTCCAACTTCCGATCCGACGCCTCCTTAAGCGAAGTTGCCGCCGGAACCGGTAGGACCGTCTTTTTGGACAGATGAGACACCGAAGGATCCACAATCGGAGAGGTCTCATAACGTTTCCTGCTATCTGCTGGAAAAGGATAGGAAGACAACAGTTTTCTTGATACCTGAAATTTTGCGTCTGGATGCTTCCAGGCTGCCGTGATGAGCGCATCCAGCTCCTCCGAAACTGGAAAAGTCACCGGCAGGCATTGGTTGGTGCCAAACCTTGAAGGGCGTAAGGCATCCTGCTCTGTGTCCTCCACCTGTAATACTGAACGAATAGCAGTAATAAGAGCCTCTATACCCTGAGCTACTGGTTCAGAGTCCCCGTATACCTGATCGTCATCAGTATCCTGTATATCAACATCCTGTACATCCTGTACATCTAACCCCGCCTCATCTAATTGAGGCATATCATCGTCCAAGTCCTGTAACACAGAGGCTAGCAATCTCTTTTTAGAAGCCTGTTGAGAGGGACTAAAGGACGGGGCTTGGGAAGGGATTACAGCACTAGAGAGCCCTTCTACTGACTTTGCCAAAGAGACCGCCCATGCAGGTTCTGGCTCCGGTACCGGGACAAGCTGTCGGAACCGGGCCGCCTCTCTATCTTCCCGAGAGGCTTTCAGTTCCCTAGTCACCAAAGACATAACTTCTGAGAGTTGTGTCGTTCATGCAGGGGCGCTCTGGGGTTCTGAGGAGGGCTGAGCAGATGGCTCTGACTCCTCACATACAATATGAACCTGTTTTTGTGTTGCCCTGGAGCCTTTATTGGCCATGGCAGCACCAACCACTGTGACCCTCCCCCACAGGAAACAGCAATAAGCAGAAGTGGAGGGAGGGGAGAGAGTAGGGAAAATGCAGCCACAGCAGCCCGATCTATCCTGCCCTATAATGTGCAGTGACAGGCTGTACTAAGGATTTTATGCCCCCCGTGCCCCCTGTCCCCACTGTAACTGTCTCACAGTACAGGCTCCCTCCGTTGCGCTTCTCCGTCCCGCGCTGTGAATAGGAAGTGGCTGCCAGCGCGCGCCGTTTCCGGCGGAGCAGAGCGGGACTAAGCTCCGCCCCCTTCCGCAAAGGCGCCAAATTTGAACTTGCTCTGCGCGCTTTGAAGGATCCCCGTAGCGGCTCTGTGAGCCGCGCTGAGCGGGGATCCGAGCGGGAAGGGGGGCGGACGGGAGCGCGGGCGGGAGAAAAGCCGTCTGAGTGCTGTGTCCCTCCCCCATGCAGTAATAAATAAAGTGCATAGCCAGAGCTGCCCAAGCCCCGTGTCACCTCCTAACTCAAACTTGTAGCGAGTGGGGGAAGGGAGGGAAGGAGGGGAAGGATTGGGGGGCTTTCAGCATAATGTGGTAAAGTGACCGTGACACGCGCCGCACGCAGCGGTGTCCGGCCACGTATACTTACCATTGCCGTGCTGCCGGTATCTTCTGCCGACGGAGCGGCCCCGACACGCGCCGCACGCAGCGGTGTCCGGCCGACTCCAGAGAGCTTAGTGTCTCCTTCAGCCAGGGCCCATCCCGAGCCGCACGCAGCTGCGATGGGACCCCGCCGGCAGCCTCCCACAGTGCAGACTGGCAGTGGCAAAGCTGCCAGTCTGTGGATGTAAGTAAGATTTAAAAAAAAAAACATTTTCTTCAGAGAAGACCCAAGTGAACCAGCTCCCTTGGGCACAAATTAAAGACTGGCTTGGAGGGGAGATAGTAGGGGAGGAGCTAGCCACAGTGTTGGAATTTTTAAAGTGCCAGCTCCCAATTACTGCCTACTATTTCCCCATTGTAACTGCGCTCCAGTGGCCCCTAGTGGATGAAGGAGAAAGTGGCCTTTAGGTACAGAGAAAGTTATCGCTGTGAGCCTGGAACAGTCTACTAAACAAAACGTTCCGATCACACAACATATCCAGCTACAGCGCACAATTCCAGTTACCTCCTTTGTAAAGAGAGCCTCCAGCTCCTGCTCATCCAGGATGCCGTCTCCGTTGGTGTCTGAAAGACGAAGGCAGAGAACAGAGGGGTAAATGTATGAAGCAGTGATAAGAGTGGAGAAGTGAGCCAGTGGAGAAGTTGCCCTTGGCAACCAATCAGCTGCTCTGTATAATTTTATATTATGCAAATTATAAATGTTACGTCACTGCTGATTGGTTGCCATGGGCAAAATCTCCACTGGCTCACTTCTCCACTCTGATCACTGCTTCATACATTTACCCCAGAGTGACAGCAACAGGACGGAGCCCTAAGAGTTGAAGTATAAATAATCACAAACAAGTGGTAATCATTTAAAACGGCAACACAAATCTTGCTGTTGCCTTGTCAATAATTTCCGCTTTAAAAATAACAGGCAGACTCGCTGAACCCTTGCAGGCATTTGCATAAGCCCCCAAGTCTGTCTGCACATTTTATATCTGAACCCCCTGCAGCATATAAATGGTTTTGCTGAGGTGCGCGATTTGTTTGGCTTTACCCCTAACTGTGTGCAACCCTCCTGGAGACCATATAAGACAGAGATAGGGGACCTCGGAGACCACATTTGTCTCAGAATTTTTACTACACTGTATTGTGGATTGTTACCTAATAATCAGACCAAAAGCATTTTTTTTTCCTAACGACGTCTCTAGTGATGTAGAAAATTGTTTATAATGAGGCCACTGTCATCCCACCACTGCCACCTTCAGGTCATCATGCATAAAGTACGGTACTTATGTGACAAGATCGTATTTACCGTGTAAGTTAAAGAATGTTTTAGCATTGAAGTCATTAGGATCCAGGCCATCAGTCTCCTCCCAGACTTCCTTCAGTTGGTCTTTGCTTCCCTAGTGATGAAAACAAAGACATGAAATACAGAGCATGATGTATGGACGACAAGAATCTGTCAGAACATGGGACATATGGTTCTACTAAAGAGCTGAAAGCCTACAACACTGGGCAGCAGCGACTCCTTGTGGCCGATTATCAACCATGGGTGCAAGTCTAGGCTTTAATGGTCTTACTATCTTTGTAATTAAATATTTTCCAGCCATATCTTAGACGATATAAAGTTATTTTATAACAGCACAATAATTTATATATGGCATTCCATTCCCTGAAGCATATGGCGCGTTTCGCTGGTCACAACTCGCTTTACCCTTCAACGTTTAATCCCCTTACCGGAACATTAACTTTAGGGTGCTCCTTGTGCTTTTTCTTCAGCTCTTCGTAATGGGCTTCCTCCATTTTCCGCTTGTCCTCATCCAGGGATTTGAGATATTCTCGCCTCTCGTGCTCTTTCATCATCTCATAGCGTTTGAACTCTTCATGGCGAGTGGCATCATAGTTCTCAAGATCTTTGGTGGCCTAAGCGAAATTGGAGTATTTCCTTTCAAAAAGTTTACTCTATTACTTGCACTGCATGCGGACAAATGCACCACGCTCAGTAACAAGCACCTGGGCACCTGCAGAGCTGGGTAACACTTGGAGCTATAAAACTGGGCACAAACACAGGATGGACCATCGCTGTATTTACATACACAGATCCCTCCTATGTGCCTAGCCATGCAACTTTGTAGTTCCACCAAGAAGTGATCCAGATAGAAAGAGAGAAAAAGCACTATGAGAAGTTAGGCAAACATTTGTAAATAAGCCGAATTCCTGTCATTATCCAAAAATAAACATGTGCGGTGTATAAACAGAAAGTGTGCGAGTTCTAGTACACATGATGGGGTCAGTCCAATGGCCATACGCGGAACTTGTCCATCCTAATGGCCCTATCTCGCCCCATATTTTCCGATATTTGTACACCGCCCTATGGAGCTGCGAGCAGCAATCTGTGAATCTGTCAGTTCCGTAAGTGCAGCATATAGCCGTACTTACTCGCAGGGGCGAAAACATTGCAGCTAATAGGATTGAGCCCAGTGACTGATCACTATAGTACAAATGCAGCTTAGAACCTCTGCATGCAGGACCCGTAGTGGTTTCAGTGTAGGAGAGGTGGGATGAAGGGACTGATTGCGGAAGGAATCTCCTACTTACAGTCTGAATGAGCAGCTCCAGATCCCGGGCCTCAAACGTATGCTGGTTCTGAGGGTCCAAGTGCTCAAACTGTTTCAGCAACGCGGCATGGTCAACCTGTCCATCTAAACAACAGAAAGCAGGTAGGAGGTCATAAAGTGGAATATCCATCAAGCTACAGAATTCTGCCTTCTGGCTAAGACATTGCTTAGTACCAAAAAATCAGACACTCCATGGTCTCGGTTCCCGCTGCTATTCTGTGCATCAGTGCCGACGCTGGAGGCGGGCTCACTGTCAGCGCAGGTGGTCCTTCTCGCCCGACCTCTCTGGTAAGACCCCACAACCTGCCACCATCAGAGTTGGGTAATGGCAAACTACAGGGAATACGGGACGTCCCACCCCCTCTGCTCTGCACCTTCAATTATACATAATAATCTAATGGACAACATTCCCAACAGGGACCGACACAGGACCGAGACTGTTTAACAAATGAGAACAGACATTCACGCTGGTGCATACTTAGGACTATCCATCGATCCAGATAAGACTGTCATTCCGCAGGGACTATCTGCATCCCACCACGGAACTTCTTACCCTGCCACCACCAGGTGCGATATTACTACAGATATAATTTATGGCTCCACTGTACCATGTAGTAAACATTAATGTTAATATAATAACATTATTATTATTATTATTTTTTTTTTTTACATACACAAAAGAACTGACATATGCTCTAACTGCACCATCTGGAGGCAGAGCACTCACCTACCCTAATGTTACTATTTACCCCAGAGGCTGGACACCACCCCGAATATAGGGGGTCATTCTGACCTGTTCGCTCGCTGCGTTTTAACGCAGCAGACTGAACGGGTCCCTACTGCGCATGCCAGACGGCTGAAGGCCATAGTAGGGATACGATCGCCTCTGCCTGATTGACAGGCAGAGGCAATCGCTGGGCGGGAGGGGGTGGAACGGCGGCGTTTGGCCGCCGTTTCGTGGGTTTGGTCCGGCCAACGCAGGCGTGGTCAGACCGAACGGGGGGTGGGCCGCAGCGGCTGCTTGACGTCACACGCAGCCGCTGCGGCCGGGGAGCGATGAGTAGCTAAAGCTGCGCTGGTCGGCAGCTACTCTTGAAGTGCAAAGGCATCGCCACTGTGCGATGCCTTTGCACTTCTGCGAGGGGGGGGGGCGGCACTGACATGCAGGGCGGGCTAGCCCTGTGCTGTGCGTCCCCCCGCATGTCAGGGAAGAAGATCGTAGCTGTACTAAATTTAGCACAGCTGCGATCAACTCGGAATGACCCCCATAGTGAGCAGCACGCCACCTTCTCATGACAATGAGGGTGATTCAGACCTGATCGTAGATGTGCTGAATTTAGCACATCTACAAGCAGCTTCCCTGACATGCAGGGGGACGCCCAGCACAGGGCTAGTCCGCCCTACATGTCAGTCCCTGCCCCGTCGCACCAGTACAAAAGCATCGCACAGCGGCGATGCTTTTGTACTGGAAGAGTAGCGCACTACCAGCGCAGCCCCTGGGCGCTGGAAGGAGCTACTTGTCGCTGCTCGGGTCGCAGTGGCTGCTTGTGATGTCAGGCAGCCGCTGTGGCCCGCCTCCCCCCCACAACGGTCTGGGCATGCCTGCGTTGCCCGGACCATGCCCCCTAAACGGCGGCCAAACGCCACCGGCCAGCCTCCGCTTGCCCCTCCCACCCAGCGACGGTCTCTGCCTGTAAATCAGGCAGAGGCGATCGAAGGGTAAAGACAGCAATCGGCTGTCTGGCATGCACTGGCGCATGCGCACTTCAGAGCTGATCTGAATTAGCCCCAACATTAGTGCCCAAAAACACTCTCTTTAATTATAACGGACTGCGGAGTTAAAGAGCCACTGTGATCTTGGAGGTATCCTGACAGAGGGCCTAATTCAGAGATGTGCCCAAACCAATGTTTACGTAAATCTCCAATGTTTTTTTTTGATCTGCGCCACACATGTGCACACCCAGGGCTGCAATGTCGCTCAGAGAGCCCAAAACGCTGCAGCAGAATTGAAACCCATTTTGTTGTCTAGTTTTTCCCAATTTGTTTTTTGCCATTTTAAATTTCTATTATTTTTGTATTGTTATTTATCCTATTGTAATTCTTGCATGGCGCTGCATACACTTCGTGACACCTATAAATAAATAAGTAATAATTTTACACTCTTCCATGGTTGCATCCAACTTTGCCTTGATTAGCATCCGAAGCCTGGACACCTCTTGCCGCTTCAGCTCATCCAGCTTGGTCCTCACGTGGTGGCTCACAAAGTCCAGCTCCTTGCTGAGCTTTCCGCTCTGAGGAGAGGCACAAACATAGCTGGTAACTCACCAGGATCCTAAACACAGCACCTTACGCTAATTTGGAGAACGTGAGAACAATGTAAATGGAACAAGTAATATAGACTAAAACACAGGTTCTCAAACTCGGTCCTCAGGACCCCAAACAGTGCATGTTTTGCAGGTCTCCTCACAGAAATGCAAGTGAAATAATTAGCTCCACCTGTGGATCTTTTAAAATGTGTCTGTGAGTAATTAATACACCTGTGCACCTGCTGGGTTACCTGCAAAACATGCACTGTGTGGGGTCCTGAGGACAGAGTTTGAGAACCTGTGGACTAAAACATAGTCACAGAGAACCCAAACAGGATGCGGTGAATATGCTGGCTGTTGGATCTCGGCAGCCAAAATACAGACACTGGAATCTTGACACCTGTTAGAATCCAGACGACGGAACTCCGAAAGGGGCAGCCTGCATCCTGACCATTAGACCAGCCGGCGGGTTAGGTTTAGGCATGGTAAGAGGGGGAGGGGGGTCCGGGTCAGGCTGCGGGTGGGTTAGGTTTAGGCAGCGGGGACAGGAAGTTAGGTTTAGGCACCTCATGGGTGTGGTTAGGTTCTGGCACTACAGGGGAGGTTACGTTTAGGCTGCCTAGGGAGAGGGGGAAATACCCTCTACTCACCCCTGTCGGGATTTTAAACAGGAACCCGGCGTCCGCATTATGAACGCCGGGATCCCGGATGGCGGTTATCCATACTGATTCCCCCCAAATACATGTTCTAAAGCAGGTTTCAGGCTCCACAGAAGGGGAAAAGCATTTAAATGGTCTAGAACAGTGATGGCTAACCTTGACACTCCAGCTGTTGTTGAACTACATATCCCAGCATGCCCTGCTACAGTTTTGTTATTTGGCCATGCTAAAACTGATGCAGGGCATGCTGGGATGTGTAGTTCAACAACAGCTGGAGTGTCAAGGTTAGCCATCACTGGTCTAGAAAAATAAGAATTTACTTACCGATAATTCTATTTCTCGTAGTCCGTAGTGGATGCTGGGGACTCCGTAAGGACCATGGGATAGCGGCTCCGCAGGAGACTGGGCACAAAAGTAAAGCTTTAGAACTACCTGGTGTGCACTGGCTCCTCCCCCTATGACCCTCCTCCAAGCCTTAGTTAGGATACTGTGCCCGGACGAGCGTACACAATAAGGAAGGATTTTGAATCCCGGGTAAGACTCATACCAGCCACACCAATCACACCGTACAACTCGTGATCTAAACCCAGTTAACAGCATGATAACAGAGGAGCCTCTAGAAAAGATGGCTCACTACAGCAATAACCCGATTTTTGGTAACAATAACTATGTACCAGTATTGCAGACAATCCGCACTTGGGATGGGCGCCCAGCATCCACTACGGACTACGAGAAATAGAATTATCGGTAAGTAAATTCTTATTTTCTCTAACGTCCTAAGTGGATGCTGGGGACTCCGTAAGGACCATGGGGATTATACCAAAGCTCCCAAACGGGCGGGAGAGTGCGGATGACTCTGCAGCACCAAATGAGAGAACTCCAGGTCCTCCTCAGCCAGGGTATCAATTTTGTAGAATTTTACAAACGTATTTGCTCCTGACCAAGTAGCTGCTCGGCAAAGTTGTAAAGCCGAGACCCCTCGGGCAGCCGCCCAAGATGAGCCCATCTTCCTTGTGGAGTGGGCATTTACAGATTTTTGGCTGTGGCAGGCCTGCCACAGAATGTGCAAGCTGAATTGTACTACAAATCCAACGAGCAATAGTCTGCTTAGAAGCAGGAGCACCCAGCTTGTTGGGTGCATACAGGATAAACAGAGAGTCAGATTTTCTGACTCCAGCCGTCCTGGAAACATATATTTTCAGGGCCCTGACAACGTCTAGCAACTTGGAGTCCTCCAAGTCCCTAGTAGCCGCAGGCACCACAATAGGTTGGTTCAGGTGAAACGCTGAAACCACCTTAGGGAGAAACTGAGGACGAGTCCTCAATTCCGGCCTGTCCGAATGGAAAATCAGATAAGGGCTTTTACAGGATAAAGCCGCCAATTCTGACACGCGCCTGGCCCAGGCCAGGGCCAACAGCATGACCACTTTCCATGTGAGATATTTTAACTCCACAGATTTAAGTGGTTCAAACCAATGTGACTTTTGGAACCCAAAAACTACATTGAGATCCCAAGGTGCCACTGGAGGCACAAAAGGAGGCTGTATATGCAGTACCCCTTTTACAACGTCTGAACTTCAGGGACTGAAGCTAGTTCTTTTTGGAAGAAAATTGACAGGGCCGAAATTTGAACCTTAATGGACCCCAATTTCAGGCCCATAGACACTCCTGTTTGCAGGAAATGTAGGAATCGACCCAGTTGAATTTCCTCCGTCGGGCCTTACTGGCCTCGCACCACGCAACATATTTTCGCCAAATGCGGTGATAATGTTTTGCGGTTACATCCTTCCTGGCTTTGATCAGGATAGGGATGACTTCATCAGGAATGCCTTTTTTCCTTCAGGATCCGGCGTTCAACCGCCATGCCGTCAAACGCAGCCGCGGTAAGTCTTGGAACAGACAGGGTCCTTGCTGGAGCAGGTCCCTTCTTAGAGGTAGAGGCCACGGATCCTCCGTGAGCATCTCTTGAAGTTCCGGTTACCAAGTCCTTCTTGGCCAATCCGGAGCCACGAATATAGTGCTTACTCCTCTCCATCTTATCAATCTCAGTACCTTGGGTATGAGAGGCAGATGAGGGAACACATACACTGACTGGTACACCCACAGTGTTACCAGAGCGTCTACAGCTATTGCCTGAGGGTCCCTTGACCTGGCGCAATAGCTGTCGAGTTTTTCCCAACGGTTTATAATCATGTGGAAGACTTCTGGGTGAAGTCCCCACTCTCCCGGGTGGAGGTCGTGTCTGCTGAGGAAGTCTGCTTCCCAGTTGTCCACTCCCGGAATTGCTGACAGTGCTATCACATGATTTTCCGCCCAGCGAAGAATCCTTGCAGCTTCTGCCATTGCCCTCCTGCTTCTTGTGCCACCCTGTCTGTTTACGTGGGTGACTGCCGTGATGTTGTCCGACTGGATCAACACCGGCTGACCTTGAAGCAGAGGTCTTGCTAAGCTTAGAGCATTGTAAATGGCCCTTAGCTTCAGGGTATTTATGTGAAGTGATGTCTCCAGGCTTGACCATAAGCCCTGGAAATTCCTTCCCTGTGTGACTGCTCCCCAGCCTCGCAGGCTGGCATCCGTGGTCACCAGGACCCAGTCCTGAATGCCGAATCGGCGGCCCTCTAGAAGATGAGCACTCTGCAACCAACACAGGAGGGACACCCTTGTTCTTGGTGACAGGGTTATCCGCTGATGCATCTTAAGATGCGACCCGGACCATTTGTCCAGCAGGTCCCACTGGAAAGTTCTTGCGTGGAATCTGCCGAATGGGATTGCTTCGTAGGAAGCCACCATTTTACCCAGAACCCTTGTGCATTGATGCACTGAGACTTGGCTCGGTTTTAGGAGGTTCCGGACTAGCTCGGATAACTCCCTGGCTTTCTCCTCCGGGAGAAACACCTTTTTCTGGACTTTGTCCAGGATCATCCCTAGGAACAGAAGACGAGTCGTCGGAACCAGCTGCGATTTTGGAATATTGAGAATCCAATCGTGCTGCCGCAACACTACCTGAGATAGTGCTACACCGACCTCCAACTGTTCCCTGGATCTTACCCTTATCAGGGAATCGTCCAAGTAAGGGATAACTAAAATTCCCTTCCTTCGAAGGAATATCATCATTTCGGCCATTACCTTGGTAAAGACCCGGGGTGCCGTGGACCATCCATACGGCAGCGTCTGAACTGATAGTGACAGTTCTGTACCATAAACCTGAGGTACCCTTGGTGAGAAGGGTAAATTTGGACATGAAGGTAAGCATCCTTGATGTCCCGAGACATCATGTAGTCCCCTTCTTCCAGGTTCGCAATCACTGCTCTGAGTGACTCAATCTTGAATTTGAACCTCTGTATGTAAGTGTTCAAAGATTTTAGATTTAGAATCGGTCTCACCGAGCCGTCCGGCTTCGGTACCACAACAGTGTGGAATAATATCCCGTTCCCTGTTGCAGGAGGGGTACCTTGATTATCACCTGCTGGGAATACAGCTTGTGAATGGCTTCCAAAACGGTCTCCCTGTCAGAAGGAGACATCGGTAAAGCCGACTTTAGGAAACGGCGAGGGGGAGACGTCTCGAATTCCAATTTGTACCCCTGAGATATCACCTGAAGGATCCAGGGGTCTACTTGCGAGTGAGCCCACTGCGCGCTGAAATTCATTGAGACGGGCCCCCCACCGTGCCTGATTCTGCTTGTAAAGCCCCAGCGTCATACTGAGGGCTTGGCAGAGGCGGGAGAGGGTTTCTGTTCCTGGGAACTGGCTGATTTCTGCAGCCTTTTTCCTCTCCCTCTGTCACGGGGCAGAAATGAGGAACCTTTTGCCCGCTTGTCCACGAAAAGACTGCGCCTGATAATACGGCGTCTTCTCATGTTGAGAGGCGACCTGGGGTACAAACGTGGATTTCCCAGCTGTTGCCGTGGCCACCAGGTCTGAAAGACCGACCCCAAATAACTCCTCCCCTTAATAAGGCAATACTTCCAAATGCCGTTTGAAATCCGCATCACCTGACCACTGTCGTGTCCATAACCCTCTACTGGTAGAAATGGACAACGCACTTAGACTTGATGCCAGTCAGCAAATATTCCGCTGTGCATCACGCATATATAGAAATGCATCTTTTAAATGCTCTATAGGCAAAAATATACTGTCCCTATCTAGGGTATCAATATTTTCAGTCAGGGAATCCGACCACGCCAACCCAGCACTGCACATCCAGGCTGAGGCGATTGCTGGTCGCAGTATAACACCAGTATGTGTGTAAATACATTTTAGGATACCCTCCTGCTTTCTATCAGCAGGATCCTTAAGGGCGGCCATCTCAGGAGAGGGTAGAGCCCTTACAAGCGTGTGAGCGCTTTATCCACCCTAGGGGGTGTTTCCCAACGCACCCTAACCTCTGGCGGGAAAGGATATAATGCCAATAACATTTTAGAAATTATCAGTTGTTATCGGGGGAAACCCACGCATCATCACACACCTCATTTAATTTCTCAGATTCAGGAAAACTACAGGTAGTTTTTCCTCACCAAACATAATACCCCTTTTTGGTGGTACTCGTATTATCAGAAATGTGTAAAACATTTTTCATTGCCTCCATCATGTAACGTGTGGCCCTACTGGAAGTCACATTTGTCTCTTCACCGTCGACACTGGAGTCAGTATCCGTGTCGGCGTCTATATCTGCCATCTGAGGTAACGGGCGCTTTAGAGCCCCTGACGGCCTATGAGACGTCTGGACAGGCACAAGCTGAGTAGCCGGCTGTCTCATGTCAACCACTGTCTTTTATACAGAGCTGACACTGTCACGTAATTCCTTCCAACAGTTCATCCACTCAGGTGTCGACCCCCTAGGGGGTGACATCACTATTACAGGCAATCTGCTCCGTCTCCACATCATTTTTCTCCTCATACATGTCGACACAAACGTACCGACACACAGCACACACACAGGGAATGCTCTGATAGAGGACAGGACCCCACTAGCCCTTTGGGGAGAAAGAGGGAGAGTTTGCCAGCACACACCAGAGCGCTATATATATACAGGGATAACCTTATATAAGTGTTTTTCCCCTTATAGCTGCTGTATCTTTAATACTGCGCGTAATTAGTGCCCCCCCTCTCTTTTTTAACCCTTTCTGTAGTGTAGTGACTGCAGGGGAGAGCCAGGGAGCTTCCCTCCAACGGAGCTGTGAGGGAAAATGGCGCCAGTGTGCTGAGGAGATAAGGCCGCCGATAAGGGGGCGGAGCCTATCTCCCGTTTTTCTATGTATTCTGGCAGGGGTTAAATGCATCCATATAGCCCAGGAGCTATATGTGATGCATTTTTTTGCCATCCAAGGTGTTTTTATTGCGTCTCAGGGCGCCCCCCCCCCCCAGCGCCCTGCACCCTCAGTGACCGGAGTGTGAAGTGTGCTGAGAGCAATGGCGCACAGCTGCAGTGCTGTGCGCTACCTTGTTGAAGACAGGACGTCTTCTGCCGCCGATTTTCCGGACCTCTTCTGTCTTCTGGCTCTGTAAGGGGGCCGGCGGCGCGGCTCTGGGACCCATCCATGGCTGGGCCTGTGATCGTCCCTCTGGAGCTAATGTCCAGTAGCCTAAGAAGCCCAATCCACTCTGCACGCAGGTGAGTTCGCTTCTTCTCCCCTTAGTCCCTCGATGCAGTGAGCCTGTTGCCAGCAGGTCTCACTGAAAATAAAAAACCTAAAACTAAACTTTTCACTAAGCAGCTCAGGAGAGCCACCTAGTGTGCACCCTTCTCGTTCGGGCACAAAAATCTAACTGAGGCTTGGAGGAGGGTCATAGGGGGAGGAGCCAGTGCACACCAGGTAGTTCTAAAGCTTTACTTTTGTGCCCAGTCTCCTGCTGAGCCGCTATCCCATGGTCCTTACGGAGTCCCCAGCATCCACTTAGGACGTTAGAGAAATGTGACATACAGATTTCGGGGATGGTCCTTAGGGGATTAATGTGCAAAATATTCCCAAGTATAATAAATATCCTATGTAAAAAGGCAGGAAGATGAATATTGTGAAGGAGAGGCAACATAATACGCAGGAAACAGCCGTATCTCCTTATCTGCCATGAATTGCTAGAGTCTATGATAAATATGTACTTTGCTCCTCCACCTGGCCAAAACCAACAAGCTGAAAAGCAAACATGATTATGCCGAGATAAGGGCTCCACACGCAAGGCAGACTTAGTAACTGGCTCATCCACACAGAATCTTACCTTGATGTCTTCTGCATCAGCAGCCTGAAGCTTCTCCCGGAAATGCCCATCTGTCTCCAGAACATCAATGACCTCCCGCAGGTACCGTTCATAGTACAGTCCAGTGTCCTGTAACAAGGAGAGTACGGTTACAAGGATATCCAGGTAGGCAGCTACTGACCACTGAGACAGATACCGCTCCATGGTTTGGCCCAACATAATTGTTCTCAGAGACCAAAAACTGGACACCTTGAATTTCCTCGTCTGAGAGCATAAAAGTGATTTCCGAGTGGCTGCAATCAGTGTACCATGTCATCAGCTAAACCCACAACTTGTGCTGGGTACACACTTGCACCATCCTCAGGGGTTCCAACTACCAGGTCAGACTGTGGAGACAATCCTACTACAGACCTAGTCACTGACTCTACATCCAATCTATGTACTGTATATACACCTGTCCAATTTTGCTGCAACTCTCCAACCTGTTCCTTCTGAAAGGATTGCGTCTTCAATTCTTTGGCAGACCGGTTGTCACTCACAGGGATGAATTGGAAGTAAAATTGGACAAACCAGTCTAATGCCCCCTACAGACTCGGCGATCCGCCGCCGAGCTGCCCGACGGCGGATACAGCCGACCCGGCGGCGGGGGAGAGGTGACAGGGGGAGTAAAGTTTCTTCACTCCCCCCGTCACCCAGCGCCATAGCAATGCATGCTTATATGGACAAGATTGTCCATAATGGCCTGCATGCATAAGGGACGGGGCACCAACGGTGAACGAGCGCAGGGCCGCGCATCGTTCATCGTTGGTGCCTACGCGCTGCACAATATGAACGAGTTCTCGTTCATTAATGAATGAGAACGTTCATATCGTGCAGTGTTATCTGCCAGTGTGTAGGGCCCTTAAGCAGCGTACACACTTCTAAATTGGTCTGGTAATTGGTGATCTGGTTTTTCAGGAGGTTTAAAAATCTTTTGAGAAGACTAGACGAGAACAAAAATTGGATGAAACCAGAGGTCGTGTGAGCGTAGACACTCTACCAATGTCTGACCAACTGGGTGGTCTGAGGTTGGACTGGATGATAATTGGACAAGTGAAGGGGCCTACACACTGGGCGATGGCAGCAATATTATCGACCATCGATATTACAGATGGTCCATATTTTCACCAATGATTTATAGCCTACACACTGGATAATATCGACGGCCAATTTGGACGATATCAGAGTACAGACATCGATATTGTCCAAATTGACTGGCATGTTTTATCGATGATCGTTCAACGAACAATTGCGGGCATGTGCATCGTTCATCGTTGTAGCATACACACTGAAAGATATGAACGATTTATCGTTCATTTCTGAACGATATCGTTTATAGCTTTCAAGATATCGCCCAGTGTGTAGGCCCCTTTAGTAGTGGTCCCTAACGAATAGGCTGCCGTATTATTATCATGTTTATCAGTTCAGTCCATAAAATGGCGGCCGCCTAGTAAGTTTTCCCATTTTACATGGGACTGACTGGATTAAATTTCACAACAGTTTGGTTATCTTCCTGTGATATCATTAATTAGTGTAGGTAATTGCCAGCGGGAACGGCACCTGTCTAAATAATTAACAAGCAAATTAATTTTGAAGTGCTAGTAACAAACACAGATGGGGACAAGCGGTCGTCCCGTCTCCAGAGTCACCAATACGCAGGTCACCTGACCAATGGTCACGCATCACTGTCCCTGCAGCTGCTCCCTGCATAGGTTCCAGGGGAGAGAAAGTAATCTGTCCCCGGTACATACCGCACATCTTACACAAATACCAAAACCTTATCAGTTGGGTAACAGAACAGAAAAGCACTTACTGCAGGTTCCTCTTGTTTCACTGGTTCTTCTTTGTTTGGAGTACCCCGTTCTATCGGCACTGCCAAGTTAAGCCCCAGCAAGGGAAGCAGCAGGAGAAATTGGATATTCATTGTGCTGCAAAGCAAAAATATAACAAAGCATGGGATATATTTCTTCTATACATCAGTATATGGCAACAAAATATCATGGCAGTCCTATGAACAAAAATCTAAACATAACGCACACTATATAATAGCTGTAAAATAAGAATATGAGGCAATTTATACAAGCTCAGCCATGTGCCTGCATGTGTGACCCTGCCATGTATACACAGTGTCGGAACTGGCACAGCACAGGTTGTGTTGGTGAGACCTACCTACCCCCTCTGTTGCGCTCGCCAATGCTTGCAAATAGCTACATGAGCCGTATGAAGATGAGAAATTGACAAAGGGTGGAAGATGGGGAACGAAACAATAAAGTTCAGCTTAAAGAGTGACTAATATTGCATAAAGGCAAACATTTATTTTGTTACGCACAAGCCAGCTACTTCCTGTGCTGAGCAATACTCAAATGATGAAAAACTGTTTAAATAACAAAGTGAAAGACAGAACCACAAAATGACTCTACGGACTAGGAGAAAGGGATTTACCGGTAGGTATTAAAATCCTATTTTCTCTTACGTCCTAGAGGATGCTGGGGACTCCAAAAGGACCATGGGGTCTATACCAAAGCTCCAGACCGGGCGGGAGAGTGCGGACGACTCTGCAGCACCGATTGAGCAAACATGAGGTCCTCATCAGCCAGGGTATCAAACTTATAGAACTTAACAAAAGTGTTTGAACCCGACCACGTAGCTGCTCGGCAAAGTTGAAGTGCTGAGACCCCTCGGGCAGCCGCCCAAAATGAGCCCACCTTCCTGGTAGAATGGGCCTTCACTGACTTCGGCAATGGTAATCCAGCCGTAGAATGAGCGTGCCGAATCGTATTACAAATCCAGCATTCAATAGTCTGCTTGGAAGCAGGATTTCCAATCTTGTTGGAAGCGTACAGGACAAACAGCCTCCGTTTTCCTAATAAGAGCCGTTCTGGCGACATAAATTCTCAAAGCTCTTACGACATCGAGAGACTTTGGCACCGTCACGGCATCCGTAGCCACAATAGGTTGATTTATGTGAAACAAAGACACCACCTTCGGCAGAAATTGTTGACGAGTCCTCAATTCCGCTCTATCCTCATGGAAAATCAAATATGGGCTCTTGTGAGACAAAGCCGCCAATTCCGACACCCGTCTGGTGGACGCCAAGGCCAAAAGCATGACCACCTTCCAAGTGAGAAATTTCAACTCAACCTTTCGCAAAGGTTCAAACCAGTGAGACATAAGAAATTGTAACACCACGTCAAGATCCCACGGTGCCACGGGTGGCACAAACGGAGGATAGATACGCAGCACTCCCTTCACGAAAGTCTGAACTACAGGAAGGGCGGCCAATTCTTTTTGAAAGAAAATAGATAAAGCCAAAATCTGCACTTTGATGGAACCCAATTTCAGGCCTGCATCCACGCCTGCCTGCAAAAAATGGAGGAAACGACCCAGCTGAAACTCCTCCGTAGGAGCTTTCTTGGCTTCACACCACGACACATTTTCTACAAATACGGTGATAATGCTTTGCCATGACCTCCTTTCTAGCCTTAAGGAGAGTGGGGATGACTTCCCTGGGAATACCCTTTCGAGCTAGGATTTGGCGTTCAACCTCCACGCCATCAAACGCAGCCACAGTATGTCTTGAAATACGCACGGCCCCTGCAGTAACAGGTCCTCTCTGAGAGGAAGCGGCCACGGATCTTCTATGAGCAATTCCTGAAGATCCGGATACCAGGCCCTCCGTGGCCAATCTGGAACGACGAGTACTGCCGGAATCCGTGTTCTTCTTATGATCCTCAACACTTTTGGAATGAGAGGAACACATATACCGACTGAAACACCCACGGAGTTACCAGGGCGTCCACTGCACTGGTTTGGGGGTCCCTTGACCTGGAACAATACCTCGGAAGCTTCTTGTTGAGGCGAGACGCCATCATGTCTATTTGAGGAATTCCCCAACGCTTTGTCACTTCTGCAAACACCTCTTGATGAAGAGCCCACTCTCCTGGATGGAGATCGTGTCTGCTGAGGAAGTCTGCTTCCCAGTTGTCCACGCCCGGAAGTAAGACTGCTGACAGAGCGCTCACGTGTTTTTCCGCCCAGCGGATAACTCTTGTGGCCTCCGCAATCACCGCTCTGCTCTTTGTTCCGCCCTGGTGGTTTACGTACGCCACCGCTGTTACGTTGTCCGACTGAATAAGGACAGGTAGACCTCGAAGAATGCAAACTTATGTATGTTTCTTTATGTAATGATTTCTTGTAAATGTCATTGCATGTGTGGGGAAGTAGCTCATGCTGCATTCAGACTGCAAATGCCGGATCCTACCCGGTAAGACAAACGTGTACTTACCGGGTGGGATCCGGCATTTGCACTCCGCTGCTGGCTTTCCGACCCGGCAATATACCGGGTCGGTTGCCATAACAACGGACCGCGCAGCAGCAGCAGGGGCGGGGGTGGAGGCGGCGTCGGGAGATGAGCTCATCTCCAGCGCCGCCTCTCCCTATCTTGTGAATGGGAACCGTGTCGCATCGACACGGCTCCCATTCACACCGCACCTGACCCGGTAATCAACCCGGGTAAAACCCTTCTTTTTTACCGGGTTGATTTACCGGGTCAGGCGACCCGCTAAATCGGCCAGTGTGCTTTCACATCGCACACTGACCCGGTTCGACACGGCAATATGCCGTGTCGGTACCGGGTTATTTGTGCGATGTGAAAGGGGTATCAGTGAAACAGTTTATTATTGCATACTGACTGGTGATTACCTCCTTTGAACATTTACCCATTGTGGTCAGGTGTACTATGTCTTTATATTTAGTAAGGTATAGTCATGGTGTAAAGGACAGAGTATGATTACTGATTAGTAAAAGAAAACAAATACTGAGCAACATCCCCAAACAGGTAATTTCAACTTTAAACTTGTCATTTATTTTGTACGCTCTGGACATGGCTACTACTAACAAATGCACAGAAAATTTTTTTAAAGCTATGTCTGCAAATGCTAGGAGCTTAGGAGACAAAATTCCAGAGCTAATTGCGATAATGACAAGGGATAACCTGGATTTTGTGGCAATTACAGAGTCTTGGTGCAATGAGAATCATGACTGGGACTTAGCTATACCAGGATACAATTTATTTAGGAAAGATAGAATAGGAAGAATAGGAGGAGGGGTAGCAATGTATGTGAAAAAATAAGAATTTACTTACCGATAATTCTATTTCTCGTAGTCCGTAGTGGATGCTGGGGACTCCGTAAGGACCATGGGGAACAGCGGCTCCGCAGGAGACTGGGCACAAAAGAAAAGCTTTAGAACTACCTGGTGTGCACTGGCTCCTCCCCCTATGACCCTCCTCCAAGCCTCAGTTAGGATACTGTGCCCGGACGAGCGTACACAATAAGGAATGATTTTGAATCCCGGGTAAGACTCATACCAGCCACACCAATCACACTGTACAACCTGTGATCTGAACCCAGTTAACAGCATGATAACAGAGGAGCCTCTAGAAAAGATGGCTCACTACAGCAATAACCCGATTTTTTGGTAACAATAACTATGTACCAGTATTGCAGACAATCCGCACTTGGGATGGGCGCCCAGCATCCACTACGGACTACGAGAAATAGAATTATCGGTAAGTAAATTCTTATTTTCTCTAACGTCCTAAGTGGATGCTGGGGACTCCGTAAGGACCATGGGGATTATACCAAAGCTCCCAAACGGGCGAGAGAGTGCGGATGACTCTGCAGAACCAAATGAGAGAACTCCAGGTCCTCCTCAGCCAGGGTATCAATTTTGTAGAATTTTACAAACGTATTTGCTCCTGACCAAGTAGCTGCTCGGCAAAGTTGTAAAGCCGAGACCCCTCGGGCAGCCGCCCAAGATGAGCCCATCTTCCTTGTGGAGTGGGCATTTACAGATTTTTGGCTGTGGCAGGCCTGCCACAGAATGTGCAAGCTGAATTGTACTACAAATCCAACGAGCAATAGTCTGCTTAGAAGCAGGAGCACCCAGCTTGTTGGGTGCATACAGGATAAACAGCGAGTCAGATTTTCTGACTCCAGCCGTCCTGGAAATATATATTTTCAGGGCCCTGACAACGTCTAGCAACTTGGAGTCCTCCAAGTCCCTAGTAGCCGCAGGCACCACAATAGGTTGGTTCAGGTGAAACGCTGAAACCACCTTAGGGAGAAACTGAGGACGAGTCCTCAATTCCGCCCTGTCCGAATGGAAAATCAGATAAGGGCTTTTACAGGATAAAGCCGCCAATTCTGACACGCGCCTGGCCCAGGCCAGGGCCAACAGCATGACCACTTTCCATGTGAGATATTTTAACTCCACAGATTTAAGTGGTTCAAACCAATGTGACTTTTTTGGAACCCAAAAACTACATTGAGATCCCAAGGTGCCACTGGAGGCACAAAAAGGAGGCTGTATATGCAGTACCCCTTTTACAACGTCTGAACTTCAGGGACTGAAGCTAGTTCTTTTTGGAAGAAAATTGACAGGGCCGAAATTTGAACCTTAATGGACCCCAATTTCAGGCCCATAGACACTCCTGTTTGCAGGAAATGTAGGAATCGACCCAGTTGAATTTCCTCCATCGGGCCTTACTGGCCTCGCACCACGCAACATATTTTCGCCAAATGCGGTGATAATGTTTTGCGGTTACATCCTTCCTGGCTTTGATCAGGATAGGGATGACTTCATCCGGAATGCCTTTTTTGCTTCAGGATCCGGCGTTCAACCGCCATGCCGTCAAACGCAGTCGCGGTAAGTCTTGGAACAGACAGGGTCCTTGCTGGAGCAGGTCCCTTCTTAGAGGTAGAGGCCACGGATCCTCCATGAGCATCTCTTGAAGTTCCGGTTACCAAGTCCTTCTTGGCCAATCCGGAGCCACGAATATAGTGCTTACTCCTCTCCATCTTATCAATCTCAGTACCTTGGGTATGAGAGGCAGATGAGGGAACACATACACTGACTGGTACACCCACGGTGTTACCAGAGCGTCTACAGCTATTGCCCTAGGGTCCCTTGACCTGGCGCAATACCTGTCGAGTTTTTCCCAACGGTTTATAATCATGTGGAAGACTTCTGGGTGAAGTCCCCACTCTCCCGGGTGGAGGTCGTGTCTGCTGAGGAAGTCTGCTTCCCAGTTGTCCACTCCCGGAATTGCTGACAGTGCTATCACATGATTTTCCGCCCAGCGAAGAATCCTTGCAGCTTCTGCCATTGCCCTCCTGCTTCTTGTGCCACCCTGTCTGTTTACGTGGGTGACTGCCGTGATGTTGTCCGACTGGATCAACACCGGCTGACCTTGAAGCAGAGGTCTTGCTAAGCTTAGAGCATTGTAAATGGCCCTTAGCTTCAGGATATTTATGTGAAGTGATGTCTCCAGGCTTGACCATAAGCCCTGGAAATTCCTTCCCTGTGTGACTGCTCCCCAGCCTCGCAGGCTGGCATCCGTGGTCACCAGGACCCAGTCCTGAATGCCGAATCTGCGGCCCTCTAGAAGATGAGCACTCTGCAACCACCACAGGAGGGACACCCTTGTTCTTGGTGACAGGGTTATCCGCTGATGCATCTGAAGATGCGACCTGGACCATTTGTCCAGCAGGTCCCACTGGAAAGTTCTTGCGTGGAATCTGCCGAATGGGATTGCTTCGTAGGAAGCCACCATTTTACCCAGAACCCTTGTGCATTGATGCACTGAGACTTGGCTCGGTTTTAGGAGGTTCCTGACGAGCTCGGATAACTCCCTGGCTTTCTCCTCTGGGAGAAACACCTTTTTCTGGACTGTGTCCAGGATCATCCCTAGGAACAGAAGACGAGTCGTCGGAACCAGCTGCGATTTTGGAATATTGAGAATCCAATCGTGCTGCCGCAACACTACCTGAGATAGTGCTACACCGACCTCCAACTGTTCCCTGGATCTTACCCTTATCAGGGAATCGTCCAAGTAAGGGATAACTAAAATTCCCTTCCTTCGAAGGAATATCATCATTTCGGCCATTACCTTGGTAAAGACCCGGGGTGCCGTGGACCATCCATACGGCAGCGTCTGAACTGATAGTGACAGTTCTGTACCATAAACCTGAGGTACCCTTGGTGAGAAGGGTAAATTTGGACATGAAGGTAAGCATCCTTGATGTCCCGAGACATCATGTAGTCCCCTTCTTCCAGGTTCGCAATCACTGCTCTGAGTGACTCAATCTTGAATTTGAACCTCTGTATGTAAGTGTTCAAAGATTTTAGATTTAGAATCGGTCTCACCGAGCCGTCCGGCTTCGGTACCACAACAGTGTGGAATAATACCCCGTTCCCTGTTGCAGGAGGGGTACCTTGATTATCACCTGCTGGGAATACAGCTTGTGAATGGCTTCCAAAACTGTCTCCCTGTCAGAAGGAGACATCGGTAAAGCCGACTTTAGGAAACGGCGAGGGGGAAACGTCTCGAATTCCAATTTGTACCCCTGAGATATCACCTGAAGGATCCAGGGGTCTACTTGCGAGTGAGCCCACTGCGCGCTGAAATTCATTGAGACGGGCCCCCCACCGTGCCTGATTCTGCTTGTAAAGCCCCAGCGTCATACTGAGGGCTTGGCAGAGGCGGGAGAGGGTTTCTGTTCCTGGGAACTGGCTGATTTCTGCAGCCTTTTTCCTCTCCCTCTGTCACGGGGCAGAAATGAGGAACCTTTTACCCGCTTGTCCACGAAAAGACTGCGCCTGATAATACGGCGTCTTCTCATGTTGAGAGGCGACCTGGGGTACAAACGTGGATTTCCCAGCTGTTGCCGTGGCCACCAGGTCTGAAAGACCGACCCCAATAACTCCTCCCCTTAATAAGGCAATACTTCCAAATGCCGTTTGAAATCCGCATCACCTGACCACTGTCGTGTCCATAACCCTCTACTGGTAGAAATGGACAACGCACTTAGACTTGATGCCAGTCGGCAAATATTCCGCTGTGCATCACGCATATATAGAAATGCATCTTTTAAATGCTCTATAGGCAAAAATATACTGTCCCTATCTAGGGTATCAATATTTTCAGTCAGGGAATCCGACCACGCCAACCCAGCACTGCACATCCAGGCTGAGGCGATTGCTGGTCGCAGTATAACACCAGTATGTGTGTAAATACATTTTAGGATACCCTCCTGCTTTCTATCAGCAGGATCCTTAAGGGCGGCCATCTCAGGAGAGGGTAGAGCCCTTACAAGCATGTGAGCGCTTTATCCACCCTAGGGGGTGTTTCCCAACGCACCCTAACCTCTGGCGGGAAAGGATATAATGCCAATAACATTTTAGAAATTATCAGTTGTTATCGGGGGAAACCCACGCATCATCACACACCTCATTTAATTTCTCAGATTCAGGAAAACTACAGGTAGTTTTTCCTCACCGAACATAATACCCCTTTTTGGTGGTACTCGTATTATCAGAAATGTGTAAAACATTTTTCATTGCCTCAATCATGTAACGTGTGGCCCTACTGGAAGTCACATTTGTCTCTTCAACGTCGACACTGGAGTCAGTATCCGTGTCGGCGTCTATATCTGCCATCTGAGGTAACGGGCGCTTTAGAGCCCCTGACGGCCTATGAGACGTCTGGACAGGCACAAGCTGAGTAGCCGGCTGTCTCATGTCAACCACTGTCTTTTATACAGAGTTGACACTGTCACGTAATTCCTTCCAACAGTTCATCCACTCAGGTGTCGACCCCCTAGGGGGTGACATCACTATTACAGGCAATCTGCTCCGTCTCCACATCATTTTTCTCCTCATACATACCGACATACAGCACACACACAGGGAATGCTCTGATAGAGGACAGGACCCCACTAGCCCTTTGGGGAGACAGAGGGAGAGTTTGCCAGCACACACCAGAGCGCTATATATATATATACAGGGATAACCTTATATAAGTGTTTTTCCCCTTATAGCTGCTGTTTTATTTAATACTGCGCGTAATTAGTGCCCCCCCTCTCTTTTTTAACCCTTTCTGTAGTGTAGTGACTGCAGGGGAGAGCCAGGGAGCTTCCCTCCAACGGAGCTGTGAGGGAAAATGGCGCCAGTGTGCTGAGGAGATAGGCTCCGCCCCCTTATCGGCGGCCTTATCTCCCGTTTTTCTATGTATTCTGGCAGGGGTTAAATGCATCCATATAGCCCAGGAGCTATATGTGATGCATTTTTTGCCATCCAAGGTGTTTTTATTGCGTCTCAGGGCGCCCCCCCCCCCAGCGCCCTGCACCCTCAGTGACCGGAGTGTGAAGTGTGCTGAGAGCAATGGCGCACAGCTGCAGTGCTGTGCGCTACCTTGTTGAAGACAGGACGTCTTCTGCCGCCGATTTTCCGGACCTCTTCTGTCTTCTGGCTCTGTAAGGGGGCCGGCGGCGCGGCTCTGGGACCCATCCATGGCTGGGCCTGTGATCGTCCCTCTGGAGCTAATGTCCAGTAGCCTAAGAAGCCCAATCCACTCTGCACGCAGGTGAGTTCGCTTCTTCTCCCCTTAGTCCCTCGATGCAGTGAGCCTGTTGCCAGCAGGTCTCACTGAAAATAAAAAACCTAAAACTAAACTTTTCACTAAGCAGCTCAGGAGAGCCACCTAGTGTGCACCCTTCTCGTTCGGGCACAAAATCTTAACCGAGGCTTGGAGGAGGGTCATAGGGGGTGGAGCCAGTGCACACCAGGTAGTTCTAAAGCTTTTCTTTTGTGCCCAGTCTCCTGCTGAGCCGCTGTTCCCCATGGTCCTTACGGAGTCCCCAGCATCCACTTAGGACGTTAGAGAAAAAGCATAAATGCTACTTTAATACAAAATATTGAAGCCAAAACTGAGGCCCTTTGGGTCACCATAGAAACTGGGAAGAAGGACATTATTCGCATTGGGGTGATCTATAGACCACCAGGCCAGGGGCAGGATTTGGACAGGAACCTATTGTTGGACATCTCTAAAATGGCTTTTAAGGGAGAAGTCATAATCATGGGAGACTTTAATTTACCTGATGTAAATTGGGAGGGGTCTTTTGCAAGTTCAGCTACAAGTGGCAAATTTCTACATTCCTTACAGGGAGCATCTCTCAAGCAATTGGTGAGGGAGCCCACTCGCAAAGACTCAATATTAGATCTAATTCTTACAAATGGTGATAGGATATCTGATATATATGTGGGTGAGCACCTGGGATCCAGTGATCATCAAGCAGTATGGTTTAGTATAAAGACAGGATCCAACTCCTCTCACACAAAAGCAAAGGTGTTGGATTTTAGAAATGCAGACTTTGCAAAAATGGGGAGATGTTTAAGTGATTCATTGGCAGACTGGAGGAACTTGGAAGGAGTGCAGGAGAGGTGGAAAAAAATGAAAAGTGCATTACTAAGTGCAACAGACCTTTGTATCAAAATGGTTAGGAAAAGCACCAGGAAAAGGAAGCCAGTGTGGTTCACAAAAGTAGTATCAACTAGTGTGAAAGCAAAAAAGATGGCTTTTAGGAAATATAAACAGACTCAAAATAATAACGACAAAGAGGTGTATCTGGACAGACGGAAGGATGCTAAGAAAGTGATCAGACGTGCAAAGGCAGAAGCTGAGGAGAAAATGGCCCAGTCAGTAGATAAAGGGGGCAAAACTTTTTTTAAGTATATAAGTGAAAGGAGAAAATCAAATGGAGGAATAATAAGACTTAAGACAGAGAGTGGGCATTTGGTGGAGGGAGACAAGGCAATAGCAGATCACCTAAATAATTATTTTTGCTCAGTATTTACTACAGAAGAAGGGATGGGGCCACAGTTAAATTGCAAGGACATTCATAAAAATAAGGTAGATGAAAATACATTTACAGAGGAGAAGGTCCTAACAGAACTTTCAAAACTAAAAGTGGATAAATCAATGGGACCAGATGGGATACACCCAAGGATACTCAAAGAGCTAAAAGATGTGCTGGTTACACCTTTAACAGATTTATTTAACCAGTCACTAAATACAGGTGCTATTCCAGAGGACTGGAAAAGAGCAAATGTAGTTCCACTGCACAAAAGTGGAAGCAAGGAAGAAGCAAGTAACTACAGACCAGTAAGCCTTACATCAGTAGTAGGGAAAGTAATGGAAAAACTATTAAAAGAAAGAGTAGTGGAATATCTTAAATCAAACAACTTACAGGATCCAAAAACAGCATGGATTTACTGGTGGGAGATCATGCCAAACAAATCTTATTGACTTTTTTGACTCTGTGATGAAAATAATAGATCAAGGGGGAGCTGTAGATGTAGCATATCTAGACTTTAGTAAGGCATTTGACACTGTCCCACATCGCAGACTGCTAAATAAACTTGAAAGCCTGGGGGTGGATTATAAATCAGTTAAATGGATAAGAACCTGGTTGCAGGATAGGAAACAGACAGTCGTAGTTAATGGAGTGCAATCTATGGAGGGAAATGTTACCAGTGGAGTACCCCAGGGATCTGTACTTGGTCCAGTTCTCTTTAATATCTTTGTTGGTGACATTGCAGATGGTATTGAAGGGAAGATATGCCTTTTTGCAGATGATACAAAGATATGCAACAGGGTAGACACACCGGGAGGGGTCAAACAAATGATTAATGACCTAGGTAGGCTTGAGAAATGGTCAAGAACGTGGCAACTACAGTTTAATGCTAAAAAATGCAAAATCATGCACTTGGGTCTCAAAAACCCAAAGGCTAAGTATAGTATCAAGGGTACTATAATGGAAACTACTGAGGAGGAAAGAGATTTAGGAGTCACTATTTCAAGTGACTTGAAGGCAGGAAAGCAATGCAACAAAGCAATGAGAAAGGCAAGTCAGATGCTTGGTTGCATAGGGAGAGGAATCAGTAGCAGGAAAAAAGAAGTGATAATGCCACTGTATAGGTCATTGGTACGGCCCCATCTGGAATACTGTGTCCAGTTCTGGAGACCCTATCTCCAGAAGGACATAAATACATTAGAGAGTGTACAAAGAAGGGCAACTAAAATGGTGCATGGCCTACATCACAAAACTTACCCGGAAAGGCTAAAAGATCTTAACATGTATAGTTTGGAGGAGAGAAGGGAAAGGGGAGACATGATAGAAACTTTCAAATATATAAAGGGTCTTAACAAAGTTCAGGAGGGAAACATTCTTCAAAGGAAAAGAAGTATTAGAACTCGAGGGCATACATTGAGACTGGAGGGGGGGAGGTTCAGGGGAAATTTAAGGAAAAATTACTTCACAGAAAGGGTAGTGGATAAGTGGAATAGCCTCCCATCAGAGGTGGTAGAGGCTAAGACTGTAGGGCAATTTAAACATGCTTGGGACAGGCATATGAATATCCTTACAAAGAATCAAGGTTAAAAAAGGGTTGAGATTGCCTAAAGGATAAAATAAAAAAGGGGCAGACTAGATGGGCCAAGTGGTTCTTATCTGCCGTCAAATTATATGTTTCTATGTTTAAGGTGTTCCGCTTGCAGAAGGCCGTTGTAAATGGCTATTAACTCCAGAACGTTTATGTGGAGACAAGTTTCCTGGCTTGACCATTTTCCCTGGAAACTTCTTCCTTGCGTGACTGCTCCCCAGCCTCGGAGACTTGCATCCGTGGTCAGCAGGACCCAATCCTGGATCCCGAACCTGCATCCCTCTAGAAGGTGAGAACTTTGCAGCCACCACAGGAGAGAAATTCTGGTCCTGGAAGATAGACTTCTTTTCCGGTGCATATGCAGGTGAGACCCGGACAATTTGTCCAGCAGGTCCCACTGAAACACCTGGTCATGGAACCTGCCAAACGGAATGGCTTCGTAAGCTGCAACCATCTTTTCTAGCACTCGAGTGCGTTGATGAATTGACACTCTTGCCGGTTTCAGAATCTTCTTGACCATGCATTGGATTTCTAGAGCTTTTTCCGCTGGAAAAAACAAACTCTCTGCAGTTTTGTGTCCAGGATCATGCCCAAGAAGGGCAGCCGAGTTGTCGGAATCAACGGAGACCATGATGTTTCAGAACCATCAGGGAGAGTTCCACATTTCTTAGCAACTGCTCCTTCGATCTCGCCTTTATCAGGAGAACGTCCAAGTACGGGATAATTGTGACACCCTGCTTGCGTAGGAGTACCATCATTTCCGCCATCACCTTGGTGAAGACCCTCGGGGCCGTGGAAAGACCAAACGGCAACGTCTGAAATTGGTAATAAGAATCCTGCACCGCATATCTCAGAAAAGCCTGATGTGGAGGATATATCGGGGCGTGTAAGTAGGCATCTTTTATGTCGACTGACGCCATAAAATCCCCCCCTACTAGAATGGAGATCACCGCTCGTAGAGATTCCATCTTGAACTTGAAAGTTTTCAAATACAGATTGAGGGATTTTAGGTTCAGGATCGGTTTGACCGAGTCGTCCGGCTTTGATACGACAAAGAGGCTCGAATAAAACCCTTCTCCCCGTTGAGACGGGGGTACCGGGACAATGACACAGCTTTTGTATCGCAGCACTCACTACTTCCCTTTCTGGGATAGAAACTGGCAAGGCTGATTTGAAAAATCGGTGGGGGGGGGGGGGGGGCACCTCCTGAAATTGCAGTTTGTACCCTTGGGACACTATGTCTAACACCCAAGGATCTAGGCCCGAGTGAAACCAGACCTGACTGAAGAGTCGGAGACACGCCCCCACCGGCACGGACTCCCGTAGGGGAGCCCCAGCGTCATGCGGTGGACTTGGCAGAGGCCGGGGAGGACTTTTGGTCCCGGGAGCCTGACACAGCAGGCGACCTTTTTCCCCTTCCTCTGCCTTTTGAAGCAAGGAAGGACGAGCCTCTTCCTTTTTTTGTATTTATTAGGCCGAAAGGACTGCATCTGATAATGGGGTGCCTTTTTCTGTTGTGCCGGAACATAAGGAAGAAAAGATGACTTACCCGCTGTAGCGGTAGACACCAGGTCAGCGGGGCCATCACCAAACAAGACACTACCTTTACAAGGGAGAGCTTCCATAGCTTTCTTGGAGTCGACATCAGCATTCCATTGATGAATCCAAAACGCTCTCCTGGCCGAGACAGCCATGGCATTGGCCCTTGATCCCAAGAGGCCAATATCCCTCGCCGCATCCTTTAGGTAAGCTGCAGCGTCCCTGATATAACCGAGAGTCAAAAGAATGTTATCCCTATCCAGGGTATCCATGTCAGATGCCAAATTATCAGCCCACTTAGCAATAGCACTACTCACCCAAGCCGATGCCACGACAGGTCTGAGGAGTGCACCCGTAGTGACATAAATGGCCTTTAATGTCGTTTCCTGCTTACGATCCGCAGGATCCTTGAGGGCAGCAGTGTCGGGAGACGGAAGGGCCACCTTCTTGGACAGCCGGGACAGAGCCTTGTCCACATTGGGAGATGACTCCCACTTTTCCCTGTCGTCAGAGGGGAAAGGATATGCCATAAGAATTCTCTTGGGAATCTGCCACCTTTTATCAGGCAATTCCCAGGCCTTTTCACAAAGAGCGTTCAGTTCATGAGAGGGGGGAAACGTCACCTCAGGTTTCTTTCCCTTATACAAACATTCTCTTGTATCAGGAACAGCAGGTACTTCAGAAATATGTAAAACATCTTTAATAGCCACAATCATGTACTGAATACTCTTAACCAATTTTGGATGTAAACTGGCCTCACTATAGTCGACACTGGAGTCAGAGTCCGTGTCGGTATTCATATCAGCTATTTGGGTAAATGAACGCTTTTGTGACCCTGAGGGGGCCTGTACCTGGGATAAGGCGTCCTCCATGGATTTTCTCCACGTTTGTGTCTGAAAATCAGATTTATCCAGCCTCTTAGACAATAACGCCACATTTGTATTTAATGTACTCAACATATTCACCCAATCAGCAGTCGGCGGTGCAGACAGTCACTCCCAAATCCTTCTCTGCGCCCCCAGTAACTTCCTCCGGGGAGGAGCACTCAGCCTCAGACATGTCGACACACTATACCGACACACACACACTGGCAATAGGGGACAGACCCACAGGGAAGCCTGTTAGAGAGAACACAGAGGAAGTACCAGCTCTCACCCCAGCGCCCATATACTACTGAAAAAATAATATATGATCACTGCGCTGTTTAAATAGCACCAAATGACTGCCGCCCCCCCCCCCCCCCCCCCGTTTTGCTCCCTGCACTTGCTAAGGAGAGTGGAGGTCCGGGCCAGCGTCTCTGCAAAGAGAGAAAATGGCGCTGGTAAGCTGTGAGGGCTGAGCCACGCCCCCTCCCGGCGCGCTGTAGTCCCGCTCAAATTCAAATATTTATACTGGCGGGGGTCTCATATTTAGTGCCTAGGCACTGAAAATATGCTCTTTTGTTTTAAACACCTCAGTAACCTGCTGCCCAGGGCGCCCCCCCTGCGCCCTGCACCCTGTGAGTGCTGTTGGTGTATGAGTGGGAGCATGGGCACAGCGCGACCGCTGCGCTGTACCTCGTTACTGAAGTCTTCTGCCGTCACTGAAGTCTTCTTTCTTCTTTATACTCACCCGGCTTCTTTCTTCTGGCTTCTGTGAGGGGGGTGACGGCGCGGCTCCGGGAACAAGCAGCTAGGCGCACCAAGTGATCGCACCCTCTGGAGCTAATGGTGTCCAGTAGCCTAAGAAGCAGAGCCTTTAACTCTAAAGAAGTAGGTCTGACTTCTCTCCCCTCACTCCCACGCTGCAGGGAGCCTGTAGCCAGCAGGTCTCCCTGAAAATAACAAACCTAACAGAAAGTCTTTTCCAGAGAAACTCAGTAGAGCTCCCCTAGTACGTGTCCAGTCACTCCTGGGCACAAAGTCTAACTGAGGTCTGGAGGAGGGGCATAGAGGGAGGAGCCAGTTCACACCCAGTCAAAGTCTTTTTAGTGTGCCCAAGCTCCTGCGGATCCCGTCTATACCCCATGGTCCTTTTGGAGTCCCCAGCATCCTCTAGGACGTAAGAGAAAAAAAAATGTTTGTTGCCTCATGACCTGGAATTAAAGTGGATTGCTTGAAGGTTTGCTTCATTTCATTCACAGACCATGAAGATTTTTTTTATTTTTATTTTTTATTGTGAAGCAAACAACAATTAGGACCAAATAACAGAAAACTTCAGCGTGTATAACTATTCACCCCCTAAAGTCAGTACTTTGTAGAGCCACCTATTGCGGAAATTGCAGATGCAAGTTTATTTGGATAAGTCTCTATGAGTTTGCCACATCTTGCCACTGGGATTTTTGCCCATTCCTCAAGGCAAAACTGCTCCAGCTCCTTCATGTTGGATGGTTTCTGCTTGTAAACAGCAATCTTCAAGTCTGACCACAGATTCTCAATTGGATTGAGATCTGGGCTTTGACTAGGCCATTCCAACACATTTAAATGTTTCCCCTTAAACATCTCGAGTGTTGCTTTAGCAGTATGCTTCGGGTCATTGTCCTGCTGGAAGGTGAACCTCCGTCCTAGTCTCAAATCACAGGCAGACTGAAACAGGTTTTGCTCAAGAATATCCCTGTATTTAGCACCATCCATCTTTCCCTCGACTCAAAACAGTTTCCCAGTTCCTCCTGCTGAAAAACATCCCCACAGCATGATGCTGCCACCACGATGTTGTTCTTTGGGTGATGGGATGTGTTGGGTTTGCGCCAGACATAGCGTTTTCTTTGGTGTCCGAAAAGTTACATTTTAGTCTCATCTGACCAGAGCACCTTCCTCCATACATTTGTGGAATCGTCCACATGCCTTTTGCAAACTCACAACATGCCTTCTTATTTTTAACAGTAAGTAATGGCTTTTTTCTGGCCACTCTTCCATAAAGCCCAGCTCTATGGAGTGTACGGCTTATTGTGGTCACATGCGCAGATACACCAGTCTCTGCTGTGGAACTCTGCAGCTCCTTCAGGGTTACCTTTTGTCTCTGTGCTGCCTCTCTGATTAATGCCCTCCTTGCCTGGTCTGAGTTTTGGTGGCCGGCCCTCTCTTAGCAGGATTGTTGTGGTACCATGTTCTTTCCATTTGAAGATGATGGATTTGATGGAGCTCCGGGGGATCATCAAAGATTTGGATAATTTTTTTTTTTTTTTTTTTTTATAACCCAACCCTGACTTGTACTTCTCAACAACTTTGTCCCTGACTTGTTTGGAGAGCTCCTTGGTCTTCATGGTGTGACGCCTCTTGCTTAGTGGTGTTGCAGCCTCTGGGGCCTTTCAGAAAAGGTGTGTGTATACTGACAGATCATGTGACACTTAGATTGCACACAGGTGGACTTCATTTCATTTATTATGTGACTTCTAAAGGCAAGTGGTTGCACCAGAACTTTTGAGGGGCTTCGTAGCAAAGGGGGTGAATACATATGCACATGCCAATATTCAGATTTTTATTTCTAAAAAAAATGTATTTACATTTTCTCATTTCACTTCACCAACTTAGACTATTTTGTGCAGACCCATCACATATAATATATAGATTAATAAAAAAATTAAACTACAGGTTGTAACGTAACAAAATAGGTAAAAAGCCAAGGGGGTGAATACTTTATCAAGGCACTGTATAGATTGTATAGAATATATATATATCTCCCCCCTTTCGTGCAACCGTGCGGGGTGCCCGTAGCGGCAGTTAGTCCCCTTACTCCTCTTCCCGAGTACTCTGCTCGGGGGGCGGAGATTCGTGGAATGACACGGTTGCACGAAAGGAATACTCAGGAAGAGGAGGGAGAGCGTGATATCAGTGTTGGCCCGCCAGCAAATCCCTTGGCAACGAGTATTCCCCTTGGCAATGAGCATGGATCCCAGAGCATAAAACCCCTGGCAACAAGCATGACACCCAGCTTGTGAAACCCCTAGCAATGAGCATGACACCCAGCACATAAAACCCCTGGAAATGAGCATGACAACCAGCGCGTGAAACCCCTGGCAATGAGTAGGTAATTTATAAGTAATTAGAAGCTTTAATGTAGGGCATAAATTTATCACATGCATTGCGGTGTATGGCATAATATGGTGCAAGGGGCATTACTTTGTAGGACTTAATATGGTGGATTTTGTTTTTTTATTCCTGTGGTGGCCGAGGTCCGTTGTTGCAGGGTCAAAAATTGGTGTGTAAGATCGTCTTTTCCTGCAAGGCCACGCCCATTTTTTTTTTTTTTTTTTGTGAGGCCATGTTCATTTTAGTGAGGACACGCCCACTTGCACATTTTTTACTTTTGCACTGGGAGCCAAATTGTCTAGAAACAGCCCTGGGGATGGGGGCGATTCTGAAGACATTGGAGGTCATGACAGGTACTTTTATGGCAAGCGAGACATGCGACTGGCTTGAACCACTTGTCTGGCATGGTCGCATCAGATGCGACCATGCCTGCAAGTGCTCTATCTGACCTGGTCGCACAGGATGCGACCAGTCAGATAGAGAGTGTTAGCAACGGCAGGGAAGAGAAACTTCCCTCCGCTGCTGCTATCAGAGGGACCGGAAGGTCCCTCTGCCTCCCTGCACTCTCCCCCCCTGTCTGCCGTGCTGCAGACAATGGCAGCCGCTGGGGAGTGTAAATGAACCCTCTCAAGCCACCCCCTGACCCCCCCTGCATACCTGCAGGCTGTCCCCGGCTTTCAAAATGAAAGCCGCGATGTTCCAATGGTCGCGATGTTCCCGATCGATGTTTCGATGTTTGAAAAAATATAAAAATAAAATAAAAATTTTTTTTTTCTTCTTTAACTAAAATCATTTGGGATAGAGTTAAAGTCATGTTCTTCATTAATTAACTCATAAAAAAAACGAACATTTCGGAGTGTTTTTCGACGAAATAAATAGTCAGTTAAGTGGTTAAGAGGCATTCTGGAGCAAGTGTAGAAAGTGAGTGGCATACGCAATGTGGAGGTGGGGAGGTTATTCTTAGGTTTTTATTTATTACAGAGAGTAAAGAGAAATGTAGAACCCTTTGAGGGTCTGAAGGCTTCAAGGTATCAAGTTGCCCACCTAGGATGTCGGAGTCAAAATGATAGTAAAGGGGGTACTCACGGAGCGATCGCTGCTTAAAATCTAAGCAATCTGACTGGATTGCTTAGATTTTAAGCCTGATCGCTCCGTGTGTACCCCCCTACAGTGATAGCGATGCGCAGCCCCGCGCATCACTATCGCTGGTGCTAGTTTGACCTGCCGTGCAGGCCAATCTAGCGGGTCGCTCATTTCACCCGCTGGGTGAATGAGCGCCCCCCCCCCCCGTCTCCCCCCGCACGCTCAGCACATATCGCACTGTGCTGAGCGGTGGGAGAGATGTGTGCTGAGCGGTTCACTCAGCACACCTCTCTCCCGCATCGGCCAGTGAGTACTGGCCTTAACACACTGCAGAGGTACAGAAGCAGACAGAGACGCGGGTGGTAGGGGGAACAGCCTATACATGCAAAGGATGAAAACAGAGGCACTGCACCATACAAAGAGACTTACACCCTCATTACTGTAACCTCCTTTTCTGAGGAATTCTCTGGCCACTCAGCGTTTCACCTGGCACCGACATTACCCACAGTGCCTCAAATGAAGATGTGCAGATTTCCAAGTCAAATGACAAGGGATCGGCAGCTCTGCGCAGGAGAGGAAGTCGCCTGCAGAGCGATGGCTGAGGCCGACATTTGACAACACACAGTGCTATACGCAACCTGTATAATGGATTTAATGGGCCACATGCATTTCTGTATTAAGGCCAAGCCTTTGCTGCCTGGTGCCGCATCATTCCAGAGGCAGTCCCTAAATGCAGCATCGTAGTGTGGTCAAATCAACACGAATTACTGCCTAAGATCTGAAACATAAAAATAAGAATTTACTCACCGGTAATTCTATTTCTCGTAGTCCGTAGTGGATGCTGGGTACTCCGTAAGGACCATGGGGAATAGACGGGCTCCGCAGGAGACTGGGCACTCTAAAAGAAAGATTAGGTACTATCTGGTGTGCACTGGCTCCTCCCTCTATGCCCCTCCTCCAGACCTCAGTTAGGGAAACTGTGCCCGGAAGAGCTGACACTACAAGGAAAGGATTTGGAATCCCGGGTAAGACTCATACCAGCCACACCAATCACACCGTACAACTCGTGATAACTATACCCAGTTAACAGTATGAACAACAAATGAGCCTCATGAACAGATGGCTCATAACAAAACCCTTTAGTTAAGCAATAACTATATACACGTATTGCAGAGAGTCCGCACTTGGGGCGGGCTCCCAGAATCCACTACGGACTACGAGAAATAGAATTACCGGTGAGTAAATTCTTATTTTCTCTGACGTCCTAGTGGATGCTGGGTACTCCGTAAGGACAATGGGGATTATACCAAAGCTCCCCCGACCAGGTAGCAGCTCGGCAAAGTTGTTATGCCGAGACCCCTTGGGCAGCCGCCCAAGAAGAGCCCCCTTCCTCGTGGAATGGGCTTTTACGGATTTAGGATGCGGCAGTCCAGCCGCAGAATGTGCAAGTTGAATCGTGCTACAGATCCAGCGAGCAATAGTCTGCTTAGAAGCAGGAGCACCCAGTTTGTTGGGTGCATGCAGGATAACAGCGAGTCAGTATTTCTGACTCTAGCCGTCCTGGAAACATAAATTTTCAGGGCCCGGACTACATCCAGCAACTTGGAGGCCTCCAAGTCCCGAGTAGCCGCAGGCACTACAAAAGGTTGGTTCAAATGAAACGCTGATACCACCTTAGGGAGAAATTGTGGACGAATCCTCAATTCTGCCCTGTCCCTATGGAAGATCAGATAAGGGCTTTCACATGACAAAGCCGCCAATTCTGACACACGCCTAGCCGAAGCCAAATATAAATATATATATATATATATATATATATATATATATATATATATATATATATATATATATATATATATATATATATATATATATATATATATATATATAACCACTTTCCACGTGAGATACTTCAACTCCACGTTCTGAAGTGGCTCAAACAATGTGATTTTAGGAAAACCAACACTACGTTGAGATCCCAAGGTGCCACTGGAGGCACAAAAGGGGCTGAACATGCAGCACTCCATTAACAACGTCTGAACTTCAGGCAGCGTCTTTCCTAGCCTTTAACAGCATAGGAATCATTTCATCTGGAACGCCCTTTTCCGTTAGGATCCTGCGTTCAACCACCAAGCCTTCAAACGCAGCCGCGGTAAGTCTTGGAACAGACAGGGCCCCTGCAGTAACAGGTCCGTCTGAGACACAGAGGCCATGGGTCCTCCGAGATCATTTCTTGTAGTTCTGGGTACCAAGTTCTACCTGGCCAATCCGGAACTACGAGTATAGTTCTTATTCCTCTCTTACTTACTATCCTCAGTACCTTGGGTATGAGAGGAAGAGGAGGGAACACATAAACCTACTGGTACACCCACGGTGTCACTAGTGCGTCCACAGCTATCGCCTGAGGGTCTCTTGACCTGGCGCAATACTTTTGTAGCTTTTTGCTGAGGCGGGACGCCATCATGTCCACCTGTGGCCGTTCCCAACGGTTCACAATCTGCGTGAAAACTTCTAGATGAAGTCCCCACTCTCCCGTGTGGAGGTCGTGCCTGCTGAGGAAGTCTGCTTCCTAGTTTAACACACCCGGAATGAACACTGCTGACAGTGTTAGCACGTGATACTCCGCCCATCGGAGAATCCTTGTGGCTTCTGCCAACGCCATCTTGCTTCTTGTGTCGCCTTGTCGGTTTACATGGGCGACAGCCGTGGTGTTGTCTGACTGAATCAGCACCGGCTGGTTTTGAAGCAGGGGTTCTGCTTGCCTTAGGGCATTGTAACTGGCCCTTAGGTCCAGAATATTTATGTAGGGAAGTCTCCTGACTCGACCATTGTCCTTGGAATTTTCTTCCCTGAGGGACTGCTCCCCAACCTCGGAGGCTTGCATCCGTGGTCACCAGGACCCAGTCCTGAATGCCGAATCCGCGGCCGTCGAGAAGATGAGCACTCTGCAGCCGCCACAGCAAAGACACCCTGGCCCCGGGGACAGGGTGATCAGCAGATGCATCTGAAGATGCGATCCTCACTTGTCTAACAGGTCCCACTGAAAGTTCCTTGCATGGAACCTGCCGAAGGGAATTGCTTCGTAAGAAGCTACCACCTTTTCCAGGACTCGCGTGCAATGATGCATCAACACCTGTTTCGGTTTTTAGGAGGTCTCTGACCCGAGATGACAACTCCTTGGCCTTCTCCTCCGGGAGAAACACCTTCTTCTGTTCTGTGTCCAGAAACATGCCCAATATCAGCAGACGCGTCGAAGGAACCAGCTGCGACTTTGGGATATTCAGAATCCAGCCGTGCTGTTGTAGCACTTCCTGAGACAGTGCTACTCCGATCAACGACTGCTCCTTGGACCTCGCCTTTATAAGGAGATCGTCCAAGTACGGGATAATTATAACTCCCTTCTTTCGAAGGAATATCATCATTTTGGCCATTACCTTGGAACACACCCTCCGTGCCGTGGACAGACCAAACGGCAACGTCTGGAATTGGTAATGGCAGTTCTGTACCACAACCTTGAGGTACTCCTGGTGAGGTGGGTAAATGGGGACATGTAGGTAAGCATCCATGATGTCCAGTGATACCATGTAATCCCCCTCTTCCAGGCTTGCAATAACCGCCCTGAGCGATTCCATTTTGAACTCGAACTTCCTTATATAAGTGTTCAAGGATTTCAAATTTAGAATGGGTCTCACCGAACCGTCTGGTTTCGGTACCACAAACATTGTGGAATAGTAACCCCGTCCCTGTTGAAGGAGGGGAACTTTTATTATCACCTGCTGGAGGTACAGCTTGTGAATTGCCGCCAGTACTACCTCCCTGTCCTGGGGAGTAGTTGAAAGGCTGATTTGAGGTAACGGCGAGGGGGAGACGCCTCGAATTCCAGCTTGTATCTCTGCGATACCACTTTTAGAACCCAGAGATCCACCTGTGAGCGAACCCACTGGTCGCTGAAGTTCCGGAGACGCGCCCCCCACCGCACCTGTCTGTGGAGCCCCAGCGCCATGCGGTGGACTCAGTAGAAGCAGGGGAGGATTTTTGTTCCTGGGAACTGGCTGTCTGGTGCATCTTTTCCCTCTCCCCCTGCCTCTGGGCAGAAAGGAAGCACCTTTGATCCGCTTGCCTTTCTGAGGCCGAAAGGACTGTACCTGATAGTACGGTGCTTTCTTAGGCTGTGAGGGAGCCTGAGGTAAAAATATCGATTTCCCAGCTGTTGCTGTGGATACAAGGTCCGAGAGACCATCCCCAAACAATTCCTCACCCTTATAAGGCAAAACCTCCATGTGCCTTTTAGAATCAGCATCACCTGTCCACTGCCGGGTCCATAATACCCTCCTGGCAGAAATGGACATTGCATTAATTCTAGATGCCAGCCGGCAAATATCCCTCTGTGCATCCCTCCTATATAAGACTACGTCTTTAATATGCTCTATGGTTAGCAAAATAGTATCCCTGTCGAGGGTATCAATATTATCAGACAGGGTATCAGACCACGCTGCAGCAGCACTACACATCCATGCTGAAGCAATTGCAGGTCTTAGTATAGTACCTGAGTGTGTATATACAGACTTCAGGATAGCCTCTTGCTTTCTATCAGCAGGCTCCTTCAAGGCGGCCGTATCCTGAGACGGCAGTGCCACCTTTTTTGACAAGCGTGTGAGCGCCTTATCCACCCTAGGAGATATCTCCCACCGTGACTTATCCTCTGGCGGGAAAGGGTACGCCATCAGTAATTTTTTTTTTACAAATTACCAGTTTCTTATCGGGGGAACCCCACGCTTCTTCACACACTTCATTCAACTCATCTGATGGGGGGAAAAACACTGGCTGCTTTTTCTCCCCAAACATAATACCCTTTTTAGTGGTACCTGGGTTAATGTCAGAAATGTGTAACACATTTTTCATTGCCGTAATCATGCAACGGATGCCCCTTGTGGATTGTGTATATGTCTCATCCTCGTCGACACTGGAGTCAGACTCCGTGTCGACATCTGTATCTGCCATCTGAGGTAGCGGGCGTTTGTGAGCCCCTGATGGTCTTTGAGATGCCTGGGCAGGCACGGGCTGAGAAGCCGGCTGTCCCACGGCTGTTACGTCATCCAGCCTTTTATGTAAGGAGTTGACACTGTCGGTTAATACCTTCCACATATCCATCCACTCTGGTGTCGACCCCGCAGGGGGTGACATCACATTTATCGGCACCTGCTCCGCCTCCACATAAGCCTCCTCATCAAACATGTCGACACAGCCGTACCGACACACCGCACACACACAGGGAATGCTCTGACTAAGGACAGGACCCCACAAAGTCCTTTGGGGAGACAGAGAGAGAGTATGCCAGCACACACCACAGCGCTATATAATTAGGGATTTACACTATTACAGAAAGTGATTTTTCCCTATAGCTGCTTAACATGTATAGTTTGCGCCTAAATTTAGTGCCCCCCCTTTCTTTTTAACCCTTTGAGCCTGGAAACTGCAGGGGAGAGCCTGGGGAGCTGTCTTCCAGCGGAACTGTGAAGAGAAAATGGCGCCAGTGTGCTGAGGGAGATAGCCCCGCCCCTTTCACGGCGGACTTCTCCTGCTCTTTTATTAATATTATGGCAGGGGATTTTTACACATATATAGTTTATTAGACTATATTATGTGTTTTTTGCCATTTTTAAGGTAATCTAATTGCAGCCCAGGGCGCCCCCCCCCCAGCGCCTTGCACCCATCAGTGACCGGAGTATGTGGTGTGCATGGGGAGCAATGGCGCACAGCTGCAGTGCTGTGCGCTACCTTAATGAAGACCGGAGTCTTCAGCCGCCGATTTTCTCCTCGGAATCTTCCGTCTTCTGGCTCTGCAAGGGGGACGGCGGCGCGGCTCCGGGACCGGACGACCGAGGCTGGGCCTGTGTTCGATCCCTCTGGAGCTAATGGTGTCCAGTAGCCTAGAAGCCCAAGCTAGCTGCAAGCAGGTAGGTTCGCTTCTCTCCCCTCAGTCCCTCGTAGCAGTGAGTCTGTTGCCAGCAGATCTCACTGAAAATAAAAAACCTAACAAATACTTTCTTTACTAAGAGCTCAGGAGAGCCCCTAGTGTGCAACCAGCCCGAGCCGGGCACAGATTCTAACTGAGGTCTGGAGGAGGGGCATAGAGGGAGGAGCCAGTGCACACCAGATAGTACCTAATCTTTCTTTTAGAGCGCCCAGTCTCCTGCGGAGCCCGTCTATTCCCCATGGTCCTTACGGAGTACCCAGCATCCACTAGGACATCAGAGAAATATGTATTACAGTACTGCTTGAGTTTTGAATATATAAAGCCAAATTACAATTATGCTGATATACAGATACACAGCCATATTCTTTGGCTAGAAACTCCCCTTAAATATGTTAAGAGGAGTGAATTTACTCCACAGTAAAATATGTTGCATGGCCAACATTCCATGGCTAAACTGTCATTCCAGAGTCTATACTCCTGGCTGGAGGTCACACAAGTCCCAGAGGGCAAAAGTGATATGAACATGCAAAAACAAACTAACAGAAAAAAACATCCAAGTGGACAGACAGGAGAGAAGGATCAGTCTGGAAGCCTAGAAACTGAAATGCAACAGTCAGAAATCTGTAGTTCTGAAATCAGGGAACACTGCTGAAATAAAGGCTTTAAAACCTTATTTCATTTACTGCACTGTTTACATACAATACTTGCTCAGTGTATTTTTTTTCATACTTTCAATTCGCTTACGGAGGCCACAGAGGTGGGTGAAACGCGTTGCTGCTCTCTCTACAATACACTAAAGTCAACTGTCCTGATTTCTCGGACCATAGCTCATATTATTGTGGAGATCAGAGGAGCTTACGTAAAAGACCGGGGTAGCGAGGATGCCAATGGAATCGATTTGACCTAATATCCTAATAAAAGCCACCAACATCAGGTCACAGTAGAGACCTTCAGCTGATGGACCAGAGGGGAAGGGATTTAGGAGTCACTATTTCAAGTGACTTAAAGGCAGGAAAGCAATGCAACAAAGCAATGAGAAAGGCAAGTCAGATGCTTGGTTGCAAAGGGAGAGGAAACAGTAGCAGGAAAAAATAAGTAATAATGCCACTGTATAGGTCATTGGTACGGCCTCATCTGGAATACTGTGTCCAGTTCTGGAGACCATATCTCCAGAAGGATATTAATACATTAGAGACTGTACAAAGAAGGGCAACTAAAATGGTGCATGGCTTACAGTACATCACAAAACTTACCCGGAAAGGCCAAAAGTTCTTAACATGTATAGTTTGGAGCAGAGAAGGGAAAGGGGGAACATGATAGAAACTTTCAAATACACCAAGGGTCTTAAAGTACAAGGAGGGAAACATTCTTCAAAGGAAGAGAAGTGTTAGAACTCGAGGACATACACTGCAACTGGAGGGAGACAGGTTCAGGGGAAATTTAAGGAAAAATTACTTCACAGAAAGGGTAGTGGATACGTGGAATAGCCTCCAATCAGAGGTGGTAGAGGCTAAGTCAGTAGAACAATTTAAACATGCATGGGATAGGCATAGGAATATCCTTACAAAGAACGAAGGTTCAAAAAGGGTTGAGATTATTTATTTATTAACAGTTTCTTATATAGCGCAGCAAATTCCGTTGCGCTTTACAACTGGACACAATGAGAAGACAAAACTGGGTAATAACAAACAGTCACAGAGGTAGGAAGGCCCTGCTCACAAGCTTACCTAAAGGATAATAAAAAGGAAATGTACTACTATGATGAGTGTGAATCCGCACCAGTACCATGTAAGTGTGTGAATATTAGAATGATAACCAATATGTGAGCAGTTTACAACACAATTTCAGAACTGCTTTTTGATTGGTGGTGCTCCCAGGAAATTTGTAGATGAACTACATTGAAGATAAGAGAAAAGACAAAAAACCCTTTTTTGGGAGCACTCTTGATTATTGAATAGGTGTGATGTAAATGGAGATGTCAGTAATTAAAACTTAACCTTTAATTGGTCCTTGTATAAAAAATTATAAAATGTAAAAATTATGATAATTGGCAATCAAATGATGCTACTAGGAGGATCTTGTTGACCTTTTTAGCATATGTGGTACAAGATCGTTATGTAGGTGAAAATATGTAAATATACCTTGGATAACTTCACCAGCTATGGTAAGGGACGAAAAAGTGCAAACAAATGATGGTCAAATCTAGGGATGGTGTCTGACTGTGGAAAAATAATTTTCGAAAAAAGAAAGAAAGAAAGAGAAAAAGAGAGGGAAAGAAAAGGAAAGTGATAGGGATGAAGGTCTCCTTGGAAAATGGCCCACTGCACCTGGTATTCTCAGGAGGTTCCCCTTCCTAGTACTGACCAGGACATATCTGCTTAGCTTCCGAGATCGGACAAGATCGGGCGTATTCAGGGTAGTATGGCCGTGGGCCGTTTGTTAAAGGAGAAGAGATTACCACTTCTGCTGTCTGTACTATACATAAATCAAAACTGTTGATAGTTCGAAATTGTATTTCCAGATGAGAGAGTGTATAAGGGATAGAAAATTGAAGCAAGCGTTTGGAGAGAGACAGGAATGTGAATACTGAATATGGATTATTTGTGAAAATTGAGGGATCCTGAAACCTGTCTTCTCACAAAGTATATAGACTAGTAGTGCTCTAATAGAACTGGCTCAATAGGAGCTGAAAGCTGGCTCAATATTAACAATAAAGTGACAGTGCAGGAATAAATGAATGAATGAAAAAATGAATAATTAATTAGTACTGGCTCAATAGGAGCTGAATGCTGGCTCAATATTAACAATAAAGTGACAGTGTAGGAATAAATGAATGAATAAAAACATGAATAATTAATTAATTCATGAAAAATGTGCACAAGACTGAATAGGTAAACAATTAATTAATGGAAATTCAGAAAAAAATGAAAGAAAAGAAAAAGGTCCTAGACCGAGATGACAGTCCTTGTAGGAGCCAAACTGATGGAGCTATAATGGTTCGAGACAATGCCCGTTACATTTGCATTGATTGATTAATAAATAAACGAACAATTAATTGATTATTCTGAGAGAGAATAAAAAGGGAATGGGAAAACCCAATCAGGGCAATGCAGGGCTGAAATGAATCAGCTGATTATTCAATGAACTCATTGTGCACTAAACAAAAACAGAGGCAAGTTCATAGCAAACAAACAGAAAAACACATTGAGCTCAAGGCTGGCTCCAAAAATAACTGAAATCTTAATGGTATATAGAGGTAGAGTTTGACATTGGTTAATTTGATTAATTTGACAAACTAAGTTCATAAATGAAAAGAGACACACTTTTGAGCTCAAGGCTGGCTCCAAAGCATTACTTTGGTCCCTATAGTAATAGATAAATAGATATCTGGTAGTTATCCTTAGTATGTGCGGAGAATTCAAAATTAATAATGAAATGATGCCTTGTGGCAAAGTATTCTGCAGGTACTTATGGCCCCAATGCTGTATTGTTATAAATTACGTTTGCAGGTACATGCAGTGCCACTATGATTAAGCCGAGGTTCAGGGGAGAGGAGTGTGCAGGTCCTTAGGCAAGTAATGTTCAATTGCCCTGGTGGTATAATGTACTTTACCCCCACCACTTGGTTAGTGGTGTCTGTTTAGACGTCCCCTGGAGTTCTCCGCTGTGAGCGATGATAGCCGCGGCCGCCCGCTTCCGGATCGGGCGGTATCGCGATGACGTCACTGGATGACGTGTTTCCCGACGTACGTTTCACCTTACGAGGCTTGGTCACGAGAGCATCTCTCTGCCGCTCTCTTGTGGCCGGTATTTGAATGACGCTTCAACCTAGAACTATGCAATCATGCTTTTCAGGTTGTGAGCAGGTGCAATACTGATTGCTAGTAGATGTAGTTCCACAATTACAGTTGCGCTATCGCAGGACTCTGTACACAAATCGCACCGCACCCAGAGCCAGGAGACCAGCGGCAGCGGTGGCAGTCACAGCAGCAGCAACGCTGCGTTGCTGCTGCTGTGACTGCCACCGCTGCCGCTGGTCTCCTGGCTCTGGGTGCGGTGCGATTTGTGTACAGAGTCCTGCGATAGCGCAACTGTAATTGTGGAACTACATCTACTAGCAATCAGTATTGCACCTGCTCACAACCTGAAAAGCATGATTGCATAGTTCTAGGTTGAAGCGTCATTCAAATACCGGCCACAAGAGAGCGGCAGAGAGATGCTCTCGTGACCAAGCCTCGTAAGGTGAAACGTACGTCGGGAAACACGTCATCCAGTGACGTCATCGCGATTCCGCCCGATCCGGAAGCGGGCGGCCGCGGCTATCATCGCTCACAGCGGAGAACTCCAGGGGACGTCTAAACAGACACCACTAACCAAGTGGTGGGGGTAAAGTACATTATACCACCAGGGCAATTGAACATTACTTGCCTAAGGACCTGCACACTCCTCTCCCCTGAACCTCGCCTTAATCATAGTGGCACTGCATGTACCTGCAAACGTAATTTATAACAATACAGCATTGGGGCCATAAGTACCTGCAGAATACTTTGCCACAAGGCATCATTTCATTATTAATTTTGAATTCTCCGCACATACTAAGGATAACTACCAGATATCTATTTATCTATTACTATAGGGACCAAAGTAATGCTTTGGAGCCAGCCTTGAGCTCAAAAGTGTGTCTCTTTTCATTTATGAACTTAGTTTGTCAAATTAATCAAATTAACCAATGTCAAACTCTACCTCTATATACCATTAAGATTTCAGTTATTTTTGGAGCCAGCCTTGAGCTCAATGTGTTTTTCTGTTTGTTTGCTATGAACTTGCCTCTGTTTTTGTTTATTCAATGAACTCATTGTGCACTAATCAGCTGATTCATTTCAGCCCTGCATTGCCCTGATTGGGTTTTCCCATTCCCTTTTTATTCTCTCTCAGAATAATCAATTAATTGTTCGTTTATTTATTAATCAATCAATGCAAATGTAACGGGCATTGTCTCGAACCATTATAGCTCCATCAGTTTGGCTCCTACAAGGACTGTCATCTCGGTCCTTTTCTTTTCTTTCATTTTTTTCTGAATTTCCATTAATTAATTGTTTACCTATTCAGTCTTGTGCACATTTTTCATGAATTAATTAATTATTCATGTTTTTATTCATTCATTTATTCCTACACTGTCACTTTATTGTTAATATTGAGCCAGCATTCAGCTCCTATTGAGCCAGTATTAATTATTCATTTTTTCATTCATTCATTCATTCCTGCACTGTCACTTTATTGTTAATATTGAGCCAGCTTTCAGCTCCTATTGAGCCAGTTCTATTAGAGAACTACTAGTCTATATACTTTGTGAGAAGACAGGTTTCAGGATCCCTCAATTTTCACAAATAATCCATATTCAGTATTCACATTCCTATTTCTCTCCAAACGCTTGCTTCAATTTTCTATCCCTTATACACTCTCTCATCTGGAAATACAATTTCGAACTATCAACAGTTTTGATTTATGTATAGTACAGACAGCAGAAGTGGTAATCTCTTCTCCTTTAACAAACGGCCCACGGCCATACTACCCTGAATACGCCCGATCTTGTCCGATCTCGGAAGCTAAGCAGATATGGCCTGGTCAGTACTAGGAAGGGGAACCTTCTGAGAATACCAGGTGCAGTGGGCCATTTTCCAAGGAGACCTTCATCCCTATCACTTTCCTTTTCTTTCCCTCTCTTTTTCACTTTCTTTCTTTGAAAATTATTTTTCCACAGTCAGACACCATCCCTAGATTTGACCATCATTTGTTTGCACTTTTTCGTCCCTTACCATAGCTGGTGAAGTTATCCAAGGTATATTTACATATTTTCACCTACATAACGATCTTGTACCACATATGCTTAAAAGGTCAACAAGATCCTCCTATTAGTAGCATCATTTGATTGCCAATTATCATAATTATTACATTTTATAATTTTTTATACAAGGACCAATTAAAGGTTAAGTTTTAATTACTGACATCTCCATTTACATCACACCTATTCAATAATCAAGAGTGCTCCCAAAAAAGGGTTTTTTGTCTTTTCTCTTATCTTCAATGAGGATAATAAAAAGGGGCAGACTAGCTGGGCCAAGTGGTTCTTATCTGCCGTCAAATTCTATGTTTCTATGTTTAAGTGTGTCCGCAAACAGTACACATCTAAGTGTAACATTTGCTACTATTCTGCAGCTGGTCCACAGCCCCTGACATACGGCAGCCACCCATCGTTTACGACATTCTCCAGGATTTTGAAGCTCATTACCAGGGATATAACATGGTATTGTATGATCCTGATCTTCTGTTTCATAATTGGGACAGCTGCATATTCTGGTTGCCAGTGCACCTCCCTTGGCTATTTAATACATAAACTAGCAGGACCTAGACAAATAGATACTGTGGTTACACAGGAGATCATACGCTACTACAGTGTTGCCTGAGGGACTCATTATCTATATATGTAATAAAGTTATAATTTCTGACTGTTTCGTTACGACATCAAGCAAAAATTACTGGATGAATCTGGATGGAGGTACCATTATTGTATCGCTTGGTGACCTGGACAGAAACTGAGGTCTGTATGATCGGTATGTAACATAAGGGAGAGGAGCAATAAAGGAAAAACCAAACACTTGGTGTGTTCAGACACCTCAGGTCCAAAGTTAAATATATATATATATATATATATATATATATATATATATATATACACACACATACATACATACATGCATATGTTTTACACACATACATACACACACATACATTTTGGGGTAGAAATATGCTTCTACGGACTATTAATGAACTATGGAGACTTTTTCTCTTTTTTTCTGGAAGACATCCAGGCGAGTGAAGTCGCAGACAAATGTTACTGCAATGGGTGGTGTTCAGTTTGCCAGCTGTCGGGATCCCGGCGCACAGTAAACCGGCGCCGGAATCCCGACAGCCGGCATACCGACACCTTTTCTCCCTCTAGGGGGTCCACGACCCCCCTGGAGGGAGAATAGATAGCATGACATGCATAGCGCGCCACCGTGCCCACAGCGTGGCGAGCACAGTGAGCCCACAAGGGGCTCATTTGCGCTCGCCCAGCTGTCGGTATGCCGGCGGTCGAGATTCCGGTGCCGGTATGCTGGCCGCCGGCATACCATACTACACCCACTACAATATATAGAGTTATATACAGTGTATATGACTAAATTACGCTAATTTTAATTCTGTGTTTTTTATGCAATTTATTGTGCTAATTTGTGTAGCAATAGAAATGCAACATGTGCTAATGGTTTGATTAGGAACCTTATTTGGGGGTAAACTAGTACAGTTACTTGCTGTTTTTAGAGGATTCATGTGAGGCTTACAATACCTCTTACTAATACTGTTGCAGGTTTACATCCTGTATCCTGTGTGCTTATCAGGCGCTTGCTTAATAAGTACTAAGGGTCTATGTACTAAGCCTAGGCAAGAGATAAAGAGGAGGGAGATAAAGCAACAGCCAACCAAATCCTAACTGTCATTTTTTCAAACAGCCTGTAACATGACAGTTATGAGCTGATTGGCTGATACTTTATCTTTGTCCACTTTATCTCTCTCCATGACTTAGTACAAAGGGGGTCCTTCCGAGTTCATCGCTAGCAGATTTCGGTCGCTGCGCAGCGATCAGGCAAAAAAATCGGCACTTCTGCGCATGCGTCGCAATGCGCACGCGCGTCATACTATTACAACGAACTAAGTAGTTTCACACAAGGTCTAGCGAAGCTTTTCAGTCGAACTGCTGGCCGGCGCTAGTGATGAGCGGATTCGGTTTTACTCGGTTCTCAAAACAGAATCTTATTGACTCACTGATGTCACGTGTTTTGGATAGCCAATAAGATTCTGTTTTGAGAACCGAGTAAAACCGAATCCGCTCATCACTGCCCGGCGCAGAGTGATCGACAGGAAGTGGGCGTTTCTGGGTGTCAACTGACCATTTTCAGGGAGTGTTCGAAAAAACGCAGGCGTGCCAGGAAAAACGCAGGCGTGGCTGGGCGAACGCAGGGCGTGTTCGTGACGTCAAAACAGGAACTGAACAGTCAGAAATGATCGCAAGCGCTGAGTAGGTCTGAAGCTACTCTGAAACTACACAAAATAATTTTGTAGCCGCTATGCGATCCTTTCGTTCACACTTCTGCTAAGCTAAAATACACTCCCAGTGGGAGGCGGCATAGCGTTTGCATGGCTGCTAAAAACTGCTAGCGAGCGAACTCGAAATGACCCCCATAGACCCTAGTATTTGTATTTTGTCCCCATATGCCATAATAATAAAAGGTAAAAAGAAACCATACCATAGACTTATTTCATAACTATGTATAAAAATGAAACATAAAAGGGATAATTATTGCTTACACACAACACACTATAGGTTATTTCTATAGACTTACTTGTCACAAGAGGGCCAGCAGAAAGAATTGTGCAGTACAGTACAGAGGGGAAAAGTCTGTTACTATAAATATGATTTAAGGTCCATACACACCGGGCGTTTTTGGCCAGTGTGTAAGCTGGGCGATGATGTGAACATCGCTGGCAGGAAAATAACTCAGTGCACTGAGCGATTTTCACTGTGCCCAGCGATGTTCATGGGGGTAAATCACTTTCCATAGTAGGAGACTGTGGAAAGTGGTTCACTCGGCTGGTAAAACAGCCCGACGGACGGCGGCAGCCAGCGATGATGCCCTCTTCGCCCAGCCATACACAGTTTGAGCTCAAAATCAGCTTGTGTGTAGGGGCCTTTACTGTATTCTGCAAAGTGATAAAGCAGTGATAAGTGGAAGGTGATAACGCACCAACCAATCATTACAGGTTTAAAAAAAAATGACAGGAGCTGATTGGCTGGTGCGTTATCACCTTCTACTTCTCCAGGCTTAATACATCTGCCCCAATGTTCTATGCGCCACATGTAAGATTATATGATATGGTTTTGCATATCCCAGACAATAACAGATTTACTAATTACTCCAACACAGCGAGGAAGAGATACTAGAAATCTGTCATCCAAGTTGTCTCTGGTGTCGGATACAAATCTACACATGACCACCCGGGTACTGTGCTTAGGTCAGATACAATTCTAACAATGACCATCCGGGTACTGTGCTTATGTCGGATACAATTCTAACAATGACCATCCGGGTACTGTGCTTATGTCGGATACAGTTATAACCATGACCATCCGGATACTGTGCTTATGTCGGATACAATTCGAACAATGACCATCCGGATACTGTGCTTATGTCGGATACAATAATAACAATGACCACCCGGGTACTGTGCTTATGTCGGATACAATTCTAACAATGTCCACCCGGATACTGTGCTTATGTCGGATACAATTATAACAATTACCATCTGGATACTGTGCTTATGTCGGATACAGTTAAAACCATGACCATCCGGGTACTGTGCTTATGTCGGATACAATTCTAACAATGACCATCCGGATACTGTGCTTATGTCGGATACAATTATAACAATGACCATCCGGGTACTGTGCTTATGTCGGATACAATTCTAACAATGACCATCCGGATACTGTGCTTATGTCGGATACAATTATAACAATGACCATCCGGGTACTGTGCTTATGTCGGATACAATAATAACAATGACCACCCGGGTACTGTGCTTATGTCGGATACAATTCTAACAATGACCATCCGGATACTGTGCTTATGTCGGATACAATTCTAACAATGACCATCCGGATACTGTGCTTATGTCGGATACAATTATAACAATGACCATCCGGATACTGTGCTTATGTCGGATACAATTATAACAATGACCATCCGGATACTGTGCTTATGTCGGATACAATTATAACAATGACCATCCGGGTACTGTGCTTATGTCGGATACAATTATAACAATGACCATCCGGATACTGTGCTTATGTCGGATACAGTTATAACCATGACCACCCGGATACTGTGCTTATGTCGGATACAATTCTAACAATGACCATCCGGGTACTGTGCTTATGTCGGATACAGTTATAACCATGACCATCCGGGTACTGTGCTTATGTCGGATACAGTTATAACAATGACCACTCGGGTACTGTGCTTATGTCGGATACAGTTATAACCATGACCACCCGGATACTGTGCTTATGTCGGATACAGTTATAACCATGACCATCCGGGTACTGTGCTTATGTCGGATACAGTTATAACAATGACCACTCGGGTACTGTGCTTATGTCGGATACAGTTATAACCATGACCACCCGGATACTGTGCTTATGTCGGATACAGTTATAACCATAACCACCCGGGTACTGTGCTTATGTCGGATACAATTATAACAATGACCATCCGGATACTGTGCTTATGTCGGATACAGTTATAACCATAACCACCCGGGTACTGTGCTTATGTCGGATACAATTCTAACAATGACCATCCGGGTACTGTGCTTATGTCGGATACAGTTATAACCATGACCATCCGGGTACTGTGCTTATGTCGGATACAGTTATAACCATGACCACCCGGATACTGTGCTTATGTCGGATACAGTTATAACCATGACCATCCGGGTACTGTGCTTATGTCGGATACAGTTATAACCATGACCATCCGGGTACTGTGCTTATGTCGGATACAGTTATAACCATGACCACTCGGGTACTGTGCTTATGTCGGATACAGTTATAACCATGACCATCCGGATACTGTGCTTATGTCGGATACAGTTATAACCATGACCATCCGGATACTGTGCTTATGTCGGATACAGTTATAACCATGACCACCCGGATACTGTGCTTATGTCGGATACAGTTATAACCATGACCATCCGGGTACTGTGCTTATGTCAGATACAATTATAACAATGACCATCCGGGTACTGTGCTTATGTCGGATACAGTTATAACCATGACCACCCGGATACTGTGCTTATGTCGGATACAGTTATAACCATAACCACCCGGGTACTGTGCTTATGTCGGATACAGTTATAACCATAACCACCCGGGTACTGTGCTTATGTCGGATACAGTTATAACAATGACCATCCGGATACTGTGCTTATGTTGGATACAATTATAACCATGACCACCCGGGTACTGTGCTTAATACAGTAACAGAGTCTAAAAGGCCCCATACACTTACGCGACATGTCCATCTGACATGTCGCAGGTGATCACCCCGGCAGCCTCCCGGGAAGAAGGATCGCCCAAGATACATTGGATGCTGTCCTTTTGCATACAATGTATCTTGGGTGATCCTGGGCGATTACAGCCATGCCTGCGGGGTCGGACATGATTAAATGTTCAGCACATTCAGTCTGGAGGATCCGATCCGATGTTCACGGGAACGCGCATCGAATCAGAAACACCTCCAAAATGCCCGATTTCGTCCGAAATCAGGCATTATCGTCCTAGTGTATGGGGCCCTTAAGATGTGCGCAGGACACATCAGCACACTGATGGATATGTATAGTACAGTGTGTATAAATCTGATGGATACGTATAGTACAGTGTGGGATATGTATGACTGATGGATACGTATAGTACAATGTGTATATATCTGATGGGTACGTATAGTACAGTGTGGGATAGGTATGACTGATGGATATGTATAGTACAGTGTGTATAAATCTGATGGGTACGTATAGTACAGTGTGGGATATGTATGACTGATGGATACGTATAGTACAGTGTGGGATATGTATGACTGATGGATACGTATAGTACAATGTGGGATATGTATAGTACAGTGTGGGATATGTATGACTGATGGATACGTATAGTACAATGTGGGATATGTATAGTACAGTGTGGGATATGTATGACTGATGGATACGTATAGTACAGTGTGGGATATGCATGACTGATGGATACGTATAGTAGTGTTCACTCTAGGAATTTTTTAGGGCAGGGTGCTGATCACGGGGAGGGCACATTTTTCATTCGGGAAGGCACATTTTTCATTCGGGAGGGCACGATTATGTCCATACTGTAATGCTTAGACAGTTGTCTTAACTAAAAATGGTGGACTGCATGGTGTAAAATACAGGATAGGCCGTGTGTTCTGGCCTGTTCCTATGTTAGCTCCTTTTACTCCCTGTTCTGTGGTAGGGACTCTCCCTGGTAGTCAGCGACCTGTCAAGGGCTCTGGAGCCTGAACAATGGGTGTGACACAGCTTTAGATAAACAATGAATCCTGGCTGTGAAAAGTGAACACCTGCAAATAAACTCAGACACACGACACGTGTATATACACAATCCAAGTTCAAGCACATGACGTTGTAGACCAGAGGTTCCCACACTGTGTGCCGTGACTCCCTGGGGTGCCTCGGGACACTTGCAGGGGTGCCCTGGGTTGGTGGTCCAGGGCCAATTCAAATTATTCAGGGTCAAAATAATAGGCAAAACCAGTGCTGATGGCTGCCAGTCATAAAATATGTGGCCAAACAGAAGCAAATATCGTCCCTCACCACACAACTGACCCTAAGAATGACATATAAACGCAATCTACTTAATGTAATATTTCTTTCTAAATTTCTCAATTAGAAATTTTTGGCCTATGGGTGGCGTGAAAAAAATTCTGATATTCTAGGACACTGATTCAAAAAAGTTTGGAAACGACTGATGTAGACACCTAACAGACAACACAAGACCTGTAAGTCAGGAGTGGACAAAATCCAAACAACCAAGGGCGCAAAGGGATGAGGGGGGCATTATAACTGTACCCACTAACCCCAACATGGTATGGAAACTCTGCATGATGTGGGCTGACATTTCCCCATAAGACGTGGCACCACACTCCAGGCAGCCATTATTACTTGAGGGCAAGCCTAGTTACCTGGCTCATTACAAGATCCCTCGGACCCATAAATTTGACCTGCTCCTGAATTTACATTTAGTTGCCCTACCCCAGCTTTAAATAGAATTAAAACAAAATAACTATATAATGACAAACAGGATTCTCATTTTGCTGCATTTTAAAAACAACTTTTTCTTCCACAGAAAATCATTCACATTTTTATCGCTGCATGCTGCCATATTTATGTGAATGTCATTCCCATCCCATATCACCGACTTTAATAAGTAAACTATCATGTACTGCTCTGGAGGAATCCGTGCAGATGTCAACTGAGCAGACCAAGCACTAGCGGAGAGATCACTTATCACAGAACGTTCTCAGCTCATGGAGAATAAACGTCCAACTTCATGGCAGCCACCAAGCAGCAGAATGGAAGAACATGTAAAGGTTTCTGTGGGGGTGGGATTTACATAAGCAGAGTGTGACAGTGTGATGGCAGCACAAATAGACGATATATAAATAATAATAAATGTTAAGCCATGCTGGGGGCACCTGACAATAGGGGGCTGAATACAGTGAGTCCACGGCACGTCCCACGTATCCAACAGTATTAAAGGCTCGCAAAAGGATAGCTAGGATCAACAGGTGTCCAACAAAGAGGACAGACAATAGCAGTTCAAACCAGGCATGTAATAAATTAGAGCAGAGGCCAGTGCTGGATCCAGGGCAGAGCTGATCTCTCCACCCTGGCACAGGCAATAGCGGGTCAGAGACAGGATGAGGTCTGGCAACAGGTATACAACACTGGTACTCCAGCACTTCAGGCTCAGACAAGTTTACAACTGCAGTACTTACATGTTAAATATAGCCCAGGACACAGAGGGGGAGCGCTGATTCACCCCGCCACACTTGCGGAGCGGCATTAAAAATGACGTCCTGTTGATCCTCCCTGGCGTCTCCTTTTAAACATTCATCCACACAGGAGGGATGGGTTTGCATCGGCGGGAGAGGCAAACCCAGCCCTCCTGTCTCACCAGATCACGAGCAGACCTATAGTCTGCTCGCAGAGGAGGAGAGCTGCGGCGACTGACAGCTAAGGACGGGCGGGGCGGGCCGTGGAGGTCTCTCATGCAGGGAGACGCTCCGTGTGATTACTACAGTGTGTTCAATGTGTCCTGCGGCGCACGGCTGCGTGGCGGGGTCAGGCGGGCAGCAAAGTGCGGGGCGGCAGGGCGCACAGAAACGGGCAGGGCGCATTCAGGTGTCTAAAAAAGGGGCAGGGCGCAGCGCCCTGTAAAAGACACCTAGAGTGAACACTACGTATAGTACAGTGTGGGATATGTATGACTGATGGGTAAGTATAGTACAGTGTGGGATATGTATGACTGATGGGTACGTATAGTACAGTGTGGGATATGTATGACTGATGTATACGTATAGTACAGTGTGTATAAATCTGATGGGTACGTATAGTACAGTGTGGGATAGGTATGACTGATGGATACGTATAGTACAGTGTGGGATATGTATGACTGATGGATATGTATAGTACAGTGTGGGATATGTATGACTGATGGATACGTATAGTACAGTGTGGGATATGTATGACTGATGGATACGTATAGTACAGTGTGGGATATGTATGACTGATGGATATGTATAGTACAGTGTGGGATATGTATGACTGATGGGTACGTATAGTACAGTGTGGGATATGTATGACTGATGGATATGTTTAGTACAGTGTGGGATATGTATGACTGATGGATATGTATAGTACAGTGTGTATATATATCTGATGGATACGTATAGTACAGTGTGGGATATTTATGACTGATGCATACGTATAGTACAGTGTGGGATATGTATGACTGATGGATACGTATAGTACAGTGTGGGATATGTATGACTGATGGATAAGTATAGTACAGTGTGGGATATGTATGACTGATGGATACGTATAGTACTGTGTGGGATATGTATGACTGATGGGTACGTATAGTACAGTGTGGGATATGTATGACTGATGGGTACGTATAGTACAGTGTGTATATATCTGATGGGTACGTATAGTACAGTGTGGGATATGTATGACTGATGGGTACGTATAGTACAGTGTGGGTATGTATGACTGATGGGTACGTATAGTACAGTGTGGGATAGGTATGACTGATGGATACGTATAGTACAGTGTGTATAAATCTGATGGGTACGTATAGTACAGTGTGGGATATGTATGACTGATGGATACGTATAGTACAGTGTGGGATATGTATGACTGATGGGTACGTATAGTACAGTGTGGGATAGGTATGACTGATGGATACGTATAGTACAGTGAGTATAAATCTGATGGGTACGTATAGTACAGTGTGGGATATGTATGACTGATGGATACGTATAGTACAATGTGGGATATGTATGACTGATGGGTACGTATAGTACAGTGTGGGATATGTATGACTGATGGATACGTATAGTACAATGTGGGATATGTATGACTGATGGATTCGTATAGTACAATGTGGGATATGTATGACTGATGGATTCATATAGTACAATGTGGGATATGTATGACTGATGGATACGTATAGTACAGTGTGTATAAATCTGATGGGTACGTATAGTACAGTGTGGGATATGTATGACTGATGGGTAAGTATAGTACAGTGTGGGATATGTATGACTGATGGGTACGTATAGTACAGTGTGGGATATGTATGACTGATGTATACGTATAGTACAGTGTGTATAAATCTGATGGGTACGTATAGTACAGTGTGGGATAGGTATGACTGATGGATACGTATAGTACAGTGTGTATAAATCTGATGGGTACGTATAGTACAGTGTGGGATATGTATGACTGATGGATACGTATAGTACAGTGTGGGATATGTATGACTGATGGATATGTATAGTACAGTGTGGGATATGTATGACTGATGGATACGTATAGTACAGTGTGGGATATGTATGACTGATGGATATGTATAGTACAGTGTGGGATATGTATGACTGATGGGTACGTATAGTACAGTGTGGGATATGTATGACTGATGGATATGTTTAGTACAGTGTGGGATATGTATGACTGATGGGTACATATAGTACAGTGTGGGATATGTATGACTGATGGATACGTATAGTACAGTGTGTATATATATCTGATGGATACGTATAGTACAGTGTGGGATATTTATGACTGATGCATACGTATAGTACAGTGTGGGATATGTATGACTGATGGATACGTATAGTACAGTGTGGGATATGTATGACTGATGGATACGTATAGTACAGTGTGGGATATGTATGACTGATGGATACGTATAGTACAGTGTGGGATATGTATGACTGATGGATACGTATAGTACAGTGTGGGATATGTATGACTGATGGATAAGTATAGTACAGTGTGGGATATGTATGACTGATGGATACGTATAGTACTGTGTGGGATATGTATGACTGATGGGTACGTATAGTACAGTGTGGGATATGTATGACTGATGGGTACGTATAGTACAGTGTGTATATATCTGATGGGTACGTATAGTACAGTGTGGGATATGTATGACTGATGGGTACGTATAGTACAGTGTGGGTATGTATGACTGATGGGTACGTATAGTACAGTGTGGGATAGGTATGACTGATGGATACGTATAGTACAGTGTGTATAAATCTGATGGGTACGTATAGTACAGTGTGGGATATGTATGACTGATGGATACGTATAGTACAGTGTGGGATATGTATGACTGATGGGTACGTATAGTACAGTGTGGGATAGGTATGACTGATGGATACGTATAGTACAGTGTGTATAAATCTGATGGGTACGTATAGTACAGTGTGGGATATGTATGACTGATGGATACGTATAGTACAATGTGGGATATGTATGACTGATGGGTACGTATAGTACAGTGTGGGATATGTATGACTGATGGATACGTATAGTACAATGTGGGATATGTATGACTGATGGATTCGTTTAGTACAATGTGGGATATGTATGACTGATGGATTCATATAGTACAATGTGGGATATGTATGACTGATGGATACGTATAGTACAGTGTGTATAAATCTGATGGGTACGTATAGTACAGTGTGGGATATGTATGACTGATGGGTAAGTACAGTACAGTGTGGGATATGTATGACTGATGGGTACGTATAGTACAGTGTGGGATATGTATGACTGATGTATACGTATAGTACAGTGTGTATAAATCTGATGGGTACGTATAGTACAGTGTGGGATAGGTATGACTGATGGATACGTATAGTACAGTGTGTATAAATCTGATGGGTACGTATAGTACAGTGTGGGATATGTATGACTGATGGATACGTATAGTACAGTGTGGGATATGTATGACTGATGGATATGTATAGTACAGTGTGGGATATGTATGACTGATGGATATGTTTAGTACAGTGTGGGATATGTATGACTGATGGGTACATATAGTACAGTGTGGGATATGTATGACTGATGGATATGTATAGTACAGTGTGTATATATATCTGATGGATACGTATAGTACAGTGTGGGATATTTATGACTGATGCATACGTATAGTACAGTGTGGGATATGTATGACTGATGGATAAGTATAGTACAGTGTGGGATATGTATGACTGATGGATACGTATAGTACTGTGTGGGATATGTATGACTGATGGGTACGTATAGTACAGTGTGGGATATGTATGACTGATGGGTACATATAGTACAGTGTGTATATATCTGATGGGTACGTATAGTACAGTGTGGGATATGTATGACTGATGGGTACGTATAGTACAGTGTGGGTATGTATGACTGATGGGTACGTATAGTACAGTGTGGGATAGGTATGACTGATGGATACGTATAGTACAGTGTGTATAAATCTGATGGGTACGTATAGTACAGTGTGGGATATGTAGGACTGATGGATACGTATAGTACAGTGTGGGATATGTATGACTGATGGGTACGTATAGTACAGTGTGGGATAGGTATGACTGATGGATACGTATAGTACAGTGTGTATAAATCTGATGGGTACGTATAGTACAGTGTGGGATATGTATGACTGATGGATACGTATAGTACAATGTGGGATATGTATGACTGATGGGTACGTATAGTACAGTGTGGGATATGTATGACTGATGGATACGTATAGTACAATGTGGGATATGTATGACTGATGGATTCGTATAGTACAATGTGGGATATGTATGACTGATGGATTCATATAGTACAATGTGGGATATGTATGACTGATGGATACGTATAGTACAGTGTGTATAAATCTGATGGGTACGTATAGTACAGTGTGGGATATGTATGACTGATGGGTAAGTATAGTACAGTGTGGGATATGTATGACTGATGGGTACGTATAGTACAGTGTGGGATATGTATGACTGATGTATACGTATAGTACAGTGTGTATAAATCTGATGGGTACGTATAGTACAGTGTGGGATAGGTATGACTGATGGATACGTATAGTACAGTGTGTATAAATCTGATGGGTACGTATAGTACAGTGTGGGATATGTATGACTGATGGATACGTATAGTACAGTGTGGGATATGTATGACTGATGGATACGTATAGTACAGTGTGGGATATGTATGACTGATGGATACGTATAGTACAGTGTGGGATATGTATGACTGATGGATACGTATAGTACAGTGTGGGATATGTATGACTGATGGATACGTATAGTACAGTGTGGGATATGTATGACTGATGGATACGTATAGTACAGTGTGGGATATGTATGACTGATGGGTACGTATAGTACAGTGTGGGATAGGTATGACTGATGGATATGTATAGTACAGTGTGTATATATCTGATGGGTACGTATAGTACAGTGTGGGATATGTATGACTGATGGGTACGTATAGTACAGTGTGGGATATGTATGACTGATGGATACGTATAGTACAGTGTGGGATATGTATGACTGATGGATACGTATAGTACAGTGTGGGATATGTAGGACTGATGGATTCGTATAGTACAATGTGGGATATGTAGGACTGATGGATACAAATAGTACAGTGTGGGATATGTATGACTGATGGATATGTATAGTACAGTGTGGGATATGTATGACTGATGGGTACGTATAGTACAGTGTGGGATATGTATGACTGATGGATATGTTTAGTACAGTGTGGGATATGTATGACTGATGGGTACATATAGTACAGTGTGGGATATGTATGACTGATGGATATGTATAGTACAGTGTGTATATATATCTGATGGATACGTATAGTACAGTGTGGGATATTTATGACTGATGCATACGTATAGTACAGTGTGGGATATGTATGACTGATGGATACGTATAGTACAGTGTGGGATATGTATGACTGATGGATACGTATAGTACTGTGTGGGATATGTATGACTGATGGGTACGTATAGTACAGTGTGGGATATGTATGACTGATGGGTACGTATAGTACAGTGTGTATATATCTGATGGGTACGTATAGTACAGTGTGGGATATGTATGACTGATGGGTACGTATAGTACAGTGTGGGTATGTATGACTGATGGGTACGTATAGTACAGTGTGGGATAGGTATGACTGATGGATACGTATAGTACAGTGTGTATAAATCTGATGGGTACGTATAGTACAGTGTGGGATATGTATGACTGATGGATACGTATAGTACAATGTGGGATATGTATGACTGATGGGTACGTATAGTACAGTGTGGGATATGTATGACTGATGGATACGTATAGTACAATGTGGGATATGTATGACTGATGGATTCGTATAGTACAATGTGGGATATGTATGACTGATGGATTCATATAGTACAATGTGGGATATGTATGACTGATGGATACGTATAGTACAGTGTGTATAAATCTGATGGGTACGTATAGTACAGTGTGGGATATGTATGACTGATGGATACGTATAGTACAATGTGGGATATGTATGACTGATGGGTACGTATAGTACAGTGTGGGATATGTATGACTGATGGATACGTATAGTACAATGTGGGATATGTATGACTGATGGATTCGTATAGTACAATGTGGGATATGTATGACTGATGGATTCATATAGTACAATGTGGGATATGTATGACTGATGGATACGTATAGTACAGTGTGTATAAATCTGATGGGTACGTATAGTACAGTGTGGGATATGTATGACTGATGGATTCATATAGTACAATGTGGGATATGTAGGACTGATGGGTACGTATAGTACAGTGTGGGATATGTATGACTGATGGATACGTATAGTACAGTGTGGGATATGTATGACTGATGGATACGTATAGTACAGTGTGGGATATGTATGACTGATGGATACGTATAGTACAGTGTGGGATATGTATGACTGATGGATACGTATAGTACTGTGTGGGATATGTATGACTGATGGGTACGTATAGTACAGTGTGGGATATGTATGACTGATGGGTACGTATAGTACAGTGTGTATATATCTGATGGGTACGTATAGTACAGTGTGGGATATGTATGACTGATGGGTACGTATAGTACAGTGTGGGTATGTATGACTGATGGGTACGTATAGTACAGTGTGGGATAGGTATGACTGATGGATACGTATAGTACAGTGTGTATAAATCTGATGGGTACGTATAGTACAGTGTGGGATATGTATGACTGATGGATACGTATAGTACAATGTGGGATATGTATGACTGATGGGTACGTATAGTACAGTGTGGGATATGTATGACTGATGGATACGTATAGTACAATGTGGGATATGTATGACTGATGGATTCGTATAGTACAATGTGGGATATGTATGACTGATGGATTCATATAGTACAATGTGGGATATGTATGACTGATGGATACGTATAGTACAGTGTGTATAAATCTGATGGGTACGTATAGTACAGTGTGGGATATGTATGACTGATGGATTCATATAGTACAATGTGGGATATGTAGGACTGATGGGTACGTATAGTACAGTGTGGGATATGTATGACTGATGGATACGTATAGTACAGTGTGGGATATGTATGACTGATGGATACGTATAGTACAGTGTGGGATATGTATGACTGATGGGTACGTATAGTACAGTGTGGGTTATGAATGACTGATGGATACGTATAGTACAGTGTGGGATATGTATGACTGATGCATACGTATAGTACAATGTGGGATATGTATGACTGAAGGATACGTATAGTACAGTGTGGGATATGTATGACTGATGGATACGTATAGTACAGTGTGGGATATGTATGACTGATGGATACGTATAGTACAGTGTGGGATATGTATGACTGATGGATAAGTATAGTACAGTGTGGGATATGTATGACTGATGGGTACGTATAGTACAGTGTAGGATATGTATGACTGATGGGTACGTATAGTACAGTGTGGGATATGTATGACTGATGGGTACGTATAGTACAGTGTGGGATATGTATGACTGATGGATACGTATAGTACAGTGTGGGATATGTATGACTGATGGATTCGTATAGTACAATGTGGGATATGTATGACTGATGGATTCATATAGTACAATGTGGGATATGTAGGACTGATGGGTACGTATAGTACAGTGTGGGATATGTATGACTGATGGATACGTATAGTACAGTGTGGGATATGTATGACTGATGGATAAGTATAGTACAGTGTGGGATATGTATGACTGATGGGTACGTATAGTACAGTGTGGGATATGTATGACTGATGGATACGTATAGTACAGTGTGGGATATGTATGACTGATGGGTACGTATAGTACAGTGTAGGATATGTATGACTGATGGGTACGTATAGTACAGTGTGGGATATGTATGACTGATGGGTACGTATAGTACAGTGTGGGATATGTATGACTGATGTATACGTATAGTACAGTGTGGGATATGTATGACTGATGGATACGTATAGTACAGTGTGGGATATGTATGACTGATGTATACGTATAGTACAGTGTGGGATATGTATGACTGATGGATTCGTATAGTCCAGTGTGGGATATGTAGGACTGATGGGTACGTATAGTACAGTGTGGGATATGTAGGACTGATGGATACGTATAGTACAGTGTGGGATATGTATGACTGATGGATACGTATAGTACAGTGTGGGATATGTATGACTGATGGATTCATATAGTACAATGTGGGATATGTAGGACTGATGGGTACGTATAGTACAGTGTGGGATATGTATGACTGATGGATACGTATAGTACAGTGTGGGATATGTATGACTGATGGATACGTATAGTACAGTGTGGGATATGTATGACTGATGGGTACGTATAGTACAGTGTGGGATATGTATGACTGATGGGTACGTATAGTACAGTGTGGGATATGTATGACTGATGGGTACGTATAGTACAGTGTGGGATATGTATGACTGATGGGTACGTATAGTACAGTGTGGGATATGTATGACTGATGGATACGTATAGTAGTGTGGGATATGTATGACTGATGGGTACGTATAGTACAGTGTGGGATATGTAGGACTGATGGATTCGTATAGTACAATGTGGGATATGTAGGACTGATGGGTACGTATAGTACAGTGTGGGATATGCATGACTGATGGATACGTATAGTACAGTGTGGGATATGTATGACTGATGGATACGTATAGTACAGTGTGGGATATGTATGACTGATGGGTACGTATAGTACAGTGTGGGTTATGTATGACTGATGGATATGTATAGTACAGTGTGTATATATATATCTGATGGATACGTATAGTACAGTGTGGGATATGTATGACTGATGCATACGTATAGTACAATGTGGGATATGTATGACTGATGGATACGTATAGTACAGTGTGGGATATGTATGACTGATGGATTCATATAGTACAATGTGGGATATGTAGGACTGATGGGTACGTATAGTACAGTGTGGGATATGTATGACTGATGGATACGTATAGTACAGTGTGGGATATGTATGACTGATGGATTCATATAGTACAATGTGGGATATGTAGGACTGATGGGTACGTATAGTACAGTGTGGGATATGTATGACTGATGGATACGTATAGTACAGTGTGGGATATGTATGACTGATGGGTACGTATAGTACAGTGTGGGATATGTATGACTGATGGGTACGTATAGTACAGTGTGGGATATGTATGACTGATGGATACGTATAGTACAGTGTGGGATATGAATGACTGATGGATACGTATAGTACAGTGTGGGATATGTATGACTGATGGATACGTATAGTACAGTGTGGGATATGTATGACTGATGGATACGTATAGTACAGTGTGGGATATGTATGACTGATGGATATGTATAGTACAGTGTGTATATATATTTCTGATGGATACGTATAGTACAGTGTGTATATATATCTGATGGATACGTATAGTACAATGTGGGATATGTATGACTGATGGATACGTATAGTACAGTGTGGGTTATGTATGACTGATGGGTACGTATAGTACAGTGTGTTTATATATATCTGATGGATACGTATAGTACAGTGTGGGATATGTATGACTGATGTATACGTATAGTACAATGTGGGATATGTATAGTACAGTGTGGGATATGTATGACTGATGGGTACGTATAGTACAGTGTGGGATATGTATGACTGATGGGTACGTATAGTACAATGTGGGATATGTATGACTGATGGGTACGTATAGTACAATGTGGGATATGTATGACTAATGGATACGTATAGTACAATGTGGGATATGTATGATTGATGGATACGTATAGTACAGTGTAGGATATGTATGACTGATGGGTATGTATAGTACAGTGTGTATATATCTGATGCCTATGTATAGTACAGTGTGGGATATGTATGACTGATGGGTACGTATAGTACAGAGTGGGATATATACGGATGTGTCCTCTTACATCTTACACAATGCGTGAGTGCCATGTGACTCATTTTCCCCCCGCAAAAAAATGTGTCTTAGACGCACAGATGATATGCAGCATGCCTATTTTCTGTGTGTGGCTGCAACTTAAAGATATGACAGAGCAGTAGGGAGCAGGCAGCTGATGTTATGACAGAAGTAGGGAGCAGGCAGGCAGCTGATGATGATGAGAGAGCAGGCAGCTGATGTTATGAGAGAGCAGTAGGCAGCTGATGATATGACAGAATAGTACAGTGCATCAGCAGGCAGGCAGCTGATGATATGTCAGAGCAGTAGGGAGCAGGCAGGCAGCTGATGATATGTCAGAGCAGTAGGGAGCAGGCAGGCAGCTGATGATATGACAGAGCAGTAGGGAGCAGGCAGGCAGCTGATATGTCAGTGCAGTAGGGAGCAGGCAGGCAGCTGATGATATGACAGAGTAGTAGGGAGCAGGCAGGCTGCTGATGATATGACAGAGCAGTAGGGAGCAGGCAGGCAGCTGATGATATGACAGCAGTAGGGAGCAGGCAGGCAGGCAGGCAGCTGATGATGATGATGATATGACATAAGTAGGGAGCAGGCAGGCAGGCGATATGAGAGAGCAGTAGGTAGCAGGCAAGCAGCTGATGATATGACAGAGCAGTAGGGAGCAGGCAGGCAGCTGATGATGATGATATGACAGCAGTAGGGAGCAGGCAGGCAGCTGATGATATAACAGAGCAGTAGGGAGTAGGCAGGCTGTGATATGACAGAGCAGTAGGGTGCAGGCAGGTAACTGATGATATGAGAGAGCAGTAGGGAGTAGGCAGGCGGTGATATGACAGAGCAGTATGGAGCAGGCAGGTAGCTGATGATATGACAGCAGTAGGGAACAGGCAGTGATATGACAGCAGTAGGGAGCAGGCAGGTAGCTGATGATTATATGACAGCAGTAGGGAGCAGGCAGTGATATGACAGCAGTAGGGAGCAGGCAGGTAGCTGATCATATGAGAGAGCAGTAGGGTGCAGGCAGGTTATATACAGTAAAGGGAAGAAAATAGGAATTTTGGAAATGTACTGCTATAGTCCCCTTAATGATAAGTATGCTGGTTACACCTGCCACTGCTCCCAGTGAGGCTGTCAGCAGGGGCTGGCTGGGCAGAGGGGCAGGGTGCCATCTGCCCCCCGGGCCAGTGCAATTTTAGTGTTCCAGGGCCATTTTTGCATTGCATTCCCTGTGAAAAGCTGGGCCATTTGCTTGAGTCTGCCCCCCAGGCTGAAAGTTGCCAGCCAGCCCCTGGCTGTGAGTAGATGGGAAGATATGCTGGACCCTGGGACCACCCATCACATGCAGCTAAACTCACTGCCACCATTGTTACATTATAGACTGAAAAGCTCGCACCTAGTATATGAGGGCAGCTGGTTACCTGGGACCGCGCTGGGAGATGCTCCCGTCCTCGTGCGTGCTGTGCTGGGACCAGTGCTGGCAAATAAAAAACAAGTAACTGATGAGTGAAAAACAAGCACTGCCCAAGCGTCCTCACTCCTGCTCGTCACTCCACGCACACACAGGCTGCTTCCCCACTCCTGTCTCTCCCTTCCGGCTCTGCACTGTCCAATCCACGTCCTCTACTGCAAGCTAAGGCAGAGCCTCACTCTCACTTCCTGATTGCAGTAACTCCTTCAGGCCCTGAAGCCCAGTCTAGTGCAGTGCTTAGAGCTCCATAGTAACGCAGGACAATGCAATGTATGACAGGAGTAGGCAACACACACACGCGCACACACACTTGCACTGCAGCATGTCACTGTCAGTGCAGGGAGCTGTCTTCTGAACCCTTTTTGCTACAGCATTTCAGCATGACCCAATGCTAATAACAGGATGATTAAATAAGTGTTTGGCTATGTGAAAAGGTGTGCTGGTTCATCCCTGCAAGTTCCAGGAAGTGGATTGCTTGGAATATATATATATATATATATATATATATATATAAGTCCCAAAGAAATAGACGGCACTCAGAGACTTTGAAGAAATGAATATACAAGGCTGTATTCAAAATGATTTTGAATACAGTCTTGTATATTCATTTCTTCAAAGTCTCTGAGTGCCGTCTATTTCTTTGGGACTTGTACATTATCTTTTGGATGGAGCACCTGAGTCCTTAGCATCTAATTAAGTGAGTGCCGGCTGCCTGTGGACATTATATATATATATATATATATATATATATATATACACAGGTTGAGTATCCCATATCCAAATATTCCGAAATACTGACTTTTTTTTGAGTGCGAGTGAGATAGTGAAATCTTTGTTTTCTGTGGCTCAATGTACTCAAACTTTGTTTAATGCACAAGTTATTAAAAATATTGTATTAAATGACCTTCAGACTGTGTGTATAAGGTGTATATGAAACATAAATGAATTGTGTGAATGCACACACACTTTGTTTAATGCACAAAGTTATTAAAAATATTGGCTAAAATGACCTTCAGGCTGTGTGTATAAGGTGTATATGAAACATAAATGCATTCTGTGCTTAGACTTGGGTCCCATCACCATGATATCTCATTATGGTATGCAATTATTCCAAAATACGGAAAAATCCCATATCCAAAATACCTCTGGTCCCAAGCGTTTTGGATAAGGGATACTCAACCTGTATATATATATATATATATATATATATATATTATATGTATTTATTTCACATACGTCCTAGAGGTTGCTGGGGATGCTTCAAGAGCCATGTGGTATAGACGGGATCCGCAGGAGACATGGGCACACTATAAGACTTTGAATGGGTGTGAACTGGCTCCTCCCTCTATGCCCCTCCTCCAGACTCCAGTTAGATTCTGTGCCCAGCGAGACTGGATGCACACTGAGGAGCTCTCCTGAGTTTCTCAGAAAAAGACTTTTGAGTTGATCGCATCAGGAACTTTGTTAGCAGTTGGGCAAAACCATGTACACTGCAGGTGGGGCAGATTTAACATGTGCAGAGAGAGTTAGATTTGGGTGGGGTGTGTTCAATCTGCAATCTAAATTGCAGTGTAAAAATAAAGCAGCCAGTATTTACCCTGCACAGAAACAAAATAACCCACCCAAATCTAACTCTCTCTGCACATGTTATATCTGCGTCCCCTGCAGTGCACATGGTTTTGCCCAACTGCTAACAAAATTCCTGCTGCGATCAACTCAGAATTACCCCCTTTATTAGGTTTGTTATTTTCAGGGAGACCTGCTGGCTACAGGCTCCCTGCAGCGTGGGAGTGAGGGGAGAGAAGCAGACCTACTTCTTTAGAGTTCAAGGGCACTGCTTCTTAGGCTACTGGACACCATTAGCTCCAGAGGGTTCGATCACTATGGTACGCCTAGCTGCTTGTTCCCGGAGCCACGCCGTCACCCCCCTCACAAAGCCTGAAGATATAAGCCGGGTGAGTATGTGAAGATCAGAAGACTTCAGTGACGGCAGAAGACGGCTTGAGGGCGCGCCATGCTCCCACACAGTTCGCGGCACTACAGGGTGCAGGGCGCAGGGGGGGCGCCCTGGGCAGCATGGGGGGCCGCAAATACACTGGCAAGCAATATAACAGTGCCGCAGGCACTTGTTAGGGACCCCCGCCAGTATAAAGATTTTTGAGCGGGATCTAAGCGCGCCATGTCGGGAGGCGGGGCTTAGCCGCATAGCTCTCACCAGCGCCATTTTTCTCTTCACAGAAGGCTGCAGAGACGCTGGCCCTGATCCTCCACACTGCTGTGCAAGTAACAGGGTGCAAAACGGGGGGGGGGGGGCACTCATAATTGGTTATATTGATAAAAGCGCTAGCAGGTCTGGGCGGTATTATTGCTGACTTCAGAATCGGGATAGGCGCTGGATCTGAGCTGGCAGAACTCTCTCTGTGTCTCTCTAACAGGCTCTGCTGTAGGACTGTCCCCTATAGCCCAGTGTGTTGTGGCTGTCGGTACGTGTGTGTGTCGACATGTCTGAGGCTGAATGCTCTTCCCAGGAGGAGGCTGGCTTGGGGACTGACAGTTCTGTGAGAGTGACAGTGTCGGCACTGCCTACAGATGATTGGGTCAATATGCTGAGTGTTTTAAATACGAATGTGACTAAGTTGACTAAAAGGTTTGATAAATCTGAGTCTAACAACCAGACATGGAGGAAATCCATGGAGGATGCATTGTCACAGGTCCAGACCCCTTTGGGGTCGCAGAAACGTGCATTTGCCCAAATAGCAGATACGGATACCGACACGGATTCTGATTCCAGTGTCGACTATAGTGATGCCAGATTACATCCAAAACTGGCTAAGACTAGTCAGTACATGATTGTGGCGATAAAAGACGTATTACATATCACTGAGGACCCTGCTGTTCCTGATACGAGGGTCTGTATGTTTAAAGGCAAGAAACCTACGGTAACGTTTCCTCCCTCTCATGAACTGAATGCACTTTTTGAAAAAGCTTGGGAAAATCCAGACAAAAGGGTACATGTTCCCAAAAGAATTCCAATGGTTTATCCGTTTCCCTCTGGGGACAGGGACAGCTGGGAGTCAATCCCCACGGTATATAAAGCTTTGTTGCGTTTATCCAAAAAGGCAGCGCTTCCGTCCCCTGACACGGCAGCCCTGAAGGATCCTGCGGATCGTAAGCAGGAAAATACCCTGAAGTCCATTTATGTCACTACATGGTCGCTACTCAGACCCGCTGTTGCTGCGGCATGGGTGAGTAGCGCTATTGAAAAGTGGGCGGATAACTTGTCATCGGAGGTAGATTCCCTAGACAGGGATAGTGTGCTTTTGACCTTGGGTCATATCAAGGACGCTGCAGCGTATTTAAAAAAAGCAGTAAGGGATATTGGCCTTTTGGGATCAAGGGCCAATGCCATGGCAGTCTCTGCTAGGAGAGCATTGTGGATTCATCAATGGAATGCTGATGCGGATTCTAAGAAGGCGATGGAGTCTTTACCGTTTAACGGTAAGGTCTTGTTTGGTGACGGACTCACTGACCTGGTCTCTACGGCTACAGCGGGTAAGTCGTATTTTTTACCTTATGTTCCTGCACAGCAGAAGAAATCGACTCACTATCAGATGCAGTCCTTTCGGCCCAACAAATTAAAAAAAGGACGTGTGTCCTCCTTCCTTGCTGCGAGGGGGAGAGGAAGAGGAAAAAGGTCACAGGCTGTGGCAAGTTCCCAGGAGCAGAAGCCCTCTCCGGCTCCTACCAAATCCACTGCATGACGCTGGGGCTCCTCTTCGGGAGTCCGCATCAGTGGGGGCACGTCTCAGGCTCTTCAGTCAGGTCTGGGTGCACTTGGACCTGGATTCTTTGATAGTAGACATAGTATCCCAAGGGTACAAGTTAGAGTTTCAAGACGTGCCCCCTCACCGATTTTTCAAATCAGCCTTACCAGCTTCTCTTCCGGACAGGGAGATAGTAAGCGCTGCGATACTAAAGTTGTGTCAAAATCAAGTAATTGTCACGGTACCCCCGTCTCAGCAGGGGGAAGGGTTTTATTCGAGCCTGTTCGTGGTCCCGAAGCCGGATGGCTCAGTCAGACCGATTCTAAACCTAAAATCCCTCAATTTCTTTCTAAAAAAAATTCAAGTTCAAGATGGAATCCCTACGAGCGGTGATCTCCAGTCTGGAGGAGGGGGATTTTATGGTGTCGGTCGACATAAAAGATGCCTACTTACATGTCCCCATATATCCTCCACATCAGGCTTACCTGAGATTTGCTATGCAGGATTGTCATTACCAATTTCAGACGTTGCCGTTTGGTCTGTCCACGGCTCCGAGGATTTTCACCAAAGTAATTGCGGAAATGATGGTTCTCCTGCGCAAGCAGGGAATCACAATTATCCCATACTTGGACGATCTCCTCATAAAGGCGAGGTCCAAGGAGCAATTGTTGAAGAATGTTGCCCTTTCACTGACGATTCTGCAACAACACAGTTGGCTCCTAAATCTGCCAAAATCACAGTTGGATCCAACGATACGGCTGTCGTTCCTGGGTATGATTCTGGATACAGAATTACAGAGCGTTTTTCTGCCAGTGGAAAAAGCATTGGAAATACAGAAATAGTAAAACAGATTCTGAAACCGGCAAGGGTGTCAGTTCTTCACTGCACTTGGTTGTGGGGAAGATGGTGGTGGCCTACGAGGCCATTCCATATGGCAGGTTCCATGCCAGGGTGTTTCAGGGGAACCTGCTGGACTAGTGGTCCGGGTCTCACCTGGACATGCACCGGAAAATAATTCTATCTCCCAGGACCAGAATTTCCCTTCTGTGGTGGCTGCATAGTTCTCACCTTCTGGAGGGATGCAGATTCGGGATTCAGGATTGGATCCTGGTGACCACGGATGCAAGCCTCCGAGGCTGGGGAGCAGTCACACAGGGAAGAAACTTTCAGGGAAAGTGGTCAAGTCAGGAAGCTTGTCTACACATAAACGTTCTGGAATTAAGAGCCATCCACAACGGCATACTGCAAGCAGAACAAATTCTTCGAGGTCTGCCGGTCTTGATTCAGTCAGACAACGTGACAGCAGTGGCGTACATAAACCGCCAGGGCGGAACAAAGAGCAGAGCGGCGATGGCCGAGGCCACAAAGATTCTTCGCTGGGCGGAAAGACATGCCAGCGCTCTGACAGCGGTCTTCATTCCAGGAGTGGACAACTGGGAAGCAGACTTCCTCAGCAGACACGATCTCCATCCAGGAGAGTGGGGTCTTCATCAAGAGGTCTTTGCAGAAGTGACAAGTCATTGGGGAGTTCCTCAAGTGGACATGATAGCATCCCGCCTCAACAAGAAACTTCAGAAATATTGTTCCAGGTCAAGGGACCCTCAGGCGATAGCGGTGGATGCCCTAGTGACACCGTGGGTGTTTCAGTCGGTCTATGTGTTACCTCCACTTCCACTCATTCCGAAGGTGATAAAAATTATAAGAAGAACAAGGGTTCAGGTGATCCTTATTGTTCCAGATTGACCAAAAAGTGCCTGGTATCCAGATCTTCAGGAGTTACTCATAGAAGATCCCTGGCCTCTTCCTCTTTGCGAGGACCTGTTACAACAGGGGCCGTGCGTGTAGCAGGACTTACCGCGGCTGCGTTTGACGGCGTGGCGGTTGAGCGCCAAAATCTAGTCTGAAAGGGTATTCCCAGTGAAGTCATTCCTACACTTCTTCAGGCTAGGAATGAAGTAATGGCAAAGCATTACCACCGTATTTGGAGAAAATATATGTCTTGGTGTGAATCCAAGAAGGCTCCTACGGAAGAATTTCACATGGGGCGGTTGCTCCATTTCCTACAAGCAGGTGTGGATGCGGGCCTAAAGTTAGGCTCTATTAAAGTACAGATTTCGGCCTTATCGATCTTTTTTCAAAAAGAATTGGCCTCCCTTCCCGAAGTTCAGACCTTCGTGAAAGGTGTGATGCACATCCAACCTCCCTTTGTGCCCCCAGTGGCATCATGGGTCCTTAATGTGGTGTTACAATTCTGACAATCACATTGGTTTGAACCTTTGCGCAAGGTTGAGTTAAAATTCCTTACTTGGAAAGTGGTCATGTTGTTGGCCTTGGCGTCTGCAAGGCGAGTGTCTGAGTTGGCGGCTTTGTCTCACAAAGCCCCTATTTGATTTTCCATGCTGATAGAGCGGAGTTGAGAACTCGTCAGCAATTTCTGTCAAAAGTGGTTTCATCATTTCATGTTAACCAGCCAATTGTGGTGCCAGTGGCTACTGACGCCTTGGCGGAGTCAAAGTCTCTCGATGTGGTCAGAGCTTTGAAGATCTATGTCGCCAGAACGGCGCAGATTAGGAAAACAGAGGCTCTTTGTCCTGTGGGCTCCCAACAAATTGGGGCTCCTGCTTCTAAGCAGACTATTGCGCGCTGGATTTGTAATACGATTCAGCAGGCTCATTCTACGGTAGGATTGCCATTACCAAAATCGGTGAAAGCCCATTCTACCAGAAAAGTGGGCTCATCCTGGGCGGCTGCCCGGGGAGTCTCGGCGTTACAACTTTGCCGAGCTGCTACTTGGTCGGGTTCAAACACCTTTGCAAAGTTTTACAAGTTTGATACCCTGGCTGAGGAGGACCTCTTGTTTGGTCAATCGGTGCTGCAGAGTCATCCGCACTCTCCCGCCCGTTCTAGAGCTTTGGTATAAACCCCATGGTTCTTGAAGCATCCCCAGCATCCTCTAGGACGTATGAGAAAATAGGATTTTAATACCTACCGGTAAATCCTTTTCTCTTAGTCCGTAGAGGATGCTGGGCGCCCGTCCCAGTGCGGGCTGTATCTGCAGTTTGCTTATAGTTATGCTCATGTTGCGTTGAGTAAGTCACTCTGTGACTGTTGTTGGTCATGCCATTGCATGCGTTGTTATTGAATGCCATGTTGTACGGCGTGTTAGTGGTGTGAGCTGGTATGTATCTCACCTTAGTTTAAAATAATTAAATAAATCCTTTTCCTCGAATTGTCCGTCTCCCTGGGCACAGTTCCTATAACTGGAGTCTGGAGGAGGGGCATAGAGGGAGGAGCCAGTTCACACCCATTCAAAGTCTTATAGTGTGCCCATGTCTCCTGCGGATCCCGTCTATACCCCATGGCTCTTGAAGCATCCCCAGCATCCTCTACGGACTAAGAGAAAAGGATTTACCGGTAGGTATTAAAATCCTATTATATATATATGTATATATGTATAAATCCCTTTCTCTGGTCTGAAAAGAAGACCCCACAGCTAACAATAGGTGGGATACCACACAGACATATCCCCATCTTCACATAATTAACTCCTCTTCAATTCACACTAAACATTCACAAAAATTATAATCACCCTCCCCCTGTTATTATATTAACCCTCCCTTTTCTCTAGTTCACACTATTATAATCTGCCCTAACACACACCCAGTAAACCCACCTCCCCACCATTCACATCCCATACATGCTCTGTTTATACCTTGCACGTCCCTGCTGTTAACCCCACCCTCTCCAGTTCACACTTTACTTGTGCTGAATCTTCTCCTGATTCCACCGCTGCTCTGCCACAACTGTAAAAACTAAAAATCAAAGACAAGCCCAAAAACAAGCAACCATCAAAAATAAAAAGCAACGTGAAAAAAACAACCAAGCCCAATTCCACTGGTGCTGTGCCTTACTGCCGGGTGTTAGTGGCTACCGGTGTGGTAGCGTCTAGTTTCTCTCCGTGCAGAGGACCTTTCCCATAACCCCCTGGGTCCATGTCACAATCTATTTGGAATAGAAAAGTGTGGCAAACGGAGCGAGACACCGAGCCCGAAGCGTGGCGAGGGTCCAATTCTGCAGAGAAAAAAAAAATTCCCCCAAACGAACAGAGAACGAAGAAAACTTTTAGGAGCTGTCAGGGCGGAAATTCTCTCCTGCCTACTCGTTTTGTCACGTCCAGGTCCTTAGCACGAAGGCAACATAAACACAACCGGCCGGTGTGGGTGTTAGTGAGAAGATATGAGACGTAAGGGCAGCATACTTCCGCCCTCACACTGCTGGGGAGGTACAATGGCATGCAGCCTGTGTTAACTTCCGCCCTCACACTGCTGAAGCCGTAGATTGGCACGGCAGCCCATGGTACACTTCCACCCTCACACTGCTGGGGCAGTACAGTGGCATACAGCCCATGGTACACTTCCACCCTCACACTGCTGGGGAAGTACAGTGGCATGCAGCCCATGGTACACTTCCACCCTCACACTGCTGGGGTAGTACAGTGGCATGCAGCCCATGGTACACTTCCACCCTCACACTGCTGGGGTAGTACAGTGCATGCAGCCCATGGTACACTTCCACCCTCACACTGCTGGGGAAGTACAGTGGCATGCAGCCCATGGTACACTTCCACCCTCACACTGCTGGGGTAGTACAGTGGCATGCAGCCCATGGTACACTTCCACCCTCACACTGCTGGGGTAGTACAGTGCATGCAGCCCATGGTACACTGCCACCCTCACACTGCTGGGGTAGTACAGTGCATGCAGCCCATGGTACACTGCCACCCTCACACTGCTGGGGAAGTACAGTGGCATGCAGCCCATGGTACACTTCCACCCTCACACTGCTGGGGTAGTACAGTGGCATGCAGCCCATGGTACACTTCCACCCTCACACTGCTGGGGTAGTACAGTGCATGCAGCCCATGGTACACTGCCACCCTCACACTGCTGGGGAAGTACAGTGGCATGCAGCCCATGGTACACTTCCACCCTCACACTGCTGGGGTAGTACAGTGGCATGCAGCCCATGGTACACTTCCACCCTCACACTGCTGGGGTAGTACAGTGGCATGCAGCCCATGGTACACTTCCACCCTCACACTGCTGGGGTAGTACAGTGGCATGCAGCCCATGGTACACTTCCACCCTCACACTGCTGGGGCAGTACAGTGGCATACAGCCCATGGTACACTTCCACCCTCACACTGCTGGGGAAGTACAGTGGCATGCAGCCCATGGTACACTTCCACCCTCACACTGCTGGGGTAGTACAGTGGCATGCAGCCCATGGTACACTTCCACCCTCACACTGCTGGGGTAGTACAGTGCATGCAGCCCATGGTACACTTCCACCCTCACACTGCTGGGGAAGTACAGTGGCATGCAGCCCATGGTACACTTCCACCCTCACACTGCTGGGGTAGTACAGTGGCATGCAGCCCATGGTACACTTCCACCCTCACACTGCTGGGGTAGTACAGTGCATGCAGCCCATGGTACACTGCCACCCTCACACTGCTGGTGTAGTACAGTGCATGCAGCCCATGGTACACTGCCACCCTCACACTGCTGGGGAAGTACAGTGGCATGCAGCCCATGGTACACTTCCACCCTCACACTGCTGGGGTAGTACAGTGGCATGCAGCCCATGGTACACTTCCACCCTCACACTGCTGGGGTAGTACAGTGCATGCAGCCCATGGTACACTGCCACCCTCACACTGCTGGGGAAGTACAGTGGCATGCAGCCCATGGTACACTTCCACCCTCACACTGCTGGGGTAGTACAGTGGCATGCAGCCCATGGTACACTTCCACCCTCACACTGCTGGGGTAGTACAGTGGCATGCAGCCCATGGTACACTTCCACCCTCACACTGCTGGGGCAGTACAGTGGCATATAGCCCATGATACACTTCCACCCTCGCACTGCTGGGGCAGTACAGTGGCATGCAGCCCATGATACACTTCCACCCTCACACTGCTGGGGTAGTACAGTGGCATGCAGCCCATGGTACACTTCCACCCTCACACTGCTGGGGTAGTACAGTGGCATGCAGCCCATGATACACTTCCACCCTCACACTGCTGAAAACATACAGGGGCATGACAGCCCATGGTACACTTCCACCCTCACACTGCTGGGGTAGTACAGTGGCATGCAGCCCATGGTACACTTCCACCCTCACACTGCTGGGGTAGTACAGTGGCATGCAGCCCATGGTACACTTCCACCCTCACACTGCTGGGGTAGTACAGTGGCTTGCAGCCCATGGTACACTGCCACCCTCACACTGCTGGGGTAGTACAGTGGCATGCAGCCCATGGTACACTTCCACCCTCACACTGCTGGGGCAGTACAGTGGCATGCAGCCCATGGTACACTTCCACCCTCACACTGCTGGGGGTAGTACAGTGGCATGCAGCCCATGGTACACTTCCACCCTCACACTGCTGGGGTAGTACAGTGGCATGCAGCCCATGGTACACTTCCACCCTCACACTGCTGGGGTAGTACAGTGGCATGACAGCCCGTGTTACACTTCCGCCCTCACACTGCTGGGGCAGTACAGTGGCATGCAGCCCATGGTACACTTCCACCCTCGCACTGCTGGGGCAGTACAGTGGCATGCAGCCCATGGTACACTGCCACCCTCGCACTGCTGGGGCAGTACAGTGGCATGCAGCCCATGGTACACTTCCACCCTCACACTGCTGGGGTAGTACAGTGGCATGCAGCCCATGGTACACTTCCACCCTCACACTGCTGGGGTAGTACAGTGCATGCAGCCCATGGTACACTTCCACCCTCACACTGCTGAAAACATACAGGGGCATGACAGCCCGTGTTACACTTCCGCCCTCACACTGCTAAAGCCGTACATGTTCATGGCAGCCTATGATTGCTCTGCAGGGATGGTGCAGCGGTCACCATACTTCTGTAGACCTATGACATGACACCTGGTGCCTGTGCTATATTTATGGGGGATTTTAATTAAACCTTCTAAAAAGGAGTAGTGGAATTGTTGCCATAGCAACTAATCAGAGGGGGCAATCCAATTAGCCGCGAAGGGTGCGTTGTGCTGTTGCTGCAACGGCACCCGATCTCACACCCTTTGTGGGCTAAGGGGGTCATTCCGACCCGTTCGCACGCGGCTGTTTATCGCAGCGGTGCGAACGGGTCCGGAATGCGCATGCACGGCGGCCGCATTGCGCATGCGCGACATTGCCCGGCGTCAGGGGTCGCCGGGTTACGTCATGGCTAACGATGGAAGCGGTCGCAGAGCCAACCGCCAAGAAGATTGACAGGAAGAAGGCGTTCCAGGGCGGATCCGGACCGTTGTCTGCCGTTTTCGGGGAGTGGAGAAGAAAACGCAGGCGTGTCCAGCAGAACGGAGGGCGGATGTCTGACGTCAAAGCCGGCTCCAGCATCGCAGGGATCGTCGCACAGTGTAAGTAGGTATAGGCCTAGTCTTCTTTTGCTCAAAATTCTTTAAGCTTAGTAAGGCTGCACAAGCGATCACAGCCCTGCTAAGCTAAAATACACTCCCCCATAGGCGTGGACTAGTTAATCGCAGCAGCAGCTAAAAGTTGCTGGCTGCGATCAACTCGGAATGACCACCTAAAATCACACCCACTTCACACAAAATTGCTAGAATCTCTATGGGGTGGCGAGCACTTTTGTTCGAATTCGGGCTACCCCAAAGTGTGCCCACTGCACTACAACTTGCATCGTGGCTAAGTGGATTGACGCCAGAGTGTAGCCTTCATGTGTCTAAAACAGTTTATATAATGATACATATGCATATCTCCCAACAGTCGTTTTTCAGGCACTGTGCCCCGCAGTGTCTTGATTTGTGTGTGTGGGTGGGGGTGGGGGGAGGGGAGCGGGTCGGGGTGGTGGTGTGAGGGTGAAGGGGACAGCTGGGAGGTCCCCTGTCACTTGCTGCTCTGATAAGGGCTTGGGGCATGTCCAGCAGCTCTTAGACAGGGATCAACATCGGAATCTGATGGTCAGCAACCATCAATGTTTTCAATTCGATGGAAATAATTTTTCCAACGAATTGCGGGAATCTGATGGTTGCCAGCCATCAGATACAACTTTCCAATGCCCATCCGATGGCTGACTATTCTTTTTTCAGTTGCGGACACCTAAGTGGTGTCCATAGTTCAGCTAGTGCGCATGCGTGAAGCTATGTCTGCTGTGCATGTGCAAAGTCTAAACATAGTAATGGTATTACTTTACCATAGGATGGTTGTGATGTGATGGGTAGTTCCATTGCATCACTGGATTTGGGGGGTAATTCAGAGTTGATCGCAGCAGCAAATTTGTTAGCAGTTGGGCAAAACCATGTGCACTGCAGGGGGGGCAGATTTAACATGTGCAGAGAGAGTTAGATTTGGGTGCGGTGTGTTCAAACTGAAATCTAAATTGCAGTGTAAAAATAAAGCAGCCAGTATTTACCCTGCACAGAAACAAAATAACCCACCCAAATCTAACTTTTTCTGCATATGTTATTTCTGCCACACCTGCAGTGCACATGGTTTTGGCCAACTGCTAACAAATGTGGTGCTGCGATCAACTCTGAATTACCCCCTTGATGTCGGAAGCCCGGCAACCAATTTTGGTGCGTGTGCCAGGGGTGAAGCCTCTGCAATTTTGACTCAGATGGACTCTTTCACACAGAGAAAGCACCTGGGTTAAGCCAGCTTGCCCCGACAAATTCTCGGGTCCAAATGCTATTAATGATTAAGGCTGTGGGCACGATTCAGACCTGATTGCTGTTGTGCGAATTCATAACAGCGGGTGATTATCGAATGACTGCGCATGCGTATGCACCTCAATGCGCAGACGCGTCGCCAAACAGCGACAGCATGGTGTGACAATTTTGAACGCAAGCCATTCGCAAGGTGATTGACAGGAAGAGGGCGTTTGTGGGTGGTAACTGCCCGTTTTCAGGGAGTGTCAGGAAAAATGCAGGCGATCCCAGGCGTTTTCAGGGCGTGGTCATGATGTCAGCTCTGGCCCCGAACAGCCTGTTTGTATCGCACGGATTTGCAGCTGTCCGCTGTCTGGCGGAATTTTCACAAGGCGTACACATGCATTTGCGCACTTGCACGGGGCGGGCTTTCACTCTCCCTGGGCGGCGACTCTCTGATTGGAGACCTCTGCAAATTTTCAACACAGCGATCAGGTCTGAATTAGGCCCTCTATTGTATTACCCTTCCACTGTCAGGAAGGGGCATTCATCAGGTGAGGGGGCGTTTAAACAATGTATGAAGCAATGACTCACTGTAGTGACTTCATTCAAAAAATATATCCAGGAAAAAATGCTTTCAGGTGCCTTCATACATAAGTTACAATTTGACAAACCAGGTTAGGGTAGCTGCTCAACCAAATGCTATCATCTAATTACAAAACTGACCCTTAAATTCAAATGACCACTATGAAGCTAATAACAGGATTTTAATTAGTGATGTGCACCGGAAATTTTTCGGGTTTTGGGTTTTGGTTTTGGGTTCGGTTCCGCGGCCGTGTTTTGGGTTCGAACGCGTTTTGGCAAAACCTCACCGAATTTTTTTTGTCGGATTCGGGTGTTTTTTTCAAAAAACACTAAAAAACAGCTTAAATCATAGAATTTGGTGGTCATTTTGATCCCATAGTATTATTAACCTCAATAACCATAATTTACACTCATTTCCAGTCTTTTCTCAACACCTCACACCTCACAATATTATTTTTAGTCCTAAAATTTGCACCAAGGTCGCTGGATGACTAAGATAAGCGACCCAAGTGGCCGACACAAACACCTGGCCCATCTAGGAGTGGCACTGCAGTGTCACGCAGGATGGCCCTTCAAAAAAATACTCCCCAAACAGCACATGACGCAAAGAAAAATGAAAGAAAAAAGAGGTGCAAGATGGAATTGTCCTTGGGCCCTCCCATCCACCCTTATGTTGTATAAACAGGACATGCACACTTTAACGAACCCATCATTTCAGCGACAGGGTCTGCCACACGACTGTGACTGAAATGACTGGTTGGTTTGGGCCCCCACCAAAAAAGAAGCAATCAATCTCTCCTTGCACAAACTGGCTCTACAGAGGCAAGATGTCCACCTCATCATCATCGTCCGATTCATCACCCCTTTCACTGTGTACAGCCCCCTCCTCACAGATTATTAATTTGTCCCCACTGGAATCCACCATCTCAGGTCCCCGTGCACTTTCTGGAGGCAATTGCTGCTGGTGAATGTCTCCACGGAGGAATTGATTATAATTCATTTTAATGAACATCATCTTCTCCACATTTTCTGGAAGTAACCTCGTACGAAGATTGCTGACAAGGTGAGTGGCTGCACTAAACACTCTTTCGGAGTACACACTGGAGGGAGGGCAACTTAGGTAGAATAAAGCCAGTTTCTGCAAGGGCCTCCAAATTGCCTCTTTTTCCTGCCAGTATACGTACGGACTGTCTGACGTGCCTACTTGGATGCGGTCACTCATATAATCCTCCACCATTCTTTCAATGGTGACAGGATCATAGGCAGTGACAGTAGACGACATGTCAGTAATCGTTGGCAGGTCCTTTAGTCCGGACCAGATATCGGCACTCGCTCCAGACTGCCAGCGGGTGGGCTCGGAATTCTTAGCCTTTTCCTCGCACCCCCAGTTGCGGGAGAATGTGAAGGAGGAGCTGTTGACGGGTCACGTTCCGCTTGACTTGACAATTTTCTCACCAGCAGGTCTTTGAACCCCTGCAGACTTGTGTCTGCCGGAAAGAGAGATACAACGTAGGTTTTAAATCTAGGATCGAGCACGGTGGCCAAAATGTAGTGCTCTGATTTCAACAGATTGACCACCCGTGAATCCTGGTTAAGCGAATGAAGGGCTCCATCCACAAGTCCCACATGCCTAGCGGAATCGCTCTGTTTTAGCTCCTCCTTCAATGTCTCCAGCTTCTTCTGCAAAAGCCTGATGAGGGGAATGACCTGACTCAGGCTGGCAGTGTCTGAACTGACTTCACGTGTGGCAAGTTCAAAAGGTTGCAGAACCTTGCACAATGTTGAAATCATTCTCCACTGCGCTTGAGACAGGTGCATTCCACCTCCTTTGCCTATATCGTGGGCAGATGTATAGGCTTGACTGGCCTTTTGCTGCTCCTCCATCCTCTGAAGCATATAGAGGGTTGAATTCCACCTCGTTACCACCTCTTGCTTCAGATGATGGCAGGGCAGGTTCAGGTGTTTTTGGTGGTGCTCCAGTCTTCTGTACGCGGTGCCTGTACGCCGAAAGTGGCCCGCAATTCTTCTGGCCACCGACAGCATCTCTTCCACGCCCCTGTCGTTTTTTAAATAATTCTGCACCACCAAATTCAAGGTATGTGCAAAACATGGGACGTGCTGGAATTTGCCCAGATGTAATGCACGCACAATATTGCTGGCGTTGTCCGATGCCACAAATCCCCAGGAGAGTCCAATTGGGGTAAGCCATTCTGCGATGATCTTCCTCAGTTGCCGTAAGAGGTTTTCAGCTGTGTGCGTATTCTGGAAAGCGGTGATACAAAGCGTAGCCTGCCAAGGAACGAGTTGGCGTTTGCGAGATGCTGCTACTGGTGCCGCCGCTGCTGTTCTTGCAGCGGGAGGCAATACATCTACCCAGTGGGCTGTCACAGTCATGTAGTCCTGAGTCTGCCCTGCTCCACTTGTCCACATGTCCGTGGTTAAGTGGACATTGGGTACAACTGCATTTTTTAGGACACTGGTGACTCTTTTTCTGAGGTCTGTGTACATTTTCGGTATCGCCTGCCTAGAGAAATGGAACCTAGATGGTATTTGGTACCGGGGACACAGTACCTCAATCAAGTCTATAGTTGGCTCTGAAGTAACGATGGATACCGGAACCACGTTTCTCACTGCCCAAGCTGCCAAGGCCTCAGTTATCCGCTTTGCAGCAGGATGACTGCTGTGATATTTCATCTTCCTCGCAAAGGACTGTTGGACAGTCAATTGCTTACTGGAAGTAGTACAAATAGTCTTCCGACTTCCCCTCTGGGATGACCATCGACTCCCAACAGCAACAACAGCAGCGCCAGCAGCAGTAGGCGTTACACTCAAGGATGCATCGGAGGAATCCCAGGCAGGAGAGGACTCGTCAGACTTGCCAGTGACATGGCCTGCAGGACTATTGGCTTTCCTGGGTAAGGAGGAAATTGACACTGAGGGAGTTGGTGGTGTGGTTTGCGTGAGCTTGGTTACAAGAGGAAGGGATTTACTGGTCAGTGGACTGCTTCCGCTGTCGCCCAAAGTTTTTGAACTTGTCACTGACTTATGATGAATGCGCTGCAGGTGACGTATAAGGGAGGATGTTCCGAGGTGGTTAACGTCCTTACCCCTACTTATTACAGCTTGACAAAGGCAACACACGGCTTGACACCTGTTGTCCGCATTTGTGTTGAAATAATTCCACACCGAATAGCTGATTTTTTTTGTATTTTGACCAGGCATGTCAATGGCCATATTCCTCCCACGGACAACAGGTGTCTCCCCGAGTGCCTGACTTAAACAAACCACCTCACCATCAGAATCCTCCTTGTCAATTTCCTCCCCAACGCCAGCAACACCCATATCCTCATCCTGGTGTACTTCAACACTGACATCTTCAATTTGACTATCAGGAACTGGACTGCGGGTGCTCCTTCCAGCACTTGCAGGGGGCGTGCAAATGGTGGAAGGCGCAAGCTCTTCCCGTCCAGTGTTGGGAAGGTCAGGCATCGCAACCGACACAATTGGACTCTCCTTGGGGATTTGTGATTTCGAAGAACGCACAGTTCTTTGCTGTGCTTTTGCCAGCTTAAGTCTTTTCATTTTTCTAGCGAGAGGCTGAGTGCTTCCATCCTCATGTGAAGCTGAACCACTAGCCATGAACATAGGCCAGGGCCTCAGCCGTTCCTTGCCACTCCGTGTCGTAAATGGCATATTGGCAAGTTTACGCTCCTCCTCAGACGCTTTTAATTTTGATTTTTGGGACATTTTTTTACTGATCTTTTGTGTTTTGGATTTTACATGCTCTGTACTATGACATTGGGCATCGGCCTTGGCAGATGACGTTGATGGCATTTCATCGTCTCGGCCATGACTAGTGGCAGCAGCTTCAGCACGAGGTGGAAGTGGATCTTGATCTTTCCCTATTTTTTTAACCTCCACATTTTTGTTCTCCATATTTTAATGCGCACAACTAAAATCCACCACAGGTATACAATGTAGATGGATGGATAGTATAGTATTATATTACTTATGGAGGACGAGTGACGACACAGAGGTAGGTACAGCCGTGGCCTACCGTACTGCTATATATAATATACTGTATAATAATAACGGACCTGGTGGACACTGTCAGCAGACTGCTAAACTAGTATGAAGAAAAAAAAAGCCACCACAGGTATACAATGTAGATGGATGGATAGTATAGTATTATTATATTACTTATGGACGACGAGTGCACTGACGACACAGAGGTAGGTACAGCCGTGGCCTACCGTACTGCTATATATATATATATATAATATACTGTATAATAATAACGGACCTGGTGGACACTGTCAGCAGACTGCTAAACTAGTATGAAGAAAAAAAAAGCCACCACAGGTATACAATGTAGATGGATGGATAGTATAGTATTATATTACTTATGGACGACGAGTGCACTGACGACACAGAGGTAGGTACAGCCGTGGCCTACCGTACTGCTATATATATATATAATATACTGTATAATAATAACGGACGTGGTGGCCACTGTCAGCAGACTGCTAAACTAGTATGAAGAAAAAAAAAGCCACCACAGGTATACAATGTAGATGGATGGATAGTATAGTATTATATTACTTATGGACGACGAGTGCAATGACGACACAGAGGTAGGTACAGCCGTGGCCTACCGTACTGCTATATATAATATACTGTATAATAATAACGGACCTGGTGGACACTGTCAGCAGACTGCTAAACTAGTATGAAGAAAAAAAAAGCCACCACAGGTATACAATGTAGATGGATGGATAGTATAGTATTATTATATTACTTATGGACGACGAGTGCACTAACGACACAGAGGTAGGTACAGCTGTGGCCTACCGTACTGCTATATATATATATAATATACTGTATAATAATAACGGACCTGGTGGACACTGTCAGCAGACTGCTAAACTAGTATGAAGAAAAAAAAAGCCACCACAGGTATACAATGTAGATGGATGGATAGTATAGTATTATATTACTTATGGACGACGAGTGCACTGACGACACAGAGGTAGGTACAGCCGTGGCCTACCGTACTGCTATATATATATATAATATACTGTATAATAATAACGGACGTGGTGGCCACTGTCAGCAGACTGCTAAACTAGTATGAAGAAAAAAAAAGCCACCACAGGTATACAATGTAGATGGATGGATAGTATAGTATTATATTACTTATGGACGACGAGTGCAATGACGACACAGAGGTAGGTACAGCCGTGGCCCACCGTACTGCTATATATAATATACTGTATAATAATAACGGACTTGGTGGACACTGTCAGCAGACTGCTAAACTAGTATGAAGAAAAAAAAAGCCACCACAGGTATACAATGTAGATGGATGGATAGTATAGTATTATTATATTACTTATGGACGACGAGTGCACTGACGACACAGAGGTAGGTACAGCCGTGGCCCACCGTACTGCTATATATAATATACTGTATAATAATAACGGACTTGGTGGACACTGTCAGCAGACTGCTAAACTAGTATGAAGAAAAAAAAAGCCACCACAGATATACAATGTAGATGGATGGATAGTATAGTATTATTATATTACTTATGGACGACGAGTGCACTGACGACACAGAGGTAGGTACAGCCGTGGCCTACCGTACTGCTATATATAATATACTGTATAATAATAACGGACCTGGTGGACACTGTCAGCAGACTGCTAAACTAGTATGAAGAAAAAAAAAGCCACCACAGGTATACAATGTAGATGGATGGATAGTATAGTATTATTATATTACTTATGGACGACGAGTGCACTGACGACACAGAGGTAGGTACAGCCGTGGCCTACCGTACTGCTATATATATATATATAATGTATAATAATAACGGACCTGGTGGACACTGTCAGCAGACTGCTAAACTAGTATGAAGAAAAAAAAAGCCACCACAGGTATACAATGTAGATGGATGGATAGTATAGTATTATTATATTACTTATGGACGACGAGTGCACTGACGACACAGAGGTAGGTACAGCCGTGGCCTACCGTACTGCTATATATATATATATATATACTGTATAATAATAACGGACCTGGTGGACACTGTCAGCAGACTGCTAAACTAGTATGAAGAAAAAAAAAGCCACCACAGGTATACAATGTAGATGGATGGATAGTATAGTATTATATTACTTATGGACGACGAGTGCACTGACGACACAGAGGTAGGTACAGCCGTGGCCTACCGTACTGCTATATATATATATATATATATATATATATACTGTATAATAATAACGGACCTGGTGGACACTGTCAGCAGACTGCTAAACTAGTATGAAGAAAAAAAAACCCACCACAGGAGTGTTTTTCAGGCAGACAAACGTATACTGGACTGGTGGTCACTGTCAGCAAAACTGTGCACTGTACTCCTGCTATAACTGCTCCCCAGTCCCCACAATTAGGCAGTGTGAGCAGTGCACTCAGCACAGATATATCATGCAGCAGTGCAGCACACTAAGCACAGATATGGTGGAGCGTTTTTTTCAGGCAGAGAACCAACGGATTAAACTGGTGGTCACTACTATTATAATCAAAACCCTGCACTGTACTCCCTAACAGCTGCTCCCCGTCCCCAATCCTCCCCACAATTATAACTAAGTCACTCTGTGTCTTTTCTACTATAACGGAGAGGACGCCAGCCACGTCCTCTCCCTATCAATCTCAATGCACGTGTGAAAATGGCGGCGACGCGCGGCTGCTTATATAGAATCCGAGTCTCGCGAGAATCCGACAGCGGGATGATGACGTTCGGGCGCGCTCGGTTTACCCGAGCCACACGGGCGAATCCGAGCATGGCTCGGACCCGTGTAAAAAGGCTGAAGTTCGGGGGGGTTCGGTTTCCGAGAAACCGAACCCGCTCATCACTAATTTTAATACCTACCAGTAAATCCTTTTCTCCTAGTCCGTAGAGGATGCTGGGGTCCACTACAGTACCATGGGGTATAGACGGTTCCGCAGGAGCCATGGGCACTTTTAGACTTTTTTAGAATGTGAACTGGCTCCTCCCTCTATGCCCCTCCTCCAGACCTCAGTATAGGAACTGTGCCCAGGGAGACGGACATTTCGAGGAACGGATTTACTTTTTAAGTTAATGGTGAGATTCATACCAGCTCACACTTCAACCATGCCGCACAACATGGCATTTAACAAAACACATGCCAACGGGCATGAACATTACAGTAAACGTGCTGAAAACATTTTCAACAAATTAACAACTGCAGGCAAAGTACGCACTGGGCTGGGTGCCCAGTATCCTCTACAGACTAGGAGAAAAGGATTTACCGGTAGGTATTAAAATCCTGTTTTATGATACATCCTAGAGGATGGTGGGGTCCACTTCAGTACCATGGGGTTATACCAAAGCTCCAGTATGGACGGGAGAGTGCGGATGTCCCTGCAGCACCGATTGACCAAACTGTAGGTCCTCATCGGCCAAGGTGTCAAACTTGTAAAACTTAGCAAACGTGTTTGCCCCTGACCAAGTAGCTGCTCGGCAAAGTTGCAATGCCGAGACCCCCAGGCAGTCGCCCAGGATGAGCCCACCTTTCTAGTAGAATGGGCAGTCACCGAATTCGGTATCGGCAATCCTGCCATGTAATGAACTAGCTGAATCGTACCACTGATCCAGCGCGCAATAGTCTGCTTAGAAGCAGGACACCCAATCTTGTTGGGAGCATACAGGACAAACAGAGCCTCTGTTTTCCGTATCCAAGCTGTTTTCGCGACATAAATTCTCAAAGCCCTGACCACATCCAGAGACTTTGAAGCAGCGAAGGTGTCAGTAGCCACTGGCACCAAAATAGGTTGGTTTATATGGAAAGAAGAAACCACCCTTGTAAGAAATAGCTGACGAATTCTTAACTCCGCCCTATCTTCATGTAAAATCAATTAAGGGTTCTTGTGAGACAAGGCCCCTAACTCAGACACCCTCCTTGCGGATGCCAAGGCCAACAAGATGACCACTTTCCAAGTGAGAAACTTCAACTCTACCTCCTGGAGAGGTTCAAACCAATCCGATTGAAGGAACTGCAACACCACGTTAAGCACCCATGATGCCACAGGAGGCACAAATGGAGGTTGGATGTGCAGAGCCCCTTTCACGAATGTCTGAACTTCTGAAAGGGAGGCCAAATGTTTCTGAAAGAAAACGGACAAGGCCGAAATCTGGACCCTGATTGAACCCAATCTTAGGTCCGCATCCACACCGCCTGGAGAAAATGGAGAAAACGTCCTAACTGAAACTCTTCCGTTAGAGCCTTCTTGGTTTCACACCAAGACACATATTTTCTCCAAATACGGTGATAATGTCTAGACCAGGCATTCCCAACCGCGGTCCTCAAGGCACACCAACAGTGCAGGTTTTAGTGATATCCAGGCTTCAGCACAGATGGTTAAATCAAAATAACTGAGGTACTAATTAAGTCACCTGTGTTCAAGCCTGGATATCACTAAAACCTGCACTGTTAGTGTGCCTTGAGGACCGTGGTTGGGAAACACTGGTCTAGACGTTACTCCTTTCCTGGCCTGAATAAGAGTGGGAATTACTTCTTTGGGAATACCCTTTCGGGCTAGGATCCGGCGCTCAACAGCCATGCCATCAAACGTAGCCACGGTAAGTCTTGATACACACTCGGCCCCTGCTGCAGCAGGTCCTCGTGAAGCGGAAGAGGCCGAGGATCTTCTATGAGCAACTCCTGAAGATCTGGATACCAAGCCCTCCTTGGCCAGTCTGGGACAATGAGGATCGATGGAACCCCTGTTCTTCTTATGATCTTGAGAACTTTCGGAATGAGTGGAAGTGGAGGGAAGACATATACCAACCGAAACACCCACTGGGTCACTAGTGCATCATTGCATCCACAGCTATTGCTTGAGGGTCTCTCGACCTGGAACAATATCTCTGAAGCTTTTTGTTGAGACAAGATGCCCTCATGTCTACTTGAGGAACTCCCCAAAGACCTGTCACTTCTGCAAAGACTTCTTGGTGGAGACCCCATTCTCCTAGATGGAGATCGTGTCTGCTGAGGGAGTCTGCTTCCCAGTTGTCCACTCCCGGAATGAAAATTGCCGACAGAGCTCTTGCCTGTCTGCCCAGAGGATGATCTTTGACACCTCTGCCATTGCCGCTCTGCTTTTCGTTCCGCCCTGACGGTTTATGTACGCGACTGCTGTTACATTGTCCGAATGGATCTGTACGGGTTGATCTTGAAGAAGATGTACTGCTTGTATAAGGCCGTTGTAAATGGCTCTCAACTCCAGAACGTTATTGTGAAGACAAGTTTCTTGACTTGATCATCTTCCTTGGAAGGTCACCCCCTGTGTGACTGTTCCCCATCCTCGGAGACTTGCATCCGTGGTTACTAGGACCCAGTCCTGAATCCCGAACCTGCGTCCCTCTAGGAGGTGAGAACTGTGTAGCCACCACAGGAGCGAAATTCTGGCTTTGGATGACAGGATTATCCTCTGATGCATGTGTAGATGGGATCCGGACCACTTGTCCAATAGGTCCCACTGGGAAACTCTGGCATGGAATCGGCCAAACTGTATGGCCTCGTAGGCCGCTACCATCTTCCCCAACACCTGAATGCATTGATGAATCGACACTCTTGTTGGTTTCAGAATTTGTTTGACCATTCTCTGGATTTCCAGAGCCTTTTCTACTGGAAGAAATCCCTCTGTACTTCTGTGTCCAGTATCTTCCCCAGAAAGGACAACCTTGTCGTCGGTTCCAACTGTGATTTTGGAAAATTTATGATTCAATCGTGTTGTTGAAGTACTGTCAGGGAGAGTGCAATGTTCTGCACCAACCTTTTCCTGGACCTTGCTTTTATCAGGAGACCATCCAGGTAAGGAATTATATTGACTACTTGCTATCGAAGGAGGACTATCATCTCCGCCATCACCTTGGTGAACACCATCGGTGCCTTGGAGAGTCCAAACGGCAACGTCTGAAATTGGTAAAGACAATTCATTACTGCGAATCTCAGATAACCTTGATGTGGAGGATAAATGGGAACATGCAAGTAGGCATCTTTTATGTCCACTGACACCATGAATTCCCATCCTCCAGACTGGAAATCACTGCCCTCAGAGATTCCATCTTGAACTTGAACCTTTGCAGGTAGAGATTCAGAGTTTTCAGGATTAGAATCGGTCTGACCGAGCCGTCCGGCTTCAGAACTACAAATAAGCTTGAATAAAACCCTTCTCCTTGTTGTAACAAGGGAACCAGGACCATGACTTGATCCTGACACAATTTTTGTATTGCTGCTGCTACCACTTCCCTGTCTGGGATAGAAGCTGGTAAGGTCGATTTGATAAATCGGCCTGGGGGAATGTCTTGAAACTCCAGTTTGTACCCTTGGGACACAATTTGTACGACCCACGGGTCCAGGCCAGATTGAACCCAGAAGTGACAGAAGAGTTTCAGACGTGCCCCCACCTGAGCGGACTCCAGCAAGGGAGCCCCAGCGTCATGCTGAAGATTTGGCAGAAGCAGAGGTTGAATTCTGCTCCTGTGATCCTGGAGACACTGTGGACTTTTCTTCCTTCTCCCCTTCCTTTTGCAAAGAGAGGGGAACCTTTACCCTTTTTGTATTTATTGGGCCGAAAAGATTGCATCTGAGAGTGATGTGTCTTTTTCGCCAGCGCAGGAGCATTAGGCAAGAATGTCGACTTACCCGCGGTAGCCGCAGACACTAAATCATCTAGCCCATCTTCAAACAAGGCCTCACCTTTGTACGGGAGAGCCTCCATATTCCTTTTGGAATCTGCGTCAGCATTCCATCGGCGAAACCACAACGCCCTCCGTGCTGAGATTGCCATGGTAGCGGCTCTTGATCCCAAGAGGCCAATATCTTTCATGGTTTCTAGCATGTACACAGCAGCGTCTTTGATATGACCTAACGTTAGGAGTATCTCGTCTCTATCTATTGTGTCAATGTCTGATGACAAGTTTTCTGACCACTTTTCAATAGCACTACTCACCCACGCACATGCAATGGTAGGCCTGAGTAGTGTCCCATTGGCCACATCAATAGATTACAACGTAGTCTCCAACTTGCGGTCTGCCGGCTCCTTAAGTGAAGCTGTCCAAGGCGCAGGGAGAAACACCTTTTTCTTTAACCGTGACAGGGCACTGTCTAAAATGGGGGGTGACTCCCACCTTTTCCTGTCCTCTGCAGGGAAAAGGGTAAGCTGCTTGTTTCGGGTTAAACCAGACTCCATCAAAGAGACTGTTCAGCTCATGAGGTGGAGGGAAAATAAGATTTTACTTACCGGTAAATCTATTTCTCGTAGTCCGTAGTGGATGCTGGGGACTCCGTAAGGACCATGGGGATAGACGGGCTCCGCAGGAGACAGGGCACTTTAAGAAAGAATTTGGATTCTGGTGTGTTCTGGCTCCTCCCTCTATGTCCCTCCTCCAGACCTCAGTTAGAGAAACTGTGCCCGGAAGAGCTGACAGTACAGGAAAGGATTTTGGAATCCAGGGCAAGACTCATACCAGTCACACCAATCACACCGTATAACTTGTGATAAGCATACCCAGTTATCAGTATGAACAACAACGGAGCATCAGATCAACCCTGATGCAACCATAACATAACCCTTATTTAAGCAATAACTATATACAAGTATTGCAGAAGAAGTCCGCACTTGGGACGGATGCCCAGCATCCACTACGGACTACGAGAAATAGATTTACCGGTAAGTAAAATCTTATTTTCTCTAACGTCCTAGTGGATGCTGGGGACTCCGTAAGGACCATGGGGATTATACCAAAGCTCCCAAACGGGCAGGAGAGTGCGGATGACTCTGCAGCACCGAATGAGCAAACACAAGGTCCTCCTCAGCCAGGGTATCAAACTTGTAGAACTTTGCAAAAGTGTTCGAACCTGACCAAGTAGCTGCTCGGCAAAGCAAGAAGAGCCCACCTTCCTTGTGGAGTGGGCTTTTACTGATTTTGGTAGCGGCAATCCAGCCGCAGAATGAGCCTGCTGAATCGTGTTACAGATCCAGCGAACAATAGTTTGCTTTGAAGCAGGAGCACCCAGCTTGTTGGATGCATACAGGATAAACAGCGACTCAGTTTTCCTGACTCTAGCTGTTCTGGCTACATAAACCTTCAAAGCCCTGACCACATCTAGTAACTCGAAATCCTCCAAGTCACAAGTAGCCACAGGCACCACAATAGGTTGGTTCATATGAAAAGATGACACCACTTTTGGCAGAAATTGTGGACGGGTCCGCAATTCTGCCCTGTCCATATGGAAAACCAGATAGGGGCTTTTATGTGACAAAGCCGCTAATTCTGACACACGCCTAGCTGAAGCCAAGGCTAATAGCATGACCACCTTCCACGTGAGAAATTTTAACTCCATGGTTTTAAGTGGCTCAAACCAGTGTGACTTCAGGAAACTCAACACCACATTAAGATCCCAAGGTGCCACTGGAGGCACAAAAGGGGGCTGAATATGCAGCACTCCCTTAACAAACGTCTGAACTTCAGGCAGAGAAGCCAGTTCTTTTTGAAAGAAAATAGACAGGGCCGAAATCTGGACCTTAATGGAACACAATTTTAGGCCCAAAGTCACTCCCGCCTGTAGGAAGTGAAGGAAACGGCCCAGCTGGAATTCCTCTGTGGGGGCATTCCTGGCCTCACACCAAGCAACATATTTTCGCCACATACGGTGATAATGTTTAGCCGTCACGTCCTTCCTAGCCTTTATCAGCGTAGGAATGACCTCATCCGGAATGCCTTTTTCTGCTAGGATCCGGCGTTCAACCGCCATGCCGTCAAACGCAGCCACGGTAAGTCTTGGAACAGACAGGGCCCCTGTTGCAACAAGTCCTGTCTTAGAGGCAGAGGCCTCGGTTCCTCTGTGAGCATTTCTTGCAGATCTGGATACCAAGTCCTTCTTGGCCAATCCGGAACAATGAGTATTGTTCTCACTCCTCTTTTTCTTATGATTCTCAGCACCTTGGGTATGAGAGGAAGAGGAGGAAATACATAAACAGACTGGAACACCCACGGTGTCACTAGTGCATCTACAGCTGTCGCCTGAGGGTCTCTTGACCTGGCGCAATACCTCTGTAGCTTCTTGTTGAGGCGGGATGCCATCATGTCTACCTGTGGCAGTTCCCACCGACTTGCAATCTGCGTGAAGACTTCTTGATGAAGTCCCCACTCTCCCGGGTGGAGGTCGTGCCTGCTGAGGAAGTCTGCTTCCCAGTTGTCCACTCCCGGAATGAACACTGCTGACAGTGCGCTTACGTGATTCTCCGCCCAGCGAAGAATTCTGGTGGCTTCCGCCATCGCCACCCTGCTCCTTGTGCCGCCTTGGTGGTTTACATGAGCCACTGCGGTGATGTTGTCTGACTGAATCAGAACCGATTGGTCGCAAAGCAGGGTCTCCGCTTGACGTAGGGCGTTGTATATGGCCCTTAGTTCCAGGATATTGATGTGAAGACAAGTCTCCTGACTTGACCACAGACCTTGGAAATTTCTTCCCTGTGTGACTGCCCCCCACCCTCGGAGGCTTGCATCCGTGGTCACCAGGACCCAGTCCTGAATGCCGAATCTGCGGCCCTCGAGAAGGTGAGCACTCTGCAGCCACCACAGGAGAGACACCCTGGCCCTGGGGGATAGGGTGATCAGCCGATGCATCTGAAGATGTGATCCGGACCACTTGTCCAACAGATTCTATTGAAAGGTCCTCGCATGGAACCTGCCGAAGGGAATGGCCTCGTATGATGCCACCATCTTTCCCAGGACTCGCGTGCAGTGATGCACCGACACCTGCTTTGGTTTTAATAGGTCTCTGACCAGTGTCATGAGCTCCTGAGCTTCTCCATCGGGAGATAAACCCTCTTCTGGTCTGTATCCAGAATCATGCCCAGGAAGGGCAGACGAGTCGTAGGAATCAACTGCGACTTTGGAATATTTAGAATCCAGCCGTGCTGTTGTAACACTTCCCGAGAGCGTGCTACGCTGATCAGCAACTGCTCTCTGGACCTCGCCTTTATGAGGAGATCATCCAAGTATGGGACAATTGTGACCCCTTGCTTTCGCAGGAGCACCATCATTTCCGCCATTACCTTGGTAAATATTCTCGGTGCCGTGGAGAGACCAAACAGCAACGTCTGGAATTGGTAATGACAATCCTGTACCACAAATCTGAGGTACGCCTGATGAGGTGGATAAATGGGGACATGAAGGTATGCATCCTTTATGTCCAGAGACACCAAAAAATCCCCCCCTTCCAGGCTTGCGATGACCGCTCTGAGCGATTCCATCTTGAACTTGAACCTTTTCAGGTATATGTTCAGGGATTTTAAATTCAAAATGGGCCTGACCGAACCATCCGGTTTCGGTACCACAAACATGGTCGAATAATAACCCTTTCCTTGTTGAAGGAAGGGAACCTTGACCACCACCTGCTGAAGATACAATTTGTGAATTGCAGCTAACACTATTTCCCTCTCTAAGGGGGAAGCTGGCAGGGCCGATTTGAGGTATCGGTGAGGGGGCATCTCCTCGAATTCCAGCTTGCATCCCTGAGACACAATCTCTATTGCCCAGGGATCCACCTGGAAGTGAACCCACTTGCGGCTGAAATTTCGGAGACGCGCCCCCACCGGGCCTAGCTCCGCCTGTGGAGCCCCAGCGTCATGCGGTGGATTTAGTGGAAGCCGAGGAGGACTTCTGTTCCTGGGAACTAGCTGTGTTGTGCAGCTTCTTTCCTCTGCCCCTGCCTCTGGCAAGAAAGGACGCACCTCGGTCTTTCTTGCCTTTCTGTGAACGAAAGGACTGCATTTGGTAATACGGTGCTTTCTTAGGTTGTGAGGGAACATATGGCAAACAATTTGACTTTCCAGCAGTAGCTGTGGAGACCAGGTCCGAGAGACCCTCCCCAAACAATTCCTCACCCTTGTGAGGTAAAACCTCCATGTGCCTTTTTGAGTCGGCATCGCCTGTCCATTGCCGAGTCCACAGGACCCTTCTGGCAGAAATCGACATTGCATTTATTCTAGAGCCCAGTAGGCTAATGTCTCTTTGAGCATCTCTCATATATAGGACAGCGTCTTTTATATGCCCCAGGGTCATTAATATAGTATCCTTGTCCAAGGTATCAAGTTCCTCAGATAAGGTATCCGTCCATGCTGCTACCGCACTACATACCCAGGCTGACGCAATTGCTGGCCTTAGTAAGGTACCTGAATGTGTATAAATGGACTTCAGGGTACCCTCTTGCTTTCTATCCGCAGCATCTTTGAGGGTGGCCGTATCCTGTGACGACAGGGCTACCCTCTTCGATAAGCGTGTTAGAGCTTTGTCCACCCTAGTGGAGGATTCCCAGCGTAACCTGTCCATTGGCGGGAAGGGATACGCCATAAGGGATCCGGACTGAAAGTCGACAGTAACTAGGTCGACAATAACTAGGTCGACAGGGTGTCTAGGTCGACAGGGTCTTTAGGTCGACATGTTCTAGGTCGACAGGTCAAAAGGTCGACATGAGTTTTTCACAATTGTTTTCTTTTTTTGAACCTTTTCATACTTAACGATCCACGTGGACTACGATTGGAACGGTAATCTGTGCCGAGCGAAGCGGTAGCGGAGCGAAGGCACCATGCCCGAAGCATGGCGAGCGAAGCGAGCCATGCGAGGGGACGCAGTGCACTATTTGGGGTTCCCGGTCACTCTACGAAGAAAACGACACCAAAATAACATTAAAAACTCATGTCGACCTTTTGACCTGTCGACCTAGAACATGTCGACCTAAAGACCCTGTCGACCTAGACACCATGTCGACCTAGTTACTGTCGACCAATATTGGTCGACCTAGACATTGTCGACCTAGTTACTGTCGACTTTCAATACCACACCCACGCCATAAGCATCCTCTTGGAAATCTGTAGTTTTTTATCTGGAGATTCCCAAGCCTTTTCACATAACTCATTTAGCTCATGTGAAGGGGGAAAGGTCACCTCCTGCCTTTTTTCCCCATACATATGAACCCTCTTGTCAGGGACTGGGGTTTCCTCTGTGATGTGCAACACATCCTTCATTGCTATAATCATATAACGGATGGCTTTTGCCACTTTAGGCTGTAACTTTGCATCATCATAATCGACACTGGAGTCAGAATCCATGTCGGTATCTGTGTCAACAATATGGGATAGTGGGCGCTTCTGAGACCCTGACGGCCTCTGCGACATCGGATCAGGCATGGGCTGTGACCCCGACTGTCCTAAGGTTTCAGCTTTATCCAACCTTTTATGCAAGGAATTAACATTATAATTTAAAACCTTCCACATATCCATCCAATCAGGTGTCGGCGCAGTCGGCGGAGACACCCCATCCATTTGCTCCCGCTCTGCTTCCACATAGCCTTCCCCGTCAAACATGTCGACACAGGCGTACTGACACACACACACACACACACACACACACACACACACACACACACACACACACGGGATGCTCTTTTTTGAAGACCGTTCCCCCACAAGGCCCTTTGGAGAGACAGAGAGAGAGTATGCCAGCACACACCCCAGCGCTATATGTCCCAGGAATCACACAGTAACTTAGTGTTAACCCAGTAGCTGCTGTATATTATGTTTTTGCGCCTAATTTATGTGCCCCCCCCCCTCTCTTTTTACCCTCTTCTACCGTGAATCTGCAGGGGAGAGCCTGGGGAGCTTCCTCTCAGCGGAGCTGTGGAGAGAAAATGGCGCTGGTGAGTGCTGAGGAAGAAGCCCCGCCCCCTCAGCGGCGGGCTTCTGTCCCGCGTTTCTGTATAATATAATGGCGGGGGCTCATGCATATATACAGTGCCCAACTGTATATATGCCCACTTTTGCCAAGAGGTCCTAATTGCTGCCCAGAGCGCTCCCCCCCTGCGCCCTACAGTGACCGGAGTATGTGGGTGTAGTGTGGGAGCAATGGCGCACAGCTGCAGTGCTGTGCACTACCTCAGTTTGAAGACTGGAGTCTTCTGCCGCCGATTTCGAAGTCTTCTTGCTTCTTTCACCCGGCTTCTGTCTTCCGGCTCTGCGAGGGGGACGGCGGCGCGGCTCCGGGATCGGACGACAAAGGGTGAGATCCTGTGTACGATCCCTCTGGAGCTAATGGTGTCCAGTAGCCTAAGAAGCAGGACCTATCTTCAGAGAGTAGGGCTGCTTCTCTCCCCTCAGTCCCACGATGCAGGGAGTCTGTTGCCAGCAGATCTCCCTGAAAATAAAAAAACCTAACAAAATACTTTCTTATAGCAAGCTCAGGAGAGCTCACTAAGTAGCACCCAGCTCGTCCGGGCACAGATTCAAACTGAGGTCTGGAGGAGGGACATAGAGGGAGGAGCCAGAACACACCAGAATCCAAATTCTTTCTTAAAGTGCCCTGTCTCCTGTGGAGCCCGTCTATCCCCATGGTTCTTACGGAGTCCCCAGCATCCACTAGGACGTTAGAGAAAGTTACATTACTTCTTTATTAAAGTAAGCCTTCTCCTGTGGTAAAGGAGGGGCCCCCGTAACTTCAAATACCTCCTTTATAGCTAAAAACATGTTTTGAATGTTTTTCGCTAGCTTTCTATTCCCCTGGAATCACTAGTGTCGACACAGGAATCAGAGTCCGTGTCGGTATCAGTTTGTACTACTTGTGCAAATGTTTATGTGACCCAGAGGGGTCCCCTGTGGATGAAAGGTAGAACTATTAAAAATCACATCTTCAACTGATTTTTTTCAGTTTTATGCATGAGACTCAGACTTATCCAATCTCTTACTGATATGATTCACACTATCACGTAAATCTTTCACCCAGTCAGGCTCTTGGTGTGATGGCAGCACCACCACATTACAACTCTGTGTCCCTAAAATGGCTCCCACAGGTGAAGAGCTCCCTGCCTCAGACATGTCACACACGTGCACAATCACACCACAGACACTCCGGGGCTTATAGGAGACAGACCCACAGTAAAATCTGTCAGAGAGACACAGAAAGGAATTGCCAGTCCACAACTCAGCGCCTAAAGAAAAAACCCCTGTGTCGTGTACTTTGTACACAGAGACTTTCCGCTCTATATATATTGCCAATAATAGGTTATAGAACCACAATATACACTTTCCCCCCCTTTTACACCCTGATACTAAAATCAGAAGTTGAGAGGAGAATCAGCGTTTTTTCTCCTGCTTTTTGCTGGAAGAATATGGCGCTGAACAGTGTGCTGGCTGCATGAGGAAGAAGCCCTGCCCCCTGCAATGGCGTTTTTCCTCAGCTACTGAACTAGATATTTATACTGGTGGGGGTGTAGGACTGTGCCACAGCATCACATGCCCCCTTTTGCCAGTGAGAGTAGGTTTCATGCTGCCCACACACGCCCTGCACCCTGCTGTGCACTGTGTAATGGATAGCATGTTCGCACAGCGTTCCCGCTCGCTGCGCGGTACCTAAAGCCGTCACAACGACCGGAGATCCCTCTCTGCAGACCTCCGGTAATACTACTCACCCGTCTTCTGACTTCTGGCTCTGTTAGGGGGGTGACGGCGTGCTGTGGGAGTGAGCGCATAGCCGCAGCTAGTGTTCAGTACCCTTAAGGAGCTAATGGTGTCCTGTCAGCCAGAAGCAGAGCCATGAAACTATTCAGGAAGTTGGTTCCTACTTCTTCCCCCTAAGTCCCACGAAGCAGGGAGTCTGTTGCCAGCAGCCTCCCTGAAAATAAAAAACCTAACAAAGTCTTTTAGTGAAACTCAGTAGAACTCCACTAGAGTGCGACCAGTCTGCCTGGGCACATTTTCTAAACTGAGGTCTGGAGGAGGGGCATAGAGGGAGGAGCCTGTTCACACTCTGAAAAAGTCTTAAAGTGCCCATGGCTCCTGTAGAACTGTCTATACCCCATGGTACTGAAGTGGACCCCAGCATCCTCTAGGACGTATGAGAAATATACTTAAAAATGTAGATGTCAATGTTCCAGAGCACACAATTTTCTTATTATAGTTATTTCCACATTAATGTCTAATTAATGTCCAATTAATGTACCCTATTGCAGTCTTCTCACACATACAGGAGTCGTCTGACTATACAAACACTAACGCATATGGCTCCACTGGGCGTGCACATGGGGGGTCATTTTGAGTTGATCGCTAGCTGCATTCGTTCGCTGTGCAGCGATGAGGCAAACAAACGGCACTTCTGCGCATATGTATGCGGCGTAATGCGCACGCACGTCGTACTATTACAACGAACAATGTAGTTTCACACAAGGTCTAGCAAAGCTTTTCAGTCGCACTGCTGGCCGCAGAGTGATTGACAGGAAGTGGGCGTTTCTGGGTGTCAATTGACTGTTTTCAGGGAGTGTTCGGAAAAACGCAGGCATGCCAGGAAAAATGCAGGCGTGCCAGGAAAAACGCAGGCGTGGCTGGGCGAACTCAGGGCGTGTTCGTGACATCAAAACAAGAACTGAACAGTCTGAAGTGATCGCAAGCGCTGAGTAGGTATTGAGCGACTCTAAAACTGCACAAAAAACCTTTGTAGCCGCTCTGGGATCCTTTCGTTCGCACTTCTGCTAAGCTAAAATACACTCCCAGTGGGAGGCGGCATAGTGTTTGCACGGCTGCTAAAAACTGCTAGCGAGCGATCAACTCGGAATGACCCCCATGGTCACTACGGACATACTGCGAGTTGGAACATACATGCAGACTGTCACGTCTAGCAGAGTTTGAGGATCCGGCAGCTGAGATTTGCCCGAGGAGGTAGCAGGCTGTGAATGAACCAGATGAAGGGGCTGGATATAGTTCCTCCGCATGGGACACGGAGCAATGAAGAACGTAGGCGGGGTTTGAGAGTCAATGGAAAGTATTTATTATGTACAGGGCTGAGGTAGAGAACCGAGGCTTGAGCACGATGGTTAAGACGTGGCTGGAGGCAAAGAACTGTGGACTAGGATTTGAAAGACGAGACTGTAGATGATGAACTGTGGAACTGTGGATGATGGTTGAAGACGTGGCTGGAGACAAGGACTGTGGACTGTGGTTTGGAAAACGAGGCTGAAGATAATAATCTGCAGGCAGTGGTTGGTGGTACAAAGGCGTGGCTGGTGAAGGAGATCTGTGGAGTGTGGCTTGAAAGACAAGGCAGGCTAAAGCACCTACAACAGGGTTGTAACTTGAAGCACTGGCACCCCTGTCCTAAACCAGCCCCCTTTTATAGGGAGAGCTTCCCCTGGATTGGCTGGAAGAGACAGGAAACAGGAACTATGCTCAAAACTTGGTCTCCAACATGGCGGCGCCCAGTAATGCAGACCTTTTTGCAAAGCCCATTGCTCACTGCCCCATGTCTCCTAGCAATGGCTCAGCAAGAGCGACCCACTGTAGCGACGTCCCGCCGCCACGAGTGGACTCCCTCACCGCCGCTACTGCTGCCCACGGATCTGGCGCAGCAGCCCACCTCCGCCACTGCCCGCACATCGCCAAGGAAGCCAGCCCCGCGGCCCCAGCGTACCGGTAAGACTCCGGACGCTGACACAGACCGCTGGACAGCAAGACTGTCCCTTGAAATTAGGGATGCCCTCGTTGGAATTGGGGCGGTTAAGAGGTGTGTATATCATGTTTAATTAAAAAAGAACATTAAAATATTCCATTAGATTTTTTTGTTTATTTATGTATTTATTTAAATAGGAAAAAAAAATATTTTGAAAAAAATAAAATTATATATATATATATATATATATATATATATTCTTTATTCTAACTGGTCAAAACAAACAGTCATAACAATAGAAGACGGCTAAAGCTGGGTACACACTGGCAGATATATCTGCTGATGGTGGTTGGTCATACACACAGAAAAATGTGCCAATATGTCTACAAAGTTTGTTATTAAAAAAACAAAAACAAGTTTTAGTTTACACATAATTCCCCCCCAATAAGTAATTTAAGTTGGGTACATACCTGGACGGCACATACACACTTACCAATCGTCCGCCCGATGTATTGTGCCTGACGTCACAATTGGGCGGGCATTTACATTTCCACGCCGAGTTGAGATGCCAGTCACTGGCGGTCCCTGCAGCAAATGTACGGGTAGACAGCAGACCACCCGTACACACAGCCATATGGCCTAATATATCTGCAGACATTGGCCCTCATTCCGAGTTGATCGCTAGCTGCTTTTGTTCGCAGCGCAGCGATCAGGCAAAAAATCGGCAATTCTGCGCATGCGTATGGAGCGCACTGCGCACGCGCTTCGTTCTTTCACAAAAGCCAATGTAGTTTTACACAAGTTCTAGCGACGCTTTTCAGTCACACTGCTGGCCGCAGAGTGATTGACAGGAAGTGGGTGTTTCTGGGTGGTAACAGACCGTTTTCGGGGAGTGTGTGAAAAAACCCAGGCGTGCCAGATAAAAACGCAGGAGTGGCTGGCCGAACGCAGGGCGTGTTTGTGACGTCAAAACAGGAACTAAATAGTCTGAAGTGATCACAAGCTAGGAGTAGGTCTGGAGCTACTCTGAAACTGCATAATTTTTTTTAGTAGCAGTGCTGCGATCCTTTCGTTTGCACTTCTGCTAAGCTAAAATATACTCCCAGAGGGTGGCGGCCTAGCGTTTGCACTGCTGCTAAAAGCAGCTAGTGAGCGAACAACTCGGAATGAGGGCCATTGTTTACAGACATATCCGGGGTACACACCCACTAACAGGCTCACAATATATTGTTTGTTCGCTTGAACGGATGATAAATTGCCCGTGTGTACCAAGTATTACAGTGTAAATATCAATGTAACAAAGTATGAGATAAACAAAAGAGAACAGTGGGTGGTATTGATGTAGAGAACATGGAAGTCTCAGTACACAAGTGGGACACAGTGTAAATATTAATTTAATGAAGTGTGAGATACACACTTGTGTGCACAGTGGTAGTGGTGATGACCTGTCACTACTGTGCCCTCCTTACCTACGGGCCCTGTAGCGACTGGACACTATTGGAATAACAACAGAGCAGGAAGAGAGGGTTAGGTGGTAGGGGAGAAGGGGTAATATACTTACCTTGCCCCTGTCGGGACTTCAAACATCGGGATGCCAGCGTCGGTACTGTAACTACCGGCATCCTGTCCGCGCGGTCAAACATACTGAACCCATCCACACTGTATACTTTTTAATAACATATTGTAGCCAGCATATCATGTTGACAATTTTGTTGGTAGGGGCTCTCAAAAGTTAGTTGGGGCCCCCACAAACCTTAAACCGACCCTGCTGTGTAGTTCCACCACTGAAAAATAACTAGGTCACAAAAAACCACGAGAGCATCCGGGAAAGGCTTTCTAAATGTTAGCTTTAAATAACTTCTTGCCTGCTGGCAAAAGCGTTTCTGCCCGGGAAGTGTACTACTAAGCGATATCAGATTTATATGTAGCTCATATGAAAGTTAATGCGAGCTTCTGGGCATTCTTATTATGGGGCAGGTTTTTGCCAGGTCATAGAAGTCCGTCTTGGATGAAGCTTTAAGCCTTGCTAAGAAAGCTGATTAAGAGGATCCTAATTTACTGATGTTCATGTCTGTGGGAAGATTATACATGCAATCTGCCCCTCCCGCACAGCACTCGAAATGCCAGTCTTCAGAAAGATTCAGAGCAGTGCCACCATACTGCCTGCGGGTACTGCCAGGGAGACGTTCTCACATTACAATACAAGATCTCATAGGAGTCAGTGGCAGGTGGAATGTCAGACTGTCAATGTCGTTGATGCAATCTGTTAGTTGTTAATGGCTTTGGGTACTGAAGGTCCTAATACAGGGTTGGAGAAACAAATGTAAGTATTATATCTTCTTCCATTTAGGTCTAATTAGATTTGTATGTATTATTAGGGTAATGTCTGCAACATCGTATACTTGATGGTTTATAAAGAGCAGTAATCTGTGTACAATATTCAAATGCTCCAATCAGTTCTATGGCCCTCATTCCGAGTTGATCGGTCGCAAGGCGAATTTAGCAGAGTTACACACGCTAAGCCGCCGCCTACTGGGAGTGAATCTTAGCTTCTTAAAATTGCGACCGATGTATTCACAATATTGCGATTACTAACTACTTAGCAGTTTCAGAGTAGCTCCAGACTTACTCTGCCTGTGCGATCAGTTCAGTGCTTGTCGTTCCTGGTTGACGTCACAAACACACCCAGCGTTCGCCCAGGCACTCCCACCGTTTCCCCGGCCACTCCTGCGTTTTTTCCGGAAACGGTAGCGTTTTCAGCCACACGCCCCTGAAACGCCGTGTTTCCGCCCAGTAACACCCATTTCCTGTCAATCACATTACGATCGCCGGAGCGAAGAAAAAGCCGTGAGTAAAAATACTTTCTTCATAGTAAAGTTACTTGGCGCAGTCGCAGTGCGAACATTGCGCATGCGTACTAAGCGGATTTTCACTGCGATGCGATGAAAAATACCGAGCGAACAACTCGGAATGAGGGCCTATATTTTCATTATTGCTGTTATCATTATTTGTGATTAATCTTATTACTTTTTGTTAATAAGTGTCCGTAGTGCGGTACAGAATAAATTACAATAATACCCAAAACAATACACTATTACAAAGGTTCAGACAGTGGAAGGGGTTAAAAATCAAACAGTGACGTAACTTTACAACTAAGGTGTCTATTCATGAAGCAGTGAAAACTGTGGAGAAGTGAGCCAGTGGTGAAGAACCAATCAGCATTGAAGTAACATTTATCATTTACATACTATAAAATCATACGTAGCAGCTGATTGGTTACCATGGGCAACTTCTCCACTGGCTCACTTCTCCGCTCTTTTCACTGCTTCATGAATAGACCCCTTTAAGTCACTGGCAGTTAATTACAGGAGCGTCAATGGTATACCTTAAGGATTCCGGCTGTCGGGATCCTGGCAACCGTAACACTGACAACGGAATCCCAACAGCTGCCAGAGCACCGAACACGGTATCCCGAAAGGATCAGGATCCCGACGACAGAGTCACCACAGCCAGGATCCCGAAGGTAAGTATTAACGGCCGGGTTAGGTTTAGGCTGCAGGACTGGCAGTTAGGTTTAGGCACCACCGGGTAGGGGGAGGGGGGGGAGGGGATAGGGTTAGGCACCAATAGGGGAGGTTAGGGTTAGGCTGCAGATAAGGAGGGTTAAGGGGTTTGGGAAGGAGGTTAGGATACTTACCCGTGCCGGGGTTGCCTCTATTGGGATTGCCAGCATCAGGATACTGACCGCTGGCATACCAACCGCCGGGATTTGATGCTGAATCTGCATCAATGACCTGGTGAGGATCAGAGTTAATGACTAAGGGGGAGATGTACTAAGCAGTGATAAAAGTGGAGAAGTGAGCCAGTGAAGAAGTTGCCCATGGCTAACCAATCAGCATTGACGTGAGATTTATAATTTGCATACTATACAAGTATACAGAACGCTGATTGGTTGCCATGGGCAACTTCTCCACTGGCTCACTTCTCCACTTTTATCACTGCTTAGTACATGGGAGTGCACTGGAGATATTGCAGGGAGATAACCAAGAGAGTGGAGGGCCCTGCTCATGACATCTTACAGTATAGGGAAGTGGTGGGCATAACTGGGAATAGAAGGGAAGGGAGGAAAGAGGATGTGAGTTAAGAGAGTGAAGAAGGCCATTAGACTTTAATGCAACAGGTACTTTTTACTTGTTTGCATTATTGGTCCTGCTGGTTCCATTTATAATACAGCATTTAAATGTGACACCCCCTTTCCTGTCCTAAAAAGACACTGCTTCGTACTCCGTTACCCCTGCCCTGTGCGCATCACTCCCAGGTGAGTGTAACACGGCAGTGGCAACACGGTGCAAAGTTTATAAGATGCTGATGGCTAAATCCACTGGGGCAGCTGTCATCAGCTTAGATAAGCAGCTTTGTGTCCATCTTAATCCTGCGCGTCTGGGAAAGTGTTCCAGCAATAATTGTCCACATAACTGTATTCAGGTTAAATTAATGGCTGATAATAGATGAGGAGATGGCTCAGCTGGTTAAATAAATTACTTAGTCCTAGAGGAAATTAATGTGTGACTTTAGAATAGTTTCCAGAATAAATTAATCTAGAAAATCAATAATTTATGTCAGAAAATGAATAGTCAAATTACAATGAATGGTTTTGAGTTTTGACCTTTATTTGCCCAGGATGTGTTACAGTAGAGTTAATCGGTGTCGGACTGAGGCATAAAGGATGCAGTGGTAGGGGCCCATGTTTACAGGTGTGGCCAGTCTCCGGAAGGGGTGTGGCCAGCCACCACATTGGTTTGCCTAATCATGAAAGAGTGCATGGGCTGGCACCTTGATAAATATATATAGTAAATACTGCTAATGCATGCATGATAATGTACCAAAGTAATACACCATAATCCTGTGCAGTATAAGGTAACATGTATAATGTACAATTCAAGTGCACAGTCTGGAACCTGATCTATAATGGAGGGGAAGGGCCCCTCAGACAGTGGGGCCCACCGGTGGTTTCCCCTGTACTCCTGTGGGCCAGTCCAACCCTGGAGTTAATGATAAATCATACATAGTATAGACAGACATGAATAAGTCACAGTTTCCTCCTCGTCTGGAATGTACAGGAGAATGGCAATTTAGTGGGAGACCTCCCTAATTCCAGAGATTGTACCTGGTAAAGGTTGGCAGAGCCATGACACCAGTCATCAGGTGTATGTATAAATGAGTCCCATCTGAATAAATAGACTTTTATTAATAAAGTTATTGAGAAATACACTTTGTTTAATGCAGGCCAGAAGACACTTCAGCTGTCTCTTCAGCCTCTCCCACCAGGTAAGGAAGAACACGCTCTAAGAGGTCAGGCTTTCAAACATTGGGTGGGATGTACTAAAGGGAAAATGCGGTAATAACCCCATTTTCGGGGGTTTTACTGCATTTTCATATGTACTAACCCCCGGCCACCGCGTTTTTGCCCCTGAGGGTATCCCTATAGAAGCCCATGGGCTTCTTAACACTGGCCTCCGCAACCTGCTGCTGACGCCGCCCTCCCCCCGCTGACGCCGCCCCCCTTTCCCTGAAATACCTCCGTTAAGGCAGCCCTGGTCCCTGAAGCTAAACTCCTCCTCCCCCAGCAACACAGCCGGAGGGCCTTCCAGCTGCAGGGAGGAGGAGGCGTCGGGGACAGCCTGTTCCTGCTTTCTGGCAGGTGAGCAGATGGAGACCCCAGGGATGTGCGGAGACCCACTGCACACCACCTCACAGGTATTGCGGGGGGACTCCGTCACCGCATTATGATGTTAATCGCATATATTAATACATATTCGATTAACATCGATGCGATTGGCCGCGAGGGACGGCGATGTATGTTAATACATTCCGCCTGTTGTCAACAAGGGCATAGCCAGAACGTGAGGGCCCCATAGCAAGTTTGAAGGGGCCCCAGTCCCAATGCTTCTAGAGATACACCTCTCCACAGCAGTTCTTAATTTTCTGCCCCTTTAGTTAATGTTATGCCCCTTAGTAGTGCTCTAGTTTATTTTCTGCCCCATAGTAGTGCGTTAGTTAATGTTATGCCCCATAGTAGTGCGTTAGTTAATGTTATGCCCCTTAATAGTGCCCTAGTTTTGTTAAGAACCCCAGTAGTGCCCTAGTTCATGTAATTTCATAATGCCAGTACACATTATGCGACACAGCACCCCCAATTCACATTATTACATACAGTGCACCCCCCCCTCCCCGGTCATATTATGTCACATTATAGTGCTATCTAGTTTATATTATGCCATAATACAGTGCCTCCATTTCATATGGTCTCACACTACAGTGCCTCAGTTCAGATCATGTAACATTATAATGCCCTCCAGGCCATTTTATACCACATTGCAATGAGCAAGTCCAGGGGCATACCTAGATATATTGCAGGCCCCAAGGCAAACGTTTTAAGCGCCCCTATGTACCACCGAAGGGGGGAAAATGCATATAACACGCACCTTTGACAGGGCTCTGGGCCCCATAGCAGCTGCACTCCCTTCATCTATGGTAGCTACACCCTTGTATATAACACATGTAACTATGAGAGGGAAGATGGGCCCCTCACAGCTCTGGGCCCCATAGCAGCTGCACTCCCTTCGTCTATGGTAGCTACACCCTTGTATATAACACATGTAACTATGACAGGGAAGATGGGCCCCTCTCGGCTCTGGGCCCCATAGCAGCTGCACTCCCTGCACCTATGGTAGCTACACTCTTGATTGTCACCATAAACATTGCATAATGTTCTTTCCCAAAGGCAGGTTGCACTGTGTAGGTTTGCACTCATGTTAATAAATAACAATATACAGTATATTTGTTCTTAACAGTTTTCTCTATTATTTCATATCACAGTGGGGCGGAGGATGATGTATGCAATGTCCGTCAACAAAGACTGGAGCTGCAGGTAAACTAAAAGTGTATTTACTAAAGCACATGAGATAAAAGTGTACTTGGGGTCACTGAGACATTGGGGGTGTGGTGGGCGGGCCACTGGAAGGGGCAGGGCCACACCCATCATGAAATATAATCCTATAGTGTGCACAGCCATGATGAAGGAGGAGTAGTCTCAGCATCTTCTGGGGTATCTGCATTCCCCTAGAGAGGAACAGGTAGCTTGTATCCGCCACCGCTTTTCAGAACCTAAGGGCTGGGAGACCGGTGTTTGGGATCCCGGAGGTCAGCATACCGACCCCAGGATCCCAGCAGCAGAATGCCGGGGGTCTGCGCTCGCCACATGTTCTATTCCCACTCTATGGGTGTCGTGGAATAGAGCCTGTGGATCTGCATTCTGACTACTGGTATTTTCAGTGCTCGGGATCCCAGCGTCGGCATGGTGACCACTGGGATCCCGAGCGCTGGTCACATGACCACATCCCCTAAACACATTATAAACTCAAGAACACATTATGGATGCGTCAAAATACAAGCTAGGATTTAGACAAACTTTTCTATGGCCAGTGGAACAGTGTTTTTCCCCATGAAAATGTGTACATCAGACCAATAAGAGAGCCAGAGTAAACAAAATATACAGTATATAAACATCAAAAAGTGACATAACATTTTTGTCATTAAAGGAAATTTGGAAAATCTTTTTATTATTATTTTTTATTGCTCTGAAGCGTAAACTCTTTGAAAAGAAACAGAGAAGAAAGCGGCAGGAGCCCCAAATGATACAACCCAACGTTGACTATAAAGTCAAGCCACGGAGATCTCGGAAGACCGGGGAGCAGGAGGCCCCGGGGGAGTCCAGCACTGGGAGCAGCATATTTATGGGTACGACACAGAGATCACAATACAAATGGAGATCAGAATGCTATTTTTCACATATCTTGATTAAACAAAAGCATTTGGTGCCTCACAATGATGGCTATCTCTCTGTGAACATATAAGAGGCCTATTGTAACCCACCTCTGATAAAGCTACAATATGGTGCGATTATGGGAGGTAAATACTGTAGTCCTTCAAACACAATTATTTTGTTTTCTTTTATCTTATAACTAAAAACATCCAGGTGTCTCAGTGGATGCAACTGCCTTAACAGAGGGCACTCCTGCCAGCCGCTGCCTCAGTCCTATCATACGGAAAGTCAATGCTGATTGTAAGCTGGAGAAGAAGGAAGAGCTCAATGAAGGTACGGTATGCAGAAAAGTGGCCGAATTGGACAAGACTTTATCATTTGGCTCTCATTGCCAAGTGGCTGGGTGACGTTTGGCGTGACTGGGGTGTGAGGCACAAACTACTGTGAATATTTATTTGCATGGGAAGAGATAATATACCGATATAACTCTCCCAAACATCAAAAAGAGCCTGCACCTGCTTTTCTTATTCAAGCAGGATTTCCACCCAGTCCATCCAAAAAACGTATTTGGGTAGTCTTGATATAAAGATAATTCAGGGAGGCCATGGTGGATGTAGTTCTGAAGAGTTAAGTGCCAGGAGGAGTGTTTTACCTCCCATAGTAATACATGGAGACAGGGTTGGACTGGCCCACAGGGGTCCCAGGGAAACCACCGGTAGGCCCCACTGACTGAGGGCCCACTCCTTTCTCTAGGTATCAGGTTCCAGACTATGCACTTGTATTATACATGGTAGATATGTTGCATTACACAGCACTAAACTATTGTGTATTTCAAGCCTCTGTGGAGACTGGCCACACCCCATTTGTAGTCTGGCCACACCCCTAGGTATGGACCCCTATAACTGCATTACCCCGGTGGGCCCTTCATGTCCCAGTTCGACACTGCATGGAGACTTGGGTGTTATACAAAATATTGCCCATTCCGGAGTGAACAGGACATGATTAATCAAGAATCTCCCTTCATCACATTTTATCTGTTGCAAGAACCTATTATCAGTATTATTAGTTATTTATATAGCTCCACCAATTTACACAGAGAATACGTGAACCAGAGTCTCGCCTGAGAATCACTAGTAATTTTCCCTGAGCACTCCTAGAACTAACATTGGTATAGAAATCAGTTGGCCATTCCCCCATTGCAACACCAAATATGTGACTTATTTATTTTTTCTCCTTATTAGCCAACATTTCAGATGAAGAGCTGGAGGAGACCCTACTGGAAGATGTTCTTCCCCGGGCAAACAAGAAAGAACCCAACTCAGCCAACCAAGAGCAGGAGACTAAGACAAAGGATGGTTGGTAACCATGAGTCATTCTATAACCTCACATACAGTAATCCCTTTCCTGAATTCATGGTGGGGGAAAGGGGCAGACTAGATGGGCCAAGTGGCTCTTATCTGTCATCAAATTCTATGTTTCTATGTGTTCATTAACAAGCTCTTTGCTTAATGTTTGGCAGTGACATTACTAATCAAATTGTTTTATGTCCTCTCACCAACTTTTGAGATAAATTATTAATGAGTCTAACCTGAATGTTGGTGCATGAAACTATAATCCGTGTTGGTTCCTATTGCATGTCATTCAGGGCCAAAAATAAACACGAGAAACTCTGGCATTTCTATTTCCAACATTTTGAGCCATTTTAAAGCATGTATTTATTCCATGCTTGCCGACCTTTGGGCTGCCCCCTCCAGGAAGGGGAAACCAGGTCGGCACTGTAGGGGGTTGTTTTGTGGCCCAAGTGGTTGGTGCTGGGGGCATGATGACATGATCACATCATCGTGGCCCTGTACTTGGCTTTACAATGCTGTGATTACTGTCATTATAAAGCATGGGGCAGGGCCACGTTGACCTGACTCAACATGAATCATGTCATTGGTCGTCTGTACCATCCTCTTCATTCGGGAAGTAGGTGGCCGCTGCCGGGTTGCAATTGGAGATGTGCCCACTCTTACGGCCACCCAGGAGTGCCACACAATTTTCGCGAGCCTCACAGATGATCAAGGAGAGTAGGCAAACTGCAAAAATCTTTAGGGCATGCTCTTTAACTGATCTTCTGTCAGAAATGTCCTCCTGCTTTATAATTTTAGACTAGTTTATGGTTTTGATGGACATCGGCAGCTGAAGTTATTCTAAAGGTACGAAAGGTAAGGAAGCCATGGTCCCTTCACATCTACAACTGCAACGGCATCACCCAAAAAGTCTAAAACCCCTAGTGTCACCCCCCAGATCAGGATACAGAGAGGAGAGCACACACACACTTACTGATGCCCAGTCTCTCCATACAGAAAGCTCAACACTTCAACACATGGAACCGAGTCATAACCTGTCCTCTCCGGATTTTCCTGCAGGTGACGCTGTACCGGGTACTGTGCAGAACACGAATTCAGAGAAGGCGTTTGCATTTGATAACTCCAGTGAAGAAGAGGCGTATTCGGTGTCTGTAGGGGATCGCAAAGTTCCTCCCGCACCTGTCAAACAGCGGAAGAAAAAGAAGACGCAAAAGCAAGCAGATGCATATGAGGAAGACAATGACTATGAGGATATTCTCAGTAGTGTGGCATACGCCAGACCAATGACTATCTACAATAAGGTTAGCTTATAGTGAGTGATGTCTTCATTTGGTTAAGGAAAGACATGCCTTAAAATGACATAGTTTATTGTCTTTATTTATTTCCCCATTCCTCTATTTGAAAAAAATGTCCTTTGTAAAAGCCCAAAGTTTCTAGACTGTTGCAGCCTGACATAGTAATACTCGCCTTATTATGGTAACGCTAGGAAGAAGACTCCATGATAGCAGTGCCGTTGGAGATTGATGATCTAAAAGAATTTGCCTTATGCCCAGCTCCCCACAACATGACTCTGAAGTGCCGCATCACCAGGGACAAGAGGGGAATAGAGAAGGGCATTTACCCCACCTACTACCTCCACCTGGAGAGAGATGATGGCCAACGGGTAACTAAAGAAAACCATTGTGTATAGTCTATTAGTCCCTTGCTCAGACCAAACAATCCCTCATTAGATTCATTCCAATTTCTTTTGTAGATAAATGCAGGATATGCGGATGGAGTACAGTATAGGGTCCATGTACTAACGTGAGATAAGGAGCCAAAATAAAAACAGTAGAGAATATCCCTGTGCATATCGTTTCTCGATATGTACTAAATGGTTTGCTCCGCCATTTGGCTACTTGCTCTGAGTGAAGGCTAGATTATTATCACGCTGCCATAGGAACCCATGGCAGCGCTAAGCGTCCCATCTGTTAGTAAACAGACAGGTCACTTACCATCAGCTGTCTTCTCCAGCGCCGGCTTCGCCTCCGCTAGCGGCCGTCATCTGCCTCCTGCAGTATATAGATTTGAGAGCCAGGCGTCATCTTTGTTGATTAGTTACTTTGTTGATAAAGTTTTTTGGAAAAAAAGTATAAAGCTGCGGTGCTTGTTTCATCAGCTTGTGGGGATATTTTAATTTGTTGACAGGTTTCGCGCGTGCGCAGAAACCCGTCACTATGCAAAGTATGTATCTGAGCAGTCTGCACCGAGAGGGTGAGCTTTCGTTACCCTCTTCAGCCGTCCTAATTTTAGTAATAATCGCGGTAGCCACCTCCTGCTTTGCAGTGGTAACAGGCAATGCAGGAGCTGCTATTTCACTGCGCCTGGTGATATTCTACATGGACCCGTATAAGACAATGGGGGTCATTCTGACCCATTCGCTCGCTGCGTTTTAACGCAGCAGAGCGAACGGGTCCCTACTGCGCATGCCAGACGGCCGAAGGCCGTAGCAAGGATGCGGTCACCTCTGCCTGATTGACAGGCAGAGGCGATCGCTGGGTGGGAGGGGGCGGAACGGCGGCGTTTGACTGCCGTTTCGTGGGTTTGGTCCGGCCAACGCAGGCGTGGCCGGACCGAACGGGGGGCGGGCCGCAGCGGCTGCGTGATGTCACACGCAGCCGCTGCGAGCCGGGGAGAGATGAGTAGCTCCCGGCCAGCACGCTAAAGCTGCGCTGGCCGGGAGCTACTCTTGAAGTGCAAAGGCATTGCCGCTGTGCGATGCCTTTGCACTTCTGCGAGCGGGGGCCGGACTGACATGCGGGGTGGGCTAGCCCTGTGCTGGGCGTCCACCCGCATGTCAGGGAAAATTATCGTAGCTATGCTAAATTTAGCACAGCTACGATCAATTTGGAATGACCCCCAATGTGGCATATTTAACAAAAATATGAATTTCCTCACCTGTTAAGTATCATTCCTTATCACTGCATATTACAGCAATAAGAACCTATATAAATATGAGAATTAATTACACATGAGCATATAGACGCAATGTCCAGATATAAAAAAACAAGCGTGTATATGTGCATATGTATATAAATCCAGGCGCAATAAAATGTGCCTTCACTAAAACACACTGGCTAGTGTACTGTTCACCATACAAATAAAAATAACACATGCTGCTCCCACTTTATAGTCCGAAATTACACTATAATAACAACCATAAGTAGATATATAAGAGAGCGCAAAAGTATTTAAAATATTTATTACACAAAAAGCCATTAAAACCAATCAATGTTCATAAAAAAAATGCACATTAGCACTATAGCTGGAAAACCGCTTCCGATTTGATTTTAGAAGGTTTATTGATCCAAAAATGATTTGAGAGTTCATATATGAATAAGCATATCAGTATACAGTTATATAGCTGTATTGCAATTACCACCCTCCGCTTGTCTAGCAGCGTTACACTCAGCCTCCTTCTTTATGCCGATGTGGTCAGACGTTATTAATGTCCAACAACTAAGGTATGGTTTATATTTGAAAGTTCAGCAGTACCTTAGTACCCTGTCCGTGCACAGACCAAGGGTAGAGGCAGCGTCCTTATGATGCAGACCTCAGTTCTTAGGACCGGTAATTATGACTTGTAGCTGCGGCAGTTATGTCCCTGATTGCGGGCTATGGTGTCCGGGATCCAATCCCGCTGTGTACGTTCACCAGGCAGGGTCCAACTATAGTCAGTGTGTCGCTTTGATGATCCGGTCCGCGGCCAGGAGGGAGTGTGCTGCTGCAGGTGGAGAGCACCGAAATCAGCTGTAAGATGTATGAGTGTATACGAGCGCAGGTGCAGAGGCCCCTTATTATATAAATATGGTATTTAGTAAATCTCTTGCTAAGGCATGGAGCCCATTCTTGCAAAGAGTAGTAGGTCATAATTTACCCTACTTTCTGCTGCGGGGTACACTGGGCTCCATAAGGATAGACATTGGGGTGTACAGTAGGATCTTGATCCGAGGCACCAACAGGCTCAAAAGCTTTGACTGTTCCCAAGATGCATAGCGCCGCATCCTCTATAACCCCGCCTCCCTGCACAGGAGCCCAGTTTTGTAGTTGGTGCCGCAGATAGCAGGCACATAACAGGGCTCTTAGGGCTGCTCCAGGCAGCCCTAAGAAGAGCTTTTTATGAAGAAAAGTGAAGACTACAAGGGCTGCAGCAGTGTGTAGATGTCAGGAGACATTTACTGCTGCAGCTCCATCTCTCCCCAGCGGCGCTGTACACTCCCGTGCCCTGGTTGCCGGGTACCTACAGCAGGAGGCTCCGGTTTTCTTCTCGTCAGGCACACACGACTGGGGCTCTCCGGGATCGCATGGCCGCGCTTCGGGAGGTGGTGCTGTATCGCGATCAGGCGCGGTCCGTGGGAGGCGGGCTGCGCGCGCTGGCGGTGGACACTGTGGCATACAGGTGATCCCACTAGATAACCAGGGCATGGGTGCAGGTCAGGTTTTCTCTCTAAACCGTTTTACTAGTAGCCCGCAGTACCAGGTGGTTTTGCCAGCAGGGGGATAAGGCTTAGACCTGGAGCCACTCCCCCAGCCCCAGGGCACCATATACAGTAAATGTTCCCGCCCTGGAGCTGCATATCTGTCTCTCCCTCACTCCCTGTCAGTGTTTGGGCGCCATTTCTCTTAGCTACACTGTTCCTGGGACTGCTTGGGCAAATCCTCCTTTGTAAAGCCGCCTGATAGTCAGTGCTGTGAGTTTACAAGACACTTAAGTATTCTACATGTCATTTGGACAGTGATAGTTAAGAAAGAGTGCACTTAGTCAGGGTTATCTGGTACAAGTACCCTGTGATATACATCCAGTTCTTACTGTGTACTGTTATATCTATTGTTATATAGCTGTGTAAGCTAGTCCAGTGCAGTATTATTGTTTGTAATAACCTCTGCATTGTACAGACTGTGACTATATGTGTGTGCATTAGCTTGCTGGGTGATTTTCATTTCGTGTCTCTCACTCAACTTGCTATCCCTATATTCTATAACCTGAGGGGGCTTGGCGCGTCAGGTTTATAATACTATAATATAGGATATTCACAAGATATACTCTAATTGTATTTTTCTCTGTGATTTTAGTCACCATATCTCTCCTGTATCCCTGCTTGTGCTGACTACATTGCGCAGGGGTTTGGGTAAGAGGTATTGTGTTGCTCACAATTGTACTGTGTTACCTGTCTGCTTCTGAGGGTAACGGTTCTGGGGCTGAACACACTACTGGTGTTGCTGACGCCACAGATCCCTATGAGGAGAATATAGCAGCTGAGGGCTCTGGTTCTGGGGGCTCCTTGCCCCCCAGTGGGACTGTGGCAACGGGGGTCCATAATGACCCACCGTGGGCTACCGTCTCCACACTTCTGAATACGCTAGTTACTAAACTAATGCCCCCTATGGGACCTCCTATGCTGGTTCAGCCATATGTGGTCAATTGAAGAAATTTAACCAGTCTTTGACTACAAAAAAGTCTGACCCTCGCTCGCCTAAGACTAAGAAGTCCTCTAAGCGAGCTCTTACCTCCTCACAATCCACTGCTGTCTCTGACACCTCGTCTGATGAAGATGGCGATTACACTGACCCCACAGATTCTGACACAGATACTGCTGATGGGGAGGGTAGGTCACAAGTGGATGTTCCTCAGTAGCGGATCTTGCCACGGGAAAGCAGGACTTTTGCCCGGGGCGCTACCTTCCGGAGGGCGCTGGCGCCATCCGGAGGGCGCTGGCGCCATCCGGAGGGCGCCACACCATGGCAAGATCCGCCACTGCTGTGCCCTCCGTTGTCCGCTGTGTCCCCCGGCTGGGTCCCCTGTGAAGGGAACTAGACGCTACGCGTCTAGTTTCCCTTCGTGGAGAGGACCTTTTGCTGTGCGGTGCGCGATGACGTCATCGCGCACCGCTCAGCATTTAATCGGCGCTACTACTGTACAGGGGGCGTAACTGACCACGCCCCCTGTATTAAGCCACACCCCCATTCCCTGGCCGGGGCGCCGTGAGGCCTCGAACCGGCCCTGATGTTCCTGATCTTTTGGAGGCTATTAAGTTGATTCTACAGATTACAGATGATCCCAAGCCATCCGTCCCTCCTAAGAAACCAGATAGGTTCAAGCGTCAGAAGGTGATTAAACAAGTTTTACCTCATTCTGATCACCTAGTGGATATACGTCAGGAATTCTGGGAAAATCCAGGGAAGAAGTTTGTGCCTCACAAGAAGATGCTGGCTCGCTATCCCCTCGTGCCAGAGCTGTCAAAAAATTGGGAAACGCCTCCTCCAGTGGACTCGATCTGGCAAGGATGGTGGTTTCCTCAGCTCTACCTGTCACTACCGTCACGTTTCTGAAAAAGCCTACGGATAAACGTGTGGAGGGTTGTCTGAAAGCGATTTACACCCTCACGGGTGCTGCACAAAGGCCCACTATTGCAGCGACATGGGCTGCAGAGGCTATTGAAGCATGGGCCCTAGAGTTGGAAGCTGAAATCTCTTCTGACCATGCTAGACAGTGCTTGTCATATATTGTCACAGCTTCTCGTTATATTAAAGAGGCGGCTTCTGATGCCGGTATTCTGGCAGCCAAGGCCTCTACTACATCAGTCCTGGCTCGCCGGATATTGTGGCTGAGATCCTGGTCAGTGGATCTGGATTCTAGAAAAACCCTAGAGGTACTCCCTTTCAAAGGAGATATTCTGTTTGGGGAGGACTTAAATAAGATAGTAGCTGATTTGGCTACTGCCAAAACTGCCTGTCTGCCAAGTACCGCTCCTTCTGTGTCTAAGGCTAAAAGTACTTCCTTTTGTCCCTTTCGTCCTTCCGGTAAAGCAAAAGGTCAGGCGTACCACAAACAGGCCCGCACTTCCAAACCTGGGAGGCGGGCCGCGCGCGCTGGTGGTGGACACTGTGGCATACAGGCGATCCCACAAATTCACCAGGGCATGGGTGCAGGTCAGGTTTTCTCTCTAAACCGTTTTACTAGTAGCCCGCAGTACAAAGGTGGTTTTGCCAGCAGGGGGATAAGGCTTAGACCTGGAGCCACTCCCCCAGCCCCACAGTATACAGTATACAGTAAATGTTCCCGCCCTGGAGCTGCATATCTGTCTCTCCCTCACTCCCTGTCAGTGTTTGGGCGCCATTTCTCTTAGCTACACTGTTCCTGGGACTGTTCCCGCTGTTCCTGGGACTGTTCCCGCCATTTCTCTTAGCTACACTGTTCCTGGGACTGCTTGGGCAAATCCTCCTTTGTAAAGCCGCCTGATAGTCAGCGCTGTGACTTTACAAGACCCTTAAGTATTCTACATGTCATTTGGACAGTGATAGTTAAGAAAGAGTGCATTTAGTCAGGGTTATCTGGTACAAGCACCCTGTGATATACATCCAGTTCTTACTGTGTACTGTTATATCTATTGTTATATAGCTGTGTAAGCTAGTCCAGTGCAGTACTATTGTTAGTAATAACCTCTGCATTGTACAGACTGTGACTATATGTGTGTGCATTAGCTTGCTGGGTGATTTTCATTTCGTGTCTCTCACTCAACTTGCTATCCCTATATTCTATAACCTGAGGGGGCTTGGCGCGTCAGGTTTATAATACTATAATATAGGATATTCACGAGATATACTCTAATTGTATTTTTCTCTGTGATTTTAGTCACCATATCTCTCCTGTATCCCTGCTTGTGCTGACTACATTGCGCAGGGGTTTGGGTAAGAGGTATTGTGCTGCTGACAATTGTACTGTGTTACCTGTCTGCTTCTGAGGGTAACGGTTCTGGGGCTGAACACACTACTGGTGTTGCTGACGCCACAGATCCCTATGAGGAGAATATAGCAGCTGAGGGCTCTGGTTCTGGGGGCTCCTTGCCCCCCAGTGGGACTGTGGCAATGGGGGTCCATAATGACCCACCGTGGGCTACCTTCTCCACACTTCTGAATACGCTAGTTACTAAACTAATGCTTCCTATGGGACCTCCTATGCCGGCTCAGCCGTATGTGGTCCCCACGGTTAACCCGCCGTGGGCAGATAACTTGTCTGCTCAATTGAAGAAATTTAACCAGTCTTTGACTACAAAAAAGTCTGACCCTCGCTCGCCTAAGACTAAGAAGTCCTCTAAGCGAGCTCTTACCTCCTCACAATCCACTGCTGTCTCTGACACCTCGTCTGATGAAGATGGCGATTACACTGACCCCACAGATTCTGACACAGATACTGCTGATGGGGAGGGTAGGTCACAAGTGGATGTTCCTCAGTAGCGGATCTTGCCACGGGAAAGCAGGACTTTTGCCCAGGGCGCCGCCTTTCGGAGGGCGCCGCACCATGGCAAGACCCGCCACTGCTGTGCCCTCCGTTGCCCGCTGTGTCCCCCGGCTGGGTCCCCTGTGAAGGGAACTAGACGCTACGCATCTAGTTTCCCTTCGTGGAGAGGACCTTTGCTGTGCGGTGCGCGATGACGTCATCACGCACCGCGCAGCAAAGGTCCTCTCCGCGAACTTCGTGGAGAGGACCTTTTGCTATGGGGTGCGCGATGACGTCATCGCGCACCGCTCAGCATTTAAGCGGCGCTACTACTGTACAGGGGGGCGTAACTGACCACGCCCCCTGTATTAAGCCACGCCCTTATTCCCTGCCCGGGGAGCAGTGAGGGCTCGAACCGGCCCTGATGTTCCTGATCTTTTGGAGGCTATTAAGTTGATTCTACAGATTACGGATGATCCCAAGCCATCCGTCCCTCCTAAGAAACCAGATAGGTTCAAGCGTCAGAAGGTGGTTAAACAAGTTTTACCTCATTCTGTTCACCTAGTGGATATACGTCAGGAATTCTGGGAAAATCCAGGGAAGAAGTTTGTGCCTCACAAGAAGATGCTGGCTCGCTATCCCCTCGTGCCAGAGCTGTCAAAAAATTGGGAAACGCCTCCTCCAGTGGACTCGATCTGGCAAGGATGGTGGTTTCCTCAGCTCTACCTGTCACTACCGTCACGTTTCTGAAAAAGCCTACAAATAAACGTGTGGAGGGTTGTCTGAAAGCGATTTACACCCTCACGGGTGCTGCACAAAGGCCCACTATTGCAGCGACATGGGCTGCAGAGGCTATTGAAGCGTGGGCCCTAGAGTTGGAAGCTGAAATCTCTTCTGATCCATGCTAGACAGTGCTTGTCATATATTGTCACAGCTTCTCGTTATATTAAAGAGTCAGCTTATGATGCCGGTATCCTGGCAGCCAAGGCCTCTACTACGTCAGTCCTGGCTCGCCGGATATTGTGGCAGAGATCCTGGTCAGTGGATCTGGATTCCAGGAAAACCCTGGAGGTACTCCCTTTCAAGGGAGATATTCTGTTTGGGGAGGACTTAAAAAAGATAGTAGCTGATTTGGCTACTGCCAAAACTGCCTGTCTGCCAAGTACTGCTCCTTCTGTGTCGAAGGCTAAAAGTACTTCCTTTTGTCCCTTTCGTCCTTCCGGTAAAGCAAAAGGTCAGGCGTACCACAAACAGGCCCGCACTTCCAAACCTGGTAAGCCAAAGCCCAAAAGAGCCTGGGCTGCCCGTCAGCCAGCTTCCAAGACCGATAAGCCTGCCACATGACGGGGCGGGCCTCCCCCTGGGGGATCCCAGGGTGGGGGGCTGGCTTCTAGGGTATACCCAGGATTGGTTGAAGTCCACTTCAGATGCCTGGGTACAGGAAGTCGGCACTCGAGGTTACGCCATAGCTTTCAAAAACCGCCCCCTCATCGATTTTGCCTGACAGACGTCCCTTCGGACCAGACAAAGGCAAAAACTCTCCATTCGGTGGTACAGACCCTCCTGGACACAGGAGTTGTAGTACAAGTGCTTCCTGCTCAGAGAGGCCAGGGGTACTATTCTCCAGAGCCGGATTAAGGGGGGGGGGGGGGGCCCGGGGGGCATGTACCCTGGGCCCCCCTTTATAAAGAGGCACCCGCCACTCACCACAGATCGAATCCGATCTGTGCTGCCAGCGCTCCCAGCTCCTCACTCCCTTGTGAGCCGTGGCGCTGACGCCGCATTTCAGTACAGGACTTGCTGAGCGACGGCTCAGCTGTCCAATACTGTGTGAAATAGGCAGCCTGCGGCTCAGTCATTGGCTGGGCGCGCAGGCTGCCGGAAAGGAGAAGCAAGGGATCCCTGGCGATGCGTGGAGCCGAGCCAGCGCAGGCGGAGGTACGAGCTTGCAAACTGCTTGGAGGAGAGGCAGAGATAAACGAGCTCTCCCTCTCCTGTTGTGTCAGGGGCAGAACAAAAAATAAGATTTTACTCACCGGTAAATCTATTTCTCTAGTCCGTAGTGGATGCTGGGACTCCGTAAGGACTATGGGGAATAGCGGCTCCGCAGGAGACTGGGCACAACTAAAGAAAGCTTTAGGACTACCTGGTGTGCACTGGCTCCTCCCACTATGACCCTCCTCCAGACCTCAGTTAGGATACTGTGCCCGGAAGAGCTGACACAATAAGGAAGGATTTTGAATCCCGGGTAAGACTCATACCAGCCACACCAATCACACCGTATAACTCGTGATACTATACCCAGTTAACAGTATGAAATATAACTGAGCCTCTCAACAGATGGCTCAACAATAACCCTTTAGTTAGGCAATAACTATAAACAAGTATTGCAGACAATCCGCACTTGGGATGGGCGCCCAGCATCCACTACGGACTACGAGAAATAGATTTACCGGTGAGTAAAATCTTATTTTCTCTGACGTCCTAAGTGGATGCTGGGACTCCGTAAGGACCATGGGGATTATACCAAAGCTCCCAAACGGGCGGGAGAGTGCGGATGACTCTGCAGCACCGAATGAGCAAACTCTAGGTCCTCCTCAGCCAGGGTATCAAACTTGTAGACTCTTGCAAAAATGTTTGAACCCGACCAAGTAACAGCTCGGCAAATTTGTAAAGCCGAGACCCCTCGGGCAGCCGCCCAAGAAGAGCCCACTTTCCTCGTGGAATGGGCTTGTACAGATTTAGGGTGCGGCAGTCCAGCCGCAGAATGTGCAAGTTGAATCGTGCTACAGATCCAGCGAGCAATAGTCTGCTTAGAAGCAGGAGCACCCAGCTTGTTGGGTGCATACAGGATAAATAGCGAGTCAGTTTTCCTGACTCCAGCCGTCCTGGAAACATATACTTTTCAGGGCCCTTACTACGTCCAGTAACTTGGAATCCTCCAAGTCCCAAGTAGCCGCAGGCACCACAATAGGTTGGTTAACATGAAAAACTGATACCACCTTAGGAAGGAATTGGGAACGAGTCCTCAATTCCGCCTTATCCATATTCAAAAACAGATAAGGGCTTTTGCATGACAAAGCCGCCAATTCTGATACACGCCTGGCCGACGCCAAGGCCAACAGCATGACCACTTTCCACGTGAGGTATTGTAGCTCCACGGATTTAAGTGGCTCAACCCAATGCGACTTCAGGAAATCCAACACCACGTTGAGATCCCACGGTGCCACTGGAGGCACAAAACGGGGGCTGACTATGCAGCGCTCCCTTAACAAAAGTCTGAACTTCAGGCAGTGAAGCCAGTTCTATTTTGGAAGAAAATCGATAGAGCCGAAATCTGGACCTTAATGGAACCCAATTTTAGGCCCATAGTCACCCTGACTGTAGGAAGCGCAGAAATCGACCTAGTTGAAATTCCTCCTTTGGGGCCTTCCTGGCCTCACAGCACGCAACATATTTCCGCCATATGCGGTGATAATGGTTTGCGTTCACTTCTTTCCTAGCTTTAATTAGCGTAGGGATAACTTCCTCCGGAATGCCCTTTTCCTTCAGGATCCGGCGTTCAACCGCCATGCCGTCAAACGCAGCCGCGGTACGTCTTGGAACAGACAGGCCCCCTGCTGCAGCAGGTCCTGTCTGAGCGGCAGAGGCCATGGGTCCTCTGAGATCATTTCTTGGAGTTCTGGGTACCAAGCTCTTCTCGGCCAATCCGGAACAATGAGTATTGGCCCTCATTCCGAGTTGTTCGCTCGGTAAAAATCCTCGCATCGCAGCGATTTTCCGCTTAATGCGCATGCGCAATGTCCGCACTGCGACTGCGCCAAGTAAATTTGCTATGCACTTAGTAATTTTACTCACGGCATTTTCATCGTTCTGGCGATCGTAATGTGATTGACAGGAAATGGGTGTTACTGGGCGGAAACAGGCCGTTTTATGGGCGTGTGGGAAAAAACGCTACCGTTTCCGGAAAAAACGCAGGAGTGGCCGGAGAAACGGAGGAGTGTCTGGGCGAACGCTGGGTGTGTTTGTGACGTCAAACCAGGAACGACAAGCACTGAAATGATCGCAGATGCCGAGTAAGTCTGAAGCTACTCAGAAACTGCTACGAGGTGTGTAATCGCAATATTGCGATTACTTCGTTCGCAATTTTAAGATGCTAAGATTCACTCCCAGTAGGCGGCGGCTTAGCATGAGCAACTCTGCTAAAATCGCCTTGCGAGCGAACAACTCGGAATGACCTCCATAGTTCTTACTCCTCTCCTTCTTCTTATTCTCATTACCCTGGGTAAGAGAGGCAGAGAAGGGAACACATACACCGACTGGTACACCCACGGTGTTACCAGAGCGTCCACAGCTATCGCCTGAGGGTCCCTTGACCTGGCGCAATATCTTTGTAGCTTATTGTTGAGGCGGGACGCCATCATGTCCACCTGTGGCCTTTCCCAACGGTGTACAATCATTTGGAAGACTTCTGGATGAAGTCCCCACTCTCCCGGGTGGAGGTCGTGTCTGCTGAGAAAGTCTGCTTCCCAGTTGTCCACTCCGGGAATGAACACTGCTGACAGTGCTAACACATGATTTTCCGCCCATCGGAGAATCCTTGTGGCTTCTGCCATTGCCATCCTGCTTCTTGTGCCGCCCTGTCGGTTTACATGAGCGACCGCCGTGATGTTGTCTGACTAGATCAGCACCGGCCGGTGTTGAAGCAGGGGTCTAGCCTGACTTAGGGCATTGTAAATGGCCCTTAGTTCCAGAATATTTATGTGTAGGGAAGTCTTCTGACTTTTCCATAGTCCTTGGAAGTTTCTTACCTGTGTGACTGCCCCCCAGCCTCGAAGGCTGGCATCCGTGGTCACCAGGACCCAGTCCTGTATGCCAAATCTGCGGCCCCCTAGAAGATGAGCACTCTGCAGCCACCACAACAGCGACACCCTGGCCCTTGGAGACAGGGTTATCCGCCGATGCATCTGAAGATGCGACCCGGACCACTTGTCCAACAGATCCCACTGGAAGATCCTTGCATGGGACCTGGCGAATGGAATTTCTTCGTAAGAAGCTACCATCTTTCCCAGGGCTCGCGTGCATTGATGCACCGACACCTGTATTTGTATTAGGAGGTCTCTGTCTAGAGACGACAACTCCTAGGACTTCCCCTCCGGGAGAAACCCTTTTTATCCTGTTCTGTGTCCAGAATCATACCCAGGAACAGTAGACGCGTCGTAGGAACCAGCTGCGACTTTGGAATATTCAGAATCCAGACGTGCTGTTGTAGCACTTCCCGAGATAGTGCTACTCCGACGAACAACTGCTCCCTGGACCTCGCCTTTATAAGGAGATCGTCCAAGCACGGGATAATTATTTCGGCCATTACCTTGGTAAATACCCTCGGTGACGGGGACAGACCAACGGCAACGTCTGGAATTGGTAATGACCATCCTGTACCACAATTTTGAGGTACTCCTGGTGAAGAGGGTAAATAGGGACATGCAGGTAAGCATCCTTGATGTCCAGTGATACCATGAAATTCTCCAGGCTTGCAATAATCGCCCTGAACGATTCCATTTTGAACTTGAACCTTCGTATATAAGTGTTCAAGGATTTCAATTTTAGAATGGGTCTCACCGAACCGTCTGGTTTCGGTACCACAACATTTTGGAATAGTAACCCCGGCCTTGTTGAAGGAGGGGTACCTTGATTTCACCTGCTGGAAGTACAGCTTGTGAATTGCCGCCAGTACTACCTCCCTTTCTCCGAGGGCAGCAGGCAAGGCTGATGTGAGGTAACGGCAAGGGGGAGTCGCCTCGAACTCCAGCCTGTATCCCTGTGATACTACTTGCAGAACCTAGGGATCCACCTGTGGGCAAGCCCACTGGTCCCTGAAGTTCCCGAGACGCGCCCCCACCGCACCTGTCTCCACCTGTGGAGCCCCAGCATCATGCGGTGGACTCAGAGGAAGCGGGGGAAGATTTTTGATCCTGGGAACTGGCTGTCTGGTGCAGCTTTTTCCTTCTTCCCTTGTCTCTGTGCAGAAAGGAAGCGCCTTTGACCCGCTTGCTTTTCTGAAGCCGAAAGGACTGTACCTGAAAATACGGTGCTTTCTTAGGCTGTGAGGAAACCTGAGGTAAAAAATTTTCTTCCCAGCTGTTGCTGTGGATACGAGGTCCCAGAGACCATCCCCAAACAATTCCTCACCCGTATAAGGCAGAATCTCCATGTGCCTTTTAAAGGCAGCATCACCTGTCCACTGCCGGGTCTCTAATACCCTCCTGGCAGAATGGACATTGCATTAAGTCTGGATGCCAGCCGGCAAATATCCCTCTGTGCATCCTTCATATATAAGACGACGTCTTTAATATGCTCTATGTTAGCAAAATATTATCCCTGTCTAGGGTATTAATATTATCTGACAGGGTATCAGACCACGCTGCAGCAGCACTATTTATGCTGAGGCAAATGCAGGTCTCAGTATAGTACCTGAGTGTGTATATACAGACTTCAGGATAGTCTCCTGCTTTTATCAGCAGGCTCCTTCAAAGTGGCCGTATCCCAAGACGGCAGTGCCACCTTTTTTGACAAACGTGTGAGCGCCTTATCCACCCTAGGGGATATCTCCCAACGTGACCTATCCTCTGGCGGGAAAGGGTACGCCAGCAGTAACCTCTCTTTTTAACCCTTTGAGCCTGAAAACTACAGGGGAGAGCCTGGGGAGCTGTCTTCCAGCTGCACTGTGAAGAAAAAATGGCGCCAGTGTGCTGAGGGAGATAGCCCCGCCCCTTTTTCGGCAGACTTTTCTCCCGCTTTTTTCATGGATTCTGGCAGGGGTAATTTATCACATATATAGCCCTGGGACTATATATTGTGATGATTTGCCAGCCAAGGTGTATTATATTGCCCTCATGGCGCCCCCCCCCCCCCCCCCCAGCGCCCTGCACCCATCAGTGACCGGAGTGTGAGGTATGCATGAGGAGCAATGGCGCACAGCTGCAGTGCTGTGTGCTACCTTGTTGAAGACAGAAGTCTTCTGCCGCCGATTTTCCGGAACACTTCTTGCTTCTGGCTCTGTAAGGGGGCCGGCGGCGCGGCTCCGGGACCGAACATCGAGGTCGGGTCCTGTGGTCGATCCCTCTGGAGCTAATGGTGTCCAGTAGCCTAAGAAGCCCAAGCTACCACCAGTTAGGTAGGTTCGCTTCTTCTCCCCTTAGTCCCTCGCTGCAGTGAGTCTGTTGCCAGCAGATCTCACTGTAAAATAAAAAACCTAAAATATACTTTCTTTCTAGGAGCTCAGGAGAGCCCCTAGTGTGCATCCAGCTCAGCCGGGCACAAGATTCTAACTGAGGTCTGGAGGAGGGTCATAGTGGGAGGAGTCAGTGCACACCAGGTAGTCCTAAAGCTTTCTTTAGTTGTGCCCAGTCTCCTGCGGAGCCGCTATTCCCCATGGTCCTTACGGAGTCCCAGCATCCACTTAGGACGTCAGAGAAAGTAAGCCTGGCTGAATTAAACTGCTGCTGTAAATTAGGGTCTAATTTACAGTTAATTTAGGGTATAATATATACACACTGTACTGGTGCCTTCACAATAATAGCAGAATTATTTCTTAGCGGGTACAGCACTCAGGCTGAATAATAACACAAAGAATCCAAAGCGATTGAAGTTGTGTTTGTGTTATTATTATTCAGCCTGAGTGCCGCACCCTCTAAGAAATACATTTTTTTTTTCTTCGGATAAGTCCTCTATCTGCCTCTTTATTAGGGGCCCCACTGTCAGAGGTGCCCTGGGCCCCCCATAGTCTTAATTCGGCTCTGCTATTCTCCGCTATTTCTAGTCCCGAAACCGAATGGGTCCTCCTGGCCCTTTCTCAACCTCCAGGCATTGAACAAGTTTGTGAGAGTCTCCAAGTTCCGTATGGAAACCCTTCGCTCTATCGTTCTGGCCTTGGAACCTGGGGATTATATGGTCTCCCTGGATATTCAGGATGCTTACCTGCATATTCCTATAGCAGTGTCACATCAGCAATACCTGAGGTTTCCGATTGGCAACCTCCATTACCAGTTTCGGGCGTTACCTTTTGGTTTAACCACGGCTCCGCGAGTCTTCATCAAAGTTATAGCGGTGATGACGGTGGTACTCCGCCGTCAAGGGGTCAGGATCTTACCGTATCTGGACGACTTGTTGATCCTGGCAAATTCCCCAGAACTTCTCCTATGTCACCTAGATCTGACTGTCTGGTTTCTGCAAGCCCACGGGTGGCTCATCAACTGGAATAAATCCTCCCTGGTCCCTGCTCAGAGCATGGTGGACACACACAACCAGCGGTGGTTCTTGTCTCAGGAGAAAGTCCTGAAGTTTCAGGACAGGATTCGTTGCTTCCTCTCTCGTCCGCAAGTGTCGATACATTCGGCGATGCAGGTGCTGGGCCTCATGGTGTCAGCATTCGACATGGTGGAGTATGCTCAATTCCATTCTCGCCCCCTCCAGAGGCTGATTCTGGCCAAGTGGGACGGCCTGCCTCACCGGATCAGGTCTCACATGATCTCATTGACTCCGGAGGTCCATCTGTCGCTGTACTGGTGGCTCCAGGACCAACGATTGTGCAGGGGCCGTCCCTTCTGGATATCCAACTGGGTCCTGTTGATGACAGATGCCAGTCTAAGGGGTTGGGGCGCGGAGTTGGAGCAACACTTCCTTCAGGGTCGGTGGACCAAGGAGGAGTCTCTCCTCCCGATCAACATTCTGGAATTGCGGGCGGTCTTCAACTCCTTGTACCTGTCCCAGCTTTTATTTCAGAACCGTCCTGTTCAGGTACAGTCGGACAACGCCACCACTGTGGCCTACATAAATCATCAAGGCGGCAATCGAAGCTGCTTGGCAATGAAGGAAGTTTCTCGGATTCTTCAATGGGCGGAATGCCATCTACCGGCCATATCGGCGATATTCATTCCGGGAGTACTGAATTGGGAAGCGGACTTTCTCAGTCGTCAGGACGTGCATGCCGGCGAGTGGGGCCTCCATCCAGAAGTGTTTCAACTCCTAGTGGAAAGGTGGGGCCTTCCAGACGTAGATCTGATGGCGTCTCGACACAATCACAAGGTTCCGGTCTTCGGAGCCAGGACAAGGGACCCTCAAGCAGCATTCGTGGATGCGCTGGCGGTGCCGTGGAAGTTTCGCCTGCCGTACGTGTTCCCTCCGGTGTCACTCCTGCCCAGGGTAATTCGGAAGTTCAAGCAGGAAGGAGGAATCCTGCTTCTCATAGCTCCCGCGTGGCCCAGACGGCACTGGTTCTCAGACTTTCAGGGCCTCTCGTCAGAGCGTCCAATTCTACTCCCACAATGCCCAGACCTCCTCGTTCAGGGCCCCTGTGTCTATCAGGACCTGGCCCGGCTGTCTTTGACGGTGTGGCTCTTGAAGCTTCCGTCTTGAGGGCTAAAGGGTTTTCTGAGGTGGTCATTCAAACTATGTTGCGGGCCCGGAAACCGGCTTCTGCTCGGATTTACCATAGGGTCTGGCATTCTTACTTTGTTTGGTGCGCATCTAACAATTATGACGCTTCCAAGTTTAGTACAGCCAAGTTGTTGGCTTTTCTTCAGCAGGGCCTGGACTTAGGCCTGTATCTGGCCTCCCTCAAGGTTCAAATTTCTGCCTTGTCGGTGTGGTTTCAGAGAAAAATTGCGACCTTACCTGCTGTGCATACCTTTACTCAGGGTGTGTTGCGTATCCAACCTCTCTATGTCCCGCCTGTGGCTCCTTGGGATTTGTCGTGGTTTTGGAGGCGTTACAAGAGTCTCCGTTTGAACCTCTTGGTTCAGCTGATCTTAAGTGGCTTTCCCTTAAGGTGGTGTTTCTGCTGGCTATTGCCTCAGCTAGAAGAGTGTCGAATTTGGGTGCCTTGTCTTGTAGTTCCCCATATCTGATATTTCACCGTGACGAGCTGTTCTTCGGACTCGTTCCGGATATTTACCTAAGGTGGTTTCTTCGTTCCACCTTAATCAGAAGATTGTGGTTCCGGCACTTGTTTCTCCTGATCTGTCTCCCAGAGAGCGGTCTTTGGATGTGGTACGGGCTCTTCGTATCTATGTGAAGTGAACTGCTTCTATTAGGAAATCTGATTCTCTCTTTGTTCTGTTTGGATTTCACAAACGGGGCTGGCCTGCTCACAAGCAGACTTTGGCCAGATGGATTAGAATGGTGATTGCACATGCTTATGTGAAGGCTGGTCTGTCAGCTCCTGCTCACATTACGGCCCATTCTACTCGGTCCGTTAGACCTTCTTGGGCGGCCCGCCGTGGTGCGACCCTTGAACAATTGTGCAAGGTGGCTACGTGGTCCTCAGTGAACATGTTCATAAGGTTCTATGCCTTCGATACTGCCGCTTCCCAGGATGCTTTCTTTGGACGCCAGGTTCTTGTGCCCGCTACAGTGCGTCCCCTCCCATAAGGAACTGCTTTAGGACATCCCCAATGTCTATCCTTGTGGAGCCCAGTGTACCCCGCAGCAGAAAACGAGTTTTATGGTAAGAACTTACCCTTGTTAAAACTCTTTCTGCGAGGTACACTGGGCTCCACAAGGCGCCCACCCTGACGCACTTAGCTTCTTTGGGTTGGTATGGCATTTGCCGCTGACACTTCTCCTGTCGTGAGAGTGTGGTGTATGTGGCTACTAACTATTGTCGTCTCTTTTCCTGCTACTGCATTGGGCTGGTTAACTAAAAACTGAGCTCCTGTGCAGGGAGGCGGGGTTATAGAGGAGGCGGTGCTTTGCATCTTGGGAACAGTCAAAGCTTTTGAGCCTGTTGGTGCCTCGGATCAAGATCCTACTCTAGTCTACACCCCAATGTCTGTTCTTGTGGAGCCCAGTGTACCTCGCAGAAAGAGTTTTAACAAGGTAAGTTCTTACCATAGAACTCGTTATATCTGTTAACGTCTGGTCCTGTCGAGGCAAATGCGCATTTGCAGTGGTTGGACGTGAGTGCGGGCTGACAGGGGGGGATCAGAAGGATCCTTCGCCAAAGAATATTGCAATACATTATCCAATAGGCTACTATCTAAAGATGGCGTTTGTTCCCTTAGCCAAGATTTTCGGATCTTGGTAATTTTGCCTTTAACGCAGACTACATATACAGCTATAAGAACCCTATCTGAAAATGGCAGAAGAGCTAGCACAGCAGATAGCTCCAATATTATCACCCTCATTATAAATACATTACATAAAAGCAGTACATAAATACAATACATTAAATAAAAGCATTACATAAGTACAATACACTACACAAAAAAATGCAGCAAGGCTGAGAAAACTGACTTATTTGGAAGATTGACCACAAATTTAGGGCATAATTCAGATCTGATCACAGCAGCAAACTTGTTAGCTAACGGGCAAAAGGGGGGGGGGGGTACGGCGGGGGCTGGGGGGGTGTTCACACTGAAATCTAAATTGCAGTGTAAAAATAAAGCAGGCAGTATTTACCCTGCACAGAAACAATATAACCCACCCAAATCGGGTATGGGTCGTTGGGTCGCCCCAACTTAGGTCTACAGTCATTAGGTCAACCACTGAGGGTCGACGTGGGCAATAGGTCGACATGTGAATTAGGTCGACATGTACTACATCGACAGGTGAAAAGGTCGATATGAGGTTTTGGACTGTTTTTGGTGTCGTTTTCTTCGTAAGGTCATGAGGAACCCCAATTAGTGCACAATGTCCCGTCGCATGGCGAGCGAACAAGGTGCCTCGCTCCGCTACCGCTTCACTTGGCACAGGTTACCGTTCCCGATCGTAGTCCACGTGGATCATTAAGTATGAAAAAAATCCAAAAATGTTTTAAAAAATGTGAAGAAACCCATGTCGACCTTTTGACCTGTCGACCTAGTACATGTCGACGTATTGACCATGTCGTCCTAATGCATGTCGACCTTCAGTGGCCGACCTAATGACTAATGATCTAAGCTGTGTCGACCTAACGACCGTATCTCCCCAAATCTAACTCTTTCTGCACGTTATATCTGCCCCCCCTGCAGTGAACATGGGCCCTCATTCCGAGTTGTTCGCTCGCAAGGCGAATGTAGCAGAGTTACACACGCTAAGCCGCCGCCTACTGGGAGTGAATCTTAGCTTCTTAAAATTGCGACCGACGTACGCGCAATATTGCGATTACAAACGAGTTAGCAGTTTCAGAGTAGCTCCAGACTTACTCTGCCTGTGCGATCATTTCAGTGCTTGTCGTTCCTGGTTGACGTCACAAACACACCCAGCGTTCGCCCAGGCACTCCCACCGTTTCCCCGGCCACTCCTGCGTTTTTTCCGGAAACGGTAGCGTTTTCAGCCACACGCCCCTGAAACGCCGTGTATCCGCCCAGTAACACCCATTTCCTGTCAATCACATTACGATCGCCGGAGCGAAGAAAAAGCCGTGAGTAAAAATACTTTCTTCATAGTAAAGTTACTTGGCGCAGTCGCAGTGCGAACATTGCGCATGCGTACTAAGCGGATTTTCACTGCGATGCGATGAAAAATACCGAGCGAACAACTCGGAATGAGGGCCATGGTTTTGCTCATTTTGCTCATTTGCTAACAAATTTGCTGCTGCCGGAAGGGGGACATTTACTAAGCAGTGATAAGAGCGGAGAAGTGAGCCAGTGGAGAAGTTGCCCCATCAACCAATCAGCAGCTCTGTATCATTTTATAGTATGCAAATTACAGATGTTTCTTCAGTGCTGATTGGTTGCCATGGGCAACTTCTCCACTGGCTCACTTTTCCGCTCTTATCACTGCTTAGTAAATGTCCCCCTAGTAAATACTTTGGAGATACTGTGGAATTGGCTTGTGTTGGAAGATGGTGAGGCATTGCTGTACCAGTGCACTTACTGACAGTTCATTTACGTTACTGCAATTTGCTGTTCACAGATGTTTCTTATGGCTGGAAAGAAGAGGAAGAAAAGTAAGGCCTCCAATTACCTCTTGTCAGTGGACCCCACAGACCTCTCGCGAGGCGGAGAAAGCTACATTGGGAAAGTCAGGTGACTAACTGCGTGTGGCCGTGTGTGTACTACCTATTGTTAGATATGTGCAGCGGGCACTTTTCGTGTTTTGGTTTTGGTTCTAATTACCGGCTCGTGTTTTGGTTTTGGTTTGGTTTTGCCAAAACCACCCTTTCGTGTTTTGGTTTTGGTTTTGGATGAGGTATTATTAACCTCAATATTATTAATTTCCACTCATTTTCAGTCTATTCTGAACACCTCACACCTCACAATATTGTTTTTAGACCAAAAAGTTGCACCAAGGTGGCTGTATGAATCAGCTAAGCGACACAAGTGTGCAGCACAAACACCTGGCCCATCTAGAAAGGGCACTGCAGTGTCAGACAGGATGGCAGATTTTACAAAATAGGCCCCAAACAGCACATGATGCAAAGAAGAAAAAGAGGTGCACCGAGGTTGCTGTATGACTAAGCTAAGCGGCACAAACAATTGGCCCATCTAGGAGTGGCAGTGCAGTGTCAGACACGATGGCACTTAAAAAAAAAAAAAAAATAGTACTAAAACAGCACATCATGGGGGTCATTCCGAGTTGTTCGCTCATTGCCGATTTTCGCTATGCTGCGATTTGTTGCTAAATGCGCATGCGCATGGTACTCAGGGCGCATGTGCTTAGTTATTTAACTAAAAACGTAGCAGTTTTGCTGTTGTTCGTGCAGCGCTTTTCAGTCGCACTGCTGATCGGTGAATGATTGACAGGAAAGGGGCGTTTTTGGGTGGTAACTGAGCGTTTTCCAGGAGTGTGCTAAAAAACGCAGGCATGTCAGGTAAAAACGCGGGAATGTCTGGAGAAACGGGGGAGTGGCTGGCTGAACGCAGGGCGTGTTTGTGACATCAAACCAGGAACTAAACTGACCGAGCTGATCGCAATCTAGGAGTAGGTCTGGAGCTACTCAGAAACTGCAAGAAAATATTTAGTAGCAATTCTGATAATCTTTCGTTCGCTATTCTGCTAAGCTAAGATACACTCCCAGAGGGCGGCGGCCTAGCGTTTGCAAGGCTGCTAAAAGCAGCTAGCGAGCGAACAACTCGGAATGAGGGCCCATGCCAAGAAGTAAAAGAGGGCAATGAGGTAGCTGTATTACTAAGCTAAGCGACAAAAGTGTGCGGCACAAACACCTGGCCCATCTAGGGTTGGCACAGCAGTCCCACTGCTTTAATGGCGGATACCGGACGCACATCTAGCACCAGCATAGTTGTTATGGCCTCAGTAATCCGCTTTGCAACAGGGTGTATATATATATATATATATATATATATATATAGCAGGATCACTGGACTTATACGGCGGGATCACTGGACTTATACGGCAGGATCACTGGACTTATACGGCAGGATCACTGGACTTATACGATCACTGGACTTATACGGCAGGATCACTGGACTTATACGGCAGGATCACTGGACATATACGACAGTATCACTGGACATATATACGGCAGTATCACTGGACTGGATTTATACGGCAGGATCACTGAAATTATATGGCAGGATCACTGGATTTATACGGCAGGGTCACTGGATTTATACGGCAGGGTCACTGGATTTATACGGCAGGGTCACTGAAATTATACGTCAGTACCACTGGACATATACGGCAGTATCAATGGACATATTCGTCAGTATCACTGGACTGAATTTATACGCCAGTACCACTGGAATTATGCGCAGGATCACTGGAATTATACGGCAGGATCACTGGAATTATACGTCAGGATCACTGGAATTATACGTCAGGATCACTGGACATATACGGCAGTATCAATGGACTGGATTTATATGCCAGTACCACTGGAATTATACAGCAGGATCACTGGAATTATACGTCAGGATCACTGGAATTATACGGCAGTACCACTGGACATACAGATAGAGCTATCTTTATCGTGGCCTTTAATAGGATTAATTGAGCCAGGGCTGTCAGATTTAATCCCCTGCTGTAATTACTTAATCCCCTGCTGTATCGTTCTCTCTTATTGTATTGCATCCGAGAACAGTAGATGAAAGGCTTATGCTAATAACCATGGTGCACCTAGGCGCAGCAGAGAAGTCAGGATAATTGTGGCTACATCTGTATACAGCAGTATCACTGGACATATACGGCAGTATCACTGGACATATACGGCAGTATCACTGGACATATACGGCAGTATCACTGGACATATACGGCAGTACCACTGGACATATACGGCAGTACCACTGGACATATACGGCAGTACCACTGGACATATACGGCAGTACCACTGGACATATACGGCAGTACCACTGGACATATACAGCAGCACAGGGATACCACCACTTGACTTATGCAGGACAACACAGCACCACTGCAATGTACTGGATTTATACAACAGCACTGGACATATGGCAGCAGAGGACACCACCACTGTGACTGGACTGATGCAGCACAATACACCACCACTGATGCAGCACAACACAGCACCACTGGAATGGTCTTATACAGCAGCACTGGACATATAGCAGCAGAGGACACAACCACTGTGACTGGACTGATGCAGCACAAGACACTAACACTGAACTGATGGAGGACACTGAGGACGGAGACACGTCCTCTCTCTACACTCTCCAATGCCGGAGTGAAAATGGCGGGGTCGCACGGCTCCTTATATGGAATCCAAACCCCGCGAGAATCCGACAGCGGGATGATGACGTTTTGCCTCGTTCTGGTTTCCTAGTCAGGCGGAAAAACCCGAACCTGACTCGGACCTGGGCTCGGGTAGTTAAGTTGGGGGGGGTGTTTCGGTTCTCTGAGAACCGAACCCGCTCAGCTCTACCTATTATGACTCTGTGATGTGCTTTGGTGTCCGGAACCTCTGACAACCACCAGAAACCCAGTCTTACTGCGGGGGGACAATGGTGCACTTTGCTGTGTTCACTGCATAATCACTCCCGTAATACATTTGTGATGTTTTCATTCATAAAGTTCAGTAATAACTAAGAGTGTGCAAGTGGTGCTGTTGCCCAGGGTGCAACACCGTTGCTGCCCCATGGCAGGAATGACACCCTGCAGCCACTATTATGGCCAGGGGAATCCTTTGATTCTTCCGGACACACAGCCTATACAGCCGCCCTGCGCGTCCTGAGGATTGATGCAATATCAGGGGGCGGGGCCGGCACAGAGCACAGTGCCGCCTTATTCTAGAACTGAAAAAGGTATTTGACTTTCTAATGTGATTGCAGGTCGAACATGCTCGGAACCAGGTTCACAGTGTTTGACAACGGAGTGAGCCCCGAGTCAAAGCCCTTCGTGCAGGAGAGGGAGACGATCAGACAAGAGCTGGCATCTATATCTTATGTAAGTTTCCTTTCTCTGGAACACTGTGGTACATTAGTGGAAATACCAGTTCTTAAATAACATGTAGCAGTATTAATGGTAAATCAAAAGAAGTCTATGCAATCATTTAAAGTTGACTCACAACATAACCTCAATATTTAATTCTAATGCCATCACTACAATAGCCCACCCTCATACTGCAGAGCGCTTGCTGCATTACTGGTGTGGGAGATGCATTACACTGCACTTTACATAAGCGTAGACACACGTATTTCCACATGTATCGTTTGCATCAAGAAAGGGTTGGGGCAATTGAACAGTGATGATTGACAGGAAGTGACCATTTAGAGGAGCTAATGGGGGGTTTATGGGGAGTAGATATAAAGAGATGGAAATAGGTCAAAGTCGCAACTTAGACAATGCATGGGGATAGGTTATCACGATTCAACAAGAGAGAGTACAATACCTGACCCGATGATTCTTCCGGGAATAATCCTCAATGGTTCACTTTCACAATGGGGTGGGTGCATGTAACCAGTGCAAAGTTCGATTTAAATTCTCAAACAAAAGATGGAGCAGCCAGTGCTCTAAATGGAAGTGGAAGGTGAGTTGAAGAATCCACAACCCAATAGACCAAACGGGAAGATCAACTTCTTAATATAGATGACAACCAAGGTTGCGTACTATGCTCACTTTGGAGACGGTTGGTTTAAACGTAGAGATGTGCAGCGGGCATTTTTCGGGTTTTGTGTTTTGGTTTTGGATTCGGTTCCGCGTCGTGTTTTGGATTCGGACGCGTTTTGGCAATACCTTCCATAAGAATTTTTGTCGGATTCGGGTGCGTTTTGGATTCGGGTTTTTAAAAAAAAAAACCTCAAAAACAGCTTAAATCATAGAATTTGGGGGTAATTTTGATCCTATAGTATTATTAACCTCAATAACCAGAATTTTCACTAATTTCCAGTCTATTCTGAATACCTCACACCTTACAATATTGTTTTTAGGCCAAAAGGTTGCACCGAGGTCACTGGATGACTAAGCTAAGCGACCCAAGTGGTCAGCACAAACACCTGGCCCATCTAGGAGTGGCACTGCAGTGTCAGACAGGAGGGCAGATATCAAAAAAAGGCCCCTAACAGCACATGATGCAAAGACGAAAAAAAGGTGCACCGAGGTTGCTGTAGGCCTAAACTAAGCGACACAACCACCTGGCCCATCTAGTAGTCTCACGCAGTGGCTGAATGTCAAGAGTGGGCCGCAATTGTTCGGTCCACTGACAGCATCTCCAGCACGCTCCAGTCACTTTAAAAAAAATCTGCAATTGGTGGACTTATACGGCAGTACCCCAGGACTAATACAGCAGTACCGCTGGACTCATACCGCAGTGTCACACAGGATGGCACTTTTCAAAAACTAGGCCCTCATGCAAAGATGTCGAAGAGGTGCAATGAGGTAGCTGTATGACTAAGCCAAGCGACACAATTCCAACTGGAATTATATGTCCAAATCACTGGAATTATTTGGCAAGATCACTGTAATTAATAATTATAAATCACTGCTATTAATTGGTAAAATCACTGTAATGCTACGTCCAAATCACTGTAATTATTTGGCAAGAGCACTGTAATTAATAATTATAAATCCCTGATATCAATTGGTAAAATCACTGTAATGCTACGTCCAAATCACTGGAATTATTTGGCAAGATCACTGGAATTAATAATTATAAATCACTGATATTAATTGTTAAAATCACTGTAATGCTACTCCAAATTACTGGAATTAATTGGCAAAATCCCGCTATCGCCTGCCTAGTGAAGTGGAATCTAGATGGGATTTGGTACCGGGGACACAATAACTTCATCAATTGTCTAAATCCCACTACACTAATGGCGGAAAACGGGCGCACGTCTAACAGCGCACTGATTATACTAATCATTGATTATACTGAGCACTGATTTTACTGAGCACTGATTATACTGATCACTGATTATACTGAGCACTGATTATACTGAGCACTGATGATACTACGGAGAACTGACACTGAGCAGGACGATGCAGCACAAGACACTGTACTAGTATTAGTGAGCAGCACAAAAGCCCTCTGGAATTGTCACCCCCCAGATACCACTGTGACTGGAATGATGATGACCTATGCACAGTGACAGGACACTACCACAGCACCCTACAGCAGCAAGATGCAGCACAAGACACTGGACTATTAGTAATGTACTGTAGTATACTGGTCACCACAATGCAGCACAAGACAATGAGCAGTGATACTGAGTACTGATGAGGATACTAGAACTGACACTGGGCAGCGAGAACAGCACTGGACTATTGTACTGTAGTATACTGAGCACCACACAATGCAGCACAAGACAATGAGTAGTGATACTGAGCACTGATGAGGATACTAGATTGAGACTGGGCAGCGAGAACAGCACTGGACTATTGTACTGTAGTATACTGGTCACAACAATGCAGCACAAGACAATAAGTAGTGATACTGAGCACTGATGAGGATACTAGAACTGACACTGGGCAGCGAGATGCAGCACTGGACTATTGTACTGTAGTATACTGGTCACCACAATGCAGCACAAGACAATGAGTAGTGATACTGAGCACTGATGAGGATACTAGAGCTGACACTGGGCAGCAAAATGCAGCACTGGACTATTGTACTGTAGTATACTGGTCACCACAATGCAGCACAAGACAATGAGTAGTGATACTGAGCACTGATGAGGATACTAGAACTGACACTGGGCAGCGAGATGCAGCACTGGACTATTGTACTGTAGCATACTGGTCACCACAATGCAGCACAAGACAATGAGTAGTGATACTGAGCACTGATGAGGATACTAGAACTGACACTGGGCAGCGAAATGCAGCACTGGACTATTGTACTGTAGTATACTGGTCACAACAATGCAGCACAGATACTTAGCACTGATATTGAGCTTATATTGAGCTTTCCACTCAGAGAACGTAGCCACGTCCTCTCACTCTCTCGACAATGCACGAGTGAAAATGGCAGCGACGTGCGGCTCTTTATATGGAATCCGAATCTCGCAAGAATCCGCGACAGCGGGATAATGACGTTTTGCCTCGTTCGGGTTTCCCGAGTCAGGCGGGAAGAACCGTGGCTGCATCGGACCCGTGTAAACCATGTGGAGTTCGGGGGGGGAGGGGTTGTTCGGTTCTCGGAGAACCGAACCCGCTCATCTCTAGTTTAAATCTCAATAAGGTATCTATCGCAGATATTCTGAAATCATTCGCCCGGAATGTAGAGTATTCTGTAGTTTGCGGATTCCTTCAGACAGACTCTTTTTCAAATGATCTCTGTAACAAGTCGGTGCAGAACAGCAGCACCCTGGAACCAGGTCCCTTTATTGCTGATGAATGATCTTCCCATGCATCCACAACCAAATCATTCTGCTGTGAGAACCCTCAAGCAACAGTTCTTTAATTCTTGAACATAAAAAGTCTGCAAAGAAAGTCCTGCACACTGGGCGGACCTAGGGGCAGACTTAGGGGGTCAAACTACCCCTAGCAACATTATTGACAACCGCTCACCTTCCACCTAATCGTGCACTCATATGCCTCAAAGCCACCAAAGCAGCCCCAACCTCACCCCACTACCAGCTCCCAGACCACAATTTGCCGCCCATTGTCCCACTCCCATCAGTTACAAAATAAAAAAATAATGAAAAAAGTCGTAATGACAGAAGAGGAACCACCCAACCTCATCAGCCTGGTGTGCCGCCCCTCAGCAAGTGCCGCCCCTAGGCAAGTGCCTCATTTGCCCCGGTGGGAAATCCACCACTGGGTGGACCCCATATACATGTATAATGCATATATACAGGCAGAGTGCCTGCTGCTGCTATTGATGCTCTCACATCAGATACTTTGAGGGTATACCATAGGCCAACCCTTAACCTTGCTGTTCCTAATTTTAGCATATAGGCTGCGAATGTGTACGCAATTGTGAATGAGGATGCGGTGGATTCCGTGGGCGTCACTTTTCATTTCAAGGCGGCAGTTTCACTTGCTAACATCTGCAGTTCCTTACCCTAGAAAATCGCAATTGCATCTGCGTACTAGGGCCTACTAAGTGTGCGCTTAGGGGTGGAGCATGCCACAATATGCGCAACTTTGCTTACCGACGAACATACATATATAGCCAGATTTATTACCTTATGCCAATACAAGTATCTGTACAGCTTCATACATACTATATGGTTGTACCACCCACTCACTAATGAAACAGATGTCTTGTGCACAGCTGCATAGTAGCCGCACAGATAATGCCCAGAAGCGCCCATTTCACGGACAACAACAACTGTGCGTGCAAGTAGTCGTCTCCAAGGAGTGCGTGCACGGTGCGGCACATGCACAGCTTGCTACAAAACATGCTAGATAGATACGCCCGCTTTTGAACTTGCGCGTGAATCAGAATGAGCTAATGGCGTAACTACAGGGTGGCTAATGTCCAGGGGCCCAGAAAGTGAAGGGGGCCCACCCCAAAATCAGTCTCTATTGCTGTACACTAAATACAGTATGTGATTTGGCAATTAATTTCTGTGTACACGCCACGGTACTACTAAGTTACTATTCCGTTCAACTAGAGTTGTGACTTCTAATAAAATGATACGATGGCGATGCAGCCAAACCTTTATAACCGTATTGGCTTTGCTTTGCAGGCTAGAAGGTGAGGCGTTGCGGTAAGATAGTGTCAAAGCTTTGTAAGTGTATTGGCTCCGCCCATTGGTGTTTCTATAATGTGTGCAATGTGTGTGGTGCGCAAGGGCCCCTGGGTCCAGGGGGGCCCACACCGCACACACTGCACCCATTTAAATACTTACCTTACTGGAGTTCAGCGGCGGGCGCAGCGATCACAGCGGAAATCGCCGCCATGCATGCGTGGTAGCCAAATTGGTCTCCAGATCATGGCGGGCGCCATGTTTCTGGAGACCAGCGCATGCGCAGTAGACTCTGGCACAATGCCGGAGTCTACAGCGCTGTGCACACGGGTCCCCTCCTCTGTAGAAACGCCCCTGGCTCCGCCTCAGCTTACCCAACTGCTAGGCGTTATTGTTGATGCTCACGGATAACTTGCCAGTTTCAGCAATACCATCTTCTCGTGTTATGATAATGTCACCTAAACAATATGCAAGAGGTAGTGAGAAAGGAAAAAAGAAAACGAGAGGAGAAAGAAAATCTCGCTAAACTCCCGAAAATCACTGATTTTTTTCTCCCACCTTGAGGGCCTTCAAGCCTCTAGTTAGGCCACTGGAATTAGTTTCATTGTTTTGAAAAGATTTACTTCATTATGAAATTGTGTTACAGATTTTACATAAGCAGTAATTGGCAATATTATATAGCAGTGAGATCATTTGCAATGAACACACAAAATTGAGCTTCAGTTTATCACGTAGGTACTTTTATATGAAGATGATAGTAAAGTAATTGCTTATATATGGCAATATCACCTCATTTACTAGGACTATTGTCAGTCGTGTTAAATCACCGTACGATGCCCTTTACTCTGTGCCTGGTAAAGATTGCAGTTTAATATCAAAGGTTAAATTAAGAACTGTGAAAACACTTTAAAATGTGCTGAATACACATGAAGCTGGTAAAATATTACACATGAAGAACAGTTCCATCCATGCATGTTTTTTTGCTTTACCTTCCAACAGAAAACCAATGTGTTAGGGCTCAGAGGTCCTCGAAAAATGAAAGTCATTATTCCTGGGATGAACCAGGAGCGGGAGAGAGTGTGTATTCAGCCCCTCGATGTGAGTCTGACCTGTCACTGGAACAGCCATTATATACTGTATACTCTATACACTAGTATTCTTGACCTACTGTATACTGGGTCACTAGTTATTTTGCCTGTTTTTCCTCCCTGTCTCTTCTCAGTGTCCCCCTCAACCCCCACCCCTTCCTCATTTTCTTGTCTATCAACTCTGTCCCCTCCCATTTCTCTGTATCTCATTTCAGTACACCTTACCCCAGCTCTCATTTCTGCTGCCCTCCCCCCTCTCCCCCTATATTGCCCTATCTCATATCTGTTCTCCTCCACTCCACTCTTGTCTTTCAGCTCTATCCCCTTACCACCCCTTCTCACTGTCGCTCATTTCTCTCCCCTTCACCAACCACCCTGTCTCCATGTCTCTCACCTCTGTCCCCCTCATCCCACCTTCTCCCTGTCTTTCATCTCTGTCCCTCTAACCTCCCCACTATATGTTATCTCTATACCCCTCATCCTCCATTTCCTAGTTTCTTATCTTTGTCTCCCTCACCAACTCTGTTTCCCTCATCTCATCTTTGCTATACCACCTGTCAGTCTCTCTCATCTTTGTCCCCAATTGCCCCTGAAACATGGGGGAAGGTGCAGGGGAAGGAGCGTTGGCAGAATAGGAGTGTTCCCTCCTATAAACACCTGCAGCCCACCTCCACAGTGGACCCCCACCCCCTCCCACAGCCTCAGGTCCTCACAGGCAAGAATAGTCTCCTAACAGTGCTAGGGAGGGGAAAGTAGAGGAGACAGAAGAGAGGTTGTGTCTGGAAGTCAGGCAGCCACTGAGAACTGTGAGGGGAGGGAGGGGGCGTGGTCTCCCTGCATTTAGACACATGCTCTAGAGAGATTACCTATAAATATATATATATATATATATATGCTGTATGTATGTATATATATATATATATATATATACACATATATATATATATATATATATATATATATATATACATACATACATATATATATATATATATATATATATATACATACATATATATATACATATATATATCCCTACAGCAGCAGCCGGCACTCACATATAGCCACAACTTGCTCAGGCAAGCTATTAGCTTTTTTTATATACACTGTACATGTGGTATGTACAATAAAAGCATCTAGTGACTTGCTACACAATGGCCGCGATTGCTTTTTATATCCACATGGAAAATGCACGAAGGGAACACTATGTAAGTGAATATAAAGATTGAGAGGAACAGAGGGGTTCACACTGAATATTCCAGGCATTTCCAGGTAACCCTTTGATTGATAGTAGTGACTGAAGGGATGACCCCACTGGTTCCTTAAAAGACCCATATTGATGAGCACTAATCTTCTTGCAGTACATATAATACTTTCTTCCTCACCATAAACAACTAATTACTACTCTAAAGAGCTCGGTTTCTCACCCTTTGTTATAATAGATAGATAGATAGATAGATAGATAGATAGATAGATAGATAGATAGATAGATAGATAGATAGATAGATAGATAGATACTGTAGATAGAAAGCGTGAAAAGTTACTAGCCGCTTGTTCTAGAATTTGTGAAAGTACATTTCTTTGTAATTTCGATTCCTGGTAATATATTGTCACAGGTGTGTCTTATTAATATGTTCTCTTTGCTCTGCAAAGGAACGCGAGACCCTCCTGTCACGGTACCAGAATGGAAATATGGAGGATATAATTTATCTGCAGAACAAGGTACCATCGTGGAATGAGGAGACCCAGTCCCACGTCCTCAACTTCCACGGACGAGTCACTTTGGCCTCTGTAAAGAATTTCCAGATCATTAATGCTGGTGACCGTGAGTATCTCCTCATACGCTCATCTAAGGAATTTGCTCTTCAGATACATAGACCATTGCCATCTCTCATAAAATCTTCAGGGGATGCAGCCACTAATGGGCCCTGAGGTGAGAGGGACCCACTTTAATCTTCTGAGCATGCTTGAGGACAATGCATGAACAGTGAAGCCCTCATGTGGAGTATACTGGATGCAGGGACAAGTTTTGAGTCTTAAGAGTTGTCATTCTGGAGTGGAAAATAAGGCATTTTTATGCACATCTGGACGATTTTAAGAGTACTACAGACAGTGGTCCTGATGTGGAGTAGAACCTGTTTGCTGAGCACAGTTTGTTTTCGCAGTCCGCATGCTCCAGAGCCACACGCAAGTACGGGTAATGCAAAGTCCTGCGCGTTTCTGGTGTAACTGGGCTTTAATGGGTGTCCTCATGTAGGCAGTGTACAGTGAAGATATGTCAATGTAACTCCCGGCTAAGCAGAGTTCACTATTAGTGTAAATTTGCTTGTTTCCAGGCGTATATATTTTGCACCAAAGGTAACGCTGATATATGTACACCCTGATGAAGATGACTACTACCAAACCAAGCGTTCAAAAATATTGCTTATTACTCTGCATACGGATGAATATGCACATTTTAGTTTTTGTGTGTATGCAATCTTTGACCACACATGCCGGATTTCCGTACAGGTTAGCACCAGCCCCACCAGTAACTGGCACTGAACCCAATGACAATGTACCTATAACTTAAAATATGTTTCATATGCTGTATATTTATTTGTAAACTTTTCATTGGCCCAACATGTGCCTTATAAATGGGAAGTTTAGTATTCATGAGTAATGTTAGTAATTCATGAGTAATTGCATCAGGGGTGACGGCATATGTCTCTTCTCATGCAGCGGAGAACATCCTTCTGCAGTTTGGCCGTGTTGCGGATGATGTGTTCACCATGGACTGCAAATACCCGCTGAGCCCGATCCAAGCTTTTGGAATCTGCCTGTCGAGTTTTGATGGCAAACTGGCCTGCGAGTAGATGTAACGAGACACAGACCTGTGACTGAGGGAATCACCGTGACTGCCAGGTCGTTCATTACGCAGACACACTGGAAAAGTATTTATTACGGCACTAATTAATACCTCTGCGAGGAATAGAGACTTTCATTTTGTAAATAAATTTATTGATCATACCCGTGTATTGCTGTACCCATTACTTGTACAGTGAGTGTATTTGTGTGTGTGTGTATATATTTGTATTTGAGTATATTTGTTGTATGTGAGTATATTTGTTAGTATATATGTGTGTGAGTATATTTGTGTTTGAGTATATTTGTGTGTGAGTATATTTGTGTGTGAGTATATATATGTTTGAGTATATTTGTGTGTGAGTATATTTGTATTTGAGTATATTTGTGTGTGAGTGTATTTGTATGTGAGTTTATTTTATGTCTGAGTATATTTGTGTGTGAGTATATTTGTATTTTGCAGGGCTACGATCATGACAATAGACATGCGGGGGGACGCCCAGCACAGGGCTATCCCACCCGCCCCGCATGTCAGTGCCGCCCCCGCAGAAATACAAAAGCATCGCACAGAGGCGATGCTTTTGCACTTTCGGAGTAGCTCCCGGCCAGCGCAGCTTAGCGTGCTAGCCGGGAGCTACTCGTCGCTCCCCGGCCCACAGCAGCTGCGTGTAACGTCACACAGCCGCTGCGGCCCACCCCCTGCACGGTTCGGCCACGCTTGCGTTGGCTGGACCGCACACACGAAACGGCAGCCAAATGCTGCCATTCCGCCCCACTTGCCCAGCGACCGCCTCTGCCTTTCAATCAGGCAGAGGCGATCGTAGCACAGTGACGGCACTCGGCCGTCGGGCATGCACCGGCGCATGCGCAGTTCTGACCCGATCGCGCCGCTGCGATAAACTGCAGCGTGCGATCAGGTCAGAATGACCCCCAAAGTGCTAAGATGTGCAAATTCTGGTATAAGTGTTCGAGCGTGAGCTGGACTGTGGAAAACCTGAAACGCCCACTTTACCTATTTGAGCACTATGCAGATCCGTCAGCTGGTCCGTACAAGCCCCCACCACCCAAACATCGGCCAACATCCACTCCTCAAATATGTCCTGGGTTGTGCAATGTGTAACTTTCGCAAAACATGGCATGCACAGTAGAAAAACATTGGGCATCTGCTAAACAATCGGTATTACGTACAACTCTGTGTCAGGCCCAGGAACAGTTTCGGACTGGGGCATGAAGGCCCCCCCGGGGGAATGCAATGGTATTGGCCCCTGCTTAGGGATGTGGCCAGTCTCCAGAGGAGGTGTGGCTTGCCAACACAGAGAGTGTATGTTCTAGGCACCTTTCTAAATATATTCCATCCATGCATAATTAATGCACTGTAGAAAATGCTTTGTCCTATGCAGTATAATGTAACATAATTTATGTATAATGTGTAATTCAAGTGCACAGTATGGAACCTGATCCCTAGAGGAGGGGGTGGGCCCTCTGGCAGTGGGGCCCACCGGCGGTTTTTCTTGTCCCCCAGTAGGCCAGTTTGACCCTCTCCAGGATTCTAATGATTTAACATCGGAACCATCTTTGTGTTTGCTATTGCTATTGACGGCATAGGCGGATCCAGGGGGAGCACTTGGGCCCATGCCTCCCCTGTCGTTTCTGACTTCTTCTTTTTTTCAAAAGGAGAACAGCAGCAGCACTACTGCTATTTCCGTCACTCAGATTTGATAAAAGAGCTGGCAGGCACTAGGACCCGCCGCACCTCTAATAGCAAGTCTGTGTGGCAACCAATGGGGAGGCTGGAGCTGCAGCTCCAGCCTCCCCATGCTCACACCGCAACCTACCTCCCCCACTGCCAGCCGTCCAGAGTCCAGCCCAGGCGCGGGGTTCAAATGCCAGCATCGAGTAAGACTGTTACTTATGACGGCGCAGAAGGCTTCATTAGCCCTCACTGCACCACACAGTTTCCAGCGCTTCCTCCTCCACTTCCTTTACCACCATGCTAGGTGCAGTCACACTCAGCCTCAGCTTTGAGAAGGCGGCCCGTGTGACTGTGACAGGGCTGTCCTGCAGATGTCTTATGCTGCTTGTTGGAGATCCAGCTGGCTGCTTCTGCTAATCAAAGATGGGCAGTTCGTGTGCTGCAGTCTGAGTCTCAGTGCAGTGCCAAAAACAAGGTATGCTGCACCTGCCACCACCAACTTAAAACTTTAATAATTATATTGTGCTGGGGTGCCTTCCAGGCTCCCATAACTAATGGAACAGGTGACCAACATTTCAAGGCCCAATCAGCTTTTTCATCAGGGTGAAACATTGGCAATAAACCAGGATGCGCTCCTACAACCAATTATTACCTAATGGTGTATTATGTGAGGCCACGCCCCCTGTGATACCACACCCCTTATCTGGGAGCACAAGTGCCTTAGGTGCATGTACATATAACTATTACCGTTACCCTACCATGGTACCCCCCCTTTCATTTTCTTCTGGATCCGCCCCTGATTGACGGCGAGGTTTGATGATCTTCTTCTGATGACCTAATCCTTCCCTCTGACCTGGGACTTGCCTATGTGCTGCATTCTGATATGCTTTACTGCTCCCAAGTCCACCAATCAGAACCAGCAAAGGGGTATGGCCAGGCAGCACACTTTCTTCCTGCAGATCAGCTCTCCACTGAGGGGTATTATGTGATATGGAAAAGTGTATATTGCATTTATCAAGTACACTCTATAAAATGATAGGTAGAAGCTGGTTGGTTGTCTGCAATGGACAACGTCTGTAGTTGTCCACTTCTCCACTCTTTAGAAGGCTTGTTCATTAATCGCATCACCATCGGGCATCAACACTATCGATGGTCTCTCAGCAGAAAAATCACTGTTCTGTTTCTGCTCTTTAAACATCGAAACCATCAACATCTGCATTTTGATTCCCATCCCTACTGCGCTTATATATATATATATATATATATATATATATATATATACCGTATATACTCGAGTATAAGTCGACCCAAATATAAGCCGAGGCACCTAATTCTACCACAAAAACCTGGGTAAACGTATTGACTCGAGTATAAGCCTAGGGTGGGAAATGCAGCTCTAGCCGTACACAGCCCTCATAGTGCCAGATATGCCCTCATGCTGCCAGATATGCCCTCATACTGCCAGATATGCCCCACAGTGCCAGATATGCCCCACAGTGCCAGATATGCCCTCATGCTGCCAGATATGCCACCACAGTGCCAGATATGCCCCACAGTGCCAGATATGCCCTCATGCTGCCATATATGCCACCACAGTGCCAGATATGCCCCACAGTGCCAGATATGCCCTCATGCTGCCAGATATGCCACCACAGTGCCAGATGTGCCAGATATGCCCTCATGCTGCCAGATATGCCACCACAGTGCCAGATATGCCACCACAGTGCCAGATATGCCCTCATACTGCCAGATATGCCCCCACAGTGCCAGATATGCCCTCATACTGCCAGATATGCCCCACAGTGCCTGATGTGCCAGATATGCCCTCATGCTGCCAAATATGCCCCACAGTGCCAGATGTGCCAGATATGCCCTCATGCTGCCAGATATGCCCTCATGCTGCCAGATATGCCCCTCATACTGCCACATATGCCCCTCATGCTGCCACATATGCCCCTCATGCTGCCAAATATGCCCCACAGTGCCAGATGTGCCAGATATGCCCTCATGCTGCCAAATATGCCCCACAGTGCCAGATGTGCCAGATATGCCCTCATGCTGCCAGATATGCCCTCATGCTGCCAGATATGCCCCTCATGCTGCCACATATGCCCCTCATGCTGCCACATATGCCCCTCATGCTGCCAAATATGCCCCACAGTGCCAGATGTGCCAGATATGCCCTCATGCTGCCAAATATGCCCCACAGTGCCAGATGTGCCAGATATGCCCTCATGCTGCCAGATATGCCCCTCATGCTGCCAGATATGCCCCTCATGCTGCCACATATGCCCCCTCCCCAAGTGCCAAATATGCTCCCCCAGTGCTGTTACTTACCCCTCCATCGATCCCGCGCTGTCTTCTGAAGGAGGGACACGGAGGGCACAGCGTGCGCCTCTCCTGTGTCCCTCCTGCATCTCCGGCGGCCGCGGCGGGTCTATTAAAGGAAGTGCCGGTTCGTGATCAGAGGTCACGAACGGGTACTTCCTTTAATAGACCTGCCGCTGCTGCCGGAAATGCAGGAGGGACACAGGAGAGGCGCGCGCGGTGCGCTCCGTGTCCCTCCTTCACACTGCTCTGCCTGTCTCACTGCACTGACTCGAGTATAAGCCGAGGTGGCTTTTTCAGCACAAAAAAAAGTGCTGAAAAAGTCGGCTTATACTCGAGTATATACGGTATATACATATGTATATATATTGGTTTGTTACCACCAGTGTCAGACTGGAGCATGAGGGGCCCACCACGGGAATGCAGTGGAAGGGGCTCATGTGTAGGGGTGTGGCCAGTCTTCACAGACGTTTTGCTAACCATTAGACAATGCACGGTATGGGTCCCTTGATAAATATATATATTAAATAGTACTAGTGCATGCATGATAATGTACCAGATTAATAACAGCAATGCACTGCAGAGAATGCACCATAGTCCTATGCAGTATAAGGTAACATATGTATAATGTATAATTCAAGTGCACAGTCTGGAGACCGGTCCCTAGAGGAGGGGGTGGGCCCTCAGGCAGTGGAACCAACTGGGGCTTTCCACTGGATCCCTGTGGGCCAGTCCAACCCATTACCCTGGTTACCGCCCTTATGAAAGTAATGAAATGTCATTTTCAAACTTGAAATATTTTAGCAAGAGAGTATACAAACAGAGTACAACATTATAGTAAGTTCCCCATGAAGATACGCTCATTTAAGGGCACCCAGTGGCAAACGCAGGATTTCTAGAAGGGGGTTTCCAAATGTGTGGGGGTCTGGGGGAGTAGTATTAGAACCTAGGGGGTCATTCCGAGTTGTTCGCTCGCAAGCGGATTTTAGCAGATTTGCTCATGCTAAGCCGCCGCCTATTGGGAGTGAATCTTAGCATCTTAAAATTGCGAACGATGTATTCGCAATATTGCGATTACACACCTCGTAGCAGTTTCTGAGTAGCTCCAGACTTACTCGGCATCTGCGATCATTTCAGTGCTTGTCGTTCCTGGTTTGACGTCACAAACACACCCAGCGTTCACCCAGACACTCCCCCGTTTCTCCGGCCACTCCTGCGTTTTTTCCGGAAACGGTAGCGTTTTTTCCCACACGCCCATAAAACGGCCTGTTTCCGCCCAGTAACACCCATTTCCTGTCAATCACATTACGATCGCCAGAACGATGAAAAAGCCGTGAGTAAAATTCCTAACTGCATAGCAAATTTATTTGGCGCAGTCGTAGTGCGGACATTGCGCATTAAGCGGAAAATCGCTGCGATGCGAAGATTTTTACCGAGCGAACAACTCAGAATGACCCCCCTAGTAATGACCCAGGACATTAATGTAAACATTGGTCTTTTTATACACGGGATACTGTATGGAATACAGTATTAATATCTAACACTATAGATGGTCTATAGTGTAGGCTGTATAAAATGTTTATATTTAAATAATATAAATAAGATAAGTGGTCACGAAAAAGGTTCAACATCCCATAATAAAGAAATTCACAAAATGACAGAACCATTACTGGTCTTTCTAAACACACATTCTCCCACCTCATGGTAAAGCTCCTGTCTTTTCTACCTGGTAGCTACTTTCTGGTCCAGAGCACTGATTGAGGACTCAGAACCAGAGGCGTCACTAGGGTTGGTGTCACCCGGTGTTGTAACTCATGGTGTCACACACACCTCCCACCCCCATATGGACCTACTCTCGTATCAGTCCATACAGAAACTCTGAGAGCAGGGGCCAGTGCTAGGGTGTTCAGTGCGCCCTGCAAATGACAAATTTGCGCCCTCCCTCCATACGCAATAAAAGGACAGTGCATGCCGAAGGCACACGCAGCAAAAAGGGGTGTGGTCTAACAAGGTAGGGGCGTGACCACCAACAGTACCCCCAATTCAAATTACGCCACACAGTAGCACAATCTTATTCACATTACACTGCACGTAGTGTCCATGATTCATATTGCACCACATGTTACAACACACAGTAGTGCCCCTTATACACATAAGACCCACAGTCAGGGCTGGCAACAGAAATCTTGGGGCCCCATACACTGATATCCCCCCCTTCCTTCCTCCCAGGGGCAAATGCTGGATTTGTAAGGGGGGATTCCAGATATGTACTACATATACACATATAGATAGATAGATAGATAGATAGATAGATAGATAGATAGATAGATAGATAGATAGATAGATAGATAGATATGTATATAAATTGATTGCACCAAATACAGAATGGCGGTACTCATAGGGGTAAATTTACTAAGATTCGTATTTTCCCGTTTCAGGTCAAAGTTCAATCACGAATGACATCGAAAGTGTAAAACTGCAACTTTTTGAATTGATTACGACTAATTTACTAAGCTGTCGTATTCGGGTTTTTCTTTTGTTCCGATGTCGATGTCATTCGTGGTTTTTTTTCTATTTTTACGGCAGTGATTAGCAAAACACTGCCGACTTTTTTTACAATCAATCTCGGCCGGATCTGTGTGATCCGTGCTGGGGTTTTTTTTTTTTTTAATTAAACACTGTAAAATAATAAAAAAAAATGCGTGGGGTCCCCCCTCCTAAGCATAACCAGCCTCGGGCTCTTTGAGCCGATCCTGGTTGCAAAAATATGGGGGGAAAAATGACAGGGGTTCCCCCATATTTAAGCAACCAGCATCGGGCTCTGCGCCTGGTCCTGGTCCCAAAAATACGGGGGACAAAAAGAGTAGGGGTCCCCCGTATTTTTAAAACCAGCACCGGGCTCCACTAGCTGGACAGATAATGCCACAGCCGGGGGTCACTTTTATATAGTGCCCTGCGGCCGTGGCATCAAAAATCCAACTAGTCACCCCTGGCCGGGGTACCCTGGGGGAGTGGGGACCCCTTCAATCAAGGGGTCCCCCCCCCCCAGCCACCCAAGGGCCAGGGGTGAAGCCCGAGGCTGTCCCCCCCCATCCAATGGGCTGCGGATGGGGAGGCTGATAGCCTTTGTTGTAAAAGAAAAGATATTGTTTTTAGTAGCAGTACTACAAGTCCCAGCAAGCCTCCCCCGCATGCTGGTACTTGGAGAACCACAAGTACCAGCATGCGGCGGAAAAACTGTCCCGCTGGTACCTGTAGTACTACTACTAAAAAAACACCCAAAAAAAGACAAGACACACACACCGTGAAAGTATAATTTTATTACATACATACACACACACATACATACATACTTACCTTAAGTTCCCACGCAGGTCGGTCCTCTTCTCCAGTAGAATCCAAGGGGTACCTGTTGAAGAAATTATACTCACGAGATCCAGGGGTCCAGGCTCCTCGGGAAATCCAGGGGTAATCCACGTACTTGAAAAAAAAAACGGTGTCCCGACCACGAACTGAAAGGGGACCCATGTTTGCACATGGGTCACCTTTCCACGAATGCCAGAAACCCACTCTGACTTCTGTCTAAGTGGGTTTCTTCAGCCAATCAGGGAGCGCCACGTTGTAGCACTCTCCTGATCAGCTGTGTGGTCCTGTCCTCACTGACAGGCAGCACACGGCAGTGTTACAATGTAGCGCCTATGCGCTACATTGTAACCAATGATGGGAACTTTCTGCCCTGCGGTTGACCTAAAGTGACGTCACCGCTGAGCAGAAAGTTCCCATCATTGGTTACAATGTAGCGCATAGGCGCTACATTGTAACACTGCCGTGTGCTGCCTGTCAGTGAGGACAGGACCACACAGCTGATCAGGAGAGTGCTACAACGTGGCGCTCCCTGATTGGCTGAAGAAACCCACTTAGACAGAAGTCAAAGTGGGTTTCTGGCATTCGTGGAAAGGTGACCCATGTGCAAACATGGGTCCCCTTTCAGTTCGTGGTCGGGACACCGTTTTTTTTTTTTTTTTCAAGTACGTGGATTACCCCTTGATTTCCCGAGGAGCCTGGACCCCTGGATCTCGTGAGTATAATTTCTTCAACAGGTACCCCTTGGATTCTACTGGAGAAGAGGACCGACCTGCGTGGGAACTTAAGGTAAGTATGTATGTATGTGTGTATGTATGTAATAAAATTATACTTTCACGGTGTGTGTGTCTTGTCTTTTTTTGGGTATTTTTTTAGTAGTAGTACTACAGGTACCAGCGGGCCCGTTTTTCCGTCGCATGCTGGTACTTGTGGTTCTCCAAGTACCAGCATGCGGGGGAGGCTTGCTGGGCCTTGTAGTACTGCTACTAAAAACAATATCTTTTCTTTTACAACAAAGGCTATCAGCCTCCCCATCCGCAGCCCATTGGATGGGGGGGGGACAGCCTCGGGCTTCACCCCTGGCCCTTGGGTGGCTGGGGGGGACGACCCCTTGATTGAAGGGGTCCCCACTCCCCCAGGGTACTCCGGCCAGGAGTGACTAGTTGGATTTTTGATGCCACGGCCGCAGGGCACTATATAAAAGTGACCCCCGGCTGTGGCATTATCTGTCCAGCTAGTGGAGCCCGGTGCTGGTTTTAAAAATACGGGGGACCCCTACTCTTTTTGTCCCCCGTATTTTTGGGACCAGGACCAGGCGCAGAGCCCGATGCTGGTTGCTTAAATATGGGGGAACCCCTGTCATTTTTCCCCCCATATTTTTGCAACCAGGATCGGCTCAAAGAGCCCGAGGCTGGTTATGCTTAGGAGGGGGGACCCCACGCATATTTTTTTATTATTTTACAGTGTTTAATAAAAAATAAAAAATAAAATAAACCCCAGCACGGATCACACAGATCCGGCCGAGATTGATTGTAAAAAAAGTCGGCAGTGTTTTGCTAATCACTGCCGTAAAAATAGAAAAAAAACCACGAATGACATCGACATCGGAACAAAAGAAAAACCCGAATACGACAGCTTAGTAAATTAGTCGTAATCAATTCAAAAAGTTGCAGTTTTACACTTTCGATGTCATTCGTGATTGAACTTTGACCTGAAACGGGAAAATACGAATCTTAGTAAATTTACCCCATAGTCTGTGTAGTAGCATAAAAAGTGAGTTTATTCCTCCTTCACCTCCTACCTTTCGGGACAGAACCTGTCATCAGGGATCGGATACAATGATACAAAGAAGCATTTATAGATACAAATACAAAGACATAATTACCTGATACAGTGCAGCTGGGATCTCTCGCTGTCAGACACTCACTCAGACATACCGACTAGTAACCCTGTCAGACTCTGTTAGGGTCTCCTGCTCTGTGCTGCCACGTCGTCATGGCAACCGGGAGACAAGTGCTAGCGGAGTAACCTGAGCGTAGCTGATACTCCGGTTCGGGTCTTTTGCTGTGCAGTGGTTACAGGCTCTGTGCACGGCAGGGGATCCGGTGCTGGTTTTTGTGCTCACAGTCTGTGAGGTCTGAGGGGGGGGGGGGAAAGCACCTGCTATATAAACCCTCTTCTCAGGTTAGGCAGATGCTGCTGAATCTTTGTTGGTTAGTCAGTTCCTGAAAGCTAGCTAGTACTGTGTAAACTTTGTATTTGTTTGTTGCTTACTGCAAATAGGCCTTGGGATTTGGTATTACACTCTGCCAATCCAGACCTAGCAGTAAGACTGGAGTCAGTTGTTTAACCTGCTGGGGTTCTTTTGCTACTCTGTGAACCTAGCAAGTTTGCGGCTGTATTCTCAGACTTGCCTGCCAAAATCCTTTCTCACTGTGCAAGGTGTTCAGGTGTCAGTTTAGTGGCAGTAAGCTGAACCAGTGCACTGCAAGTGAGGACTAGGATTGTGGAGACTCTCCTTGGGGTAAATTTACTAAGGTCCCGATTTTGACCGAGATGCCGTTTTTTCATCAAAGTGTCATCTCTGTAATTTACTAAACTCAAATCACGGCAGTGATGAGTGCATTCGTAATATTTGGAAGTCCTAGGAAAAAAATCACGAATGAATACACCATCGGTCAAAACGCGGCTGTTTAAGTATGAATCTCGGTCATTTACTAAGAAGTGCAAAGCAAAAAAAAAAAAAACACTGCCGTGAAAAATTACAACTCGTAAAAAAGTGCTTAAAAAAAACAGACCTGCTTTTTTTATTCGTGATTGGATAGGCATGCACGGATCCATGAGATCCATGCATGTATATCAGTGGGAAGGGGTGGGAAAGTGATTATTTTTTAATAAAAAATTGCGTGGGGTCCCCCCTCCTAAGCATAACCAGCCTCGGGCTCTTTGAGCCGATCCTGGTTGCAGAAATATGGGAAAAAAATTGACAGGGGTTCCCCCATATTTAAGCAACCAGCATCGGGCTCTGCGCCTGGTCCTGGTTCCAAAAATACGGGGGACAAAAAGAGTAGGGGTCCCCCGTATTTTTAAAACCAGCACCGGGCTCCACTAGCTGGACAGATAATGCCACAGCCGGGGGTCACTTTGATATAGTGCCCTGCGGCCGTGGCATCAAAAATCCAACTAGTCACACCTGGCCGGGGTACCCTGGGGGAGTGGGGACCCCTTCAATCAAGGGGTCCCCCCCCCCCAGCCACCCAAGGGCCAGGGGTGAAGCCCGAGGCTGCCCCCCCCCCCATCCAATGGGCTGCGGATGGGGGGGCTGATAGCCTTTTGTGATAATGAAAAGATATTGTTTTTAGTAGCAGTACTACAAGTCCCAGCAAGCCTCCCCCGCATGCTGGTACTTGGAGAACCACAAGTACCAGCATGCGGCGGAAAAACTGGCCCGCTGGTACCTGTAGTACTATTACTAAAAAAATACCCAAATAAACACAAGACACACACACCTTGAAAGTAAAGATTTATTACATACATGCACACAAACATACATACATACTTACCTTATGTTCACACGCAGGTCGGTCCTCTTCTCCAGTAGAATCCAAGGGGTACCTGTTGAATAAATTACACTCACCAGATCCAGGGTCCAGGCTCCTTGTCGCATCCATGTGTAATCCACGTACTTGAATAAAATAACAAAACGGATACCCGAGCCACGAACTGAAAGGGGCCCCATGTTTTCACATGGGACTCCTTTCCCCGAATGCCAGAAACCCGCTCTGACTTCTGTCTAAGTGGGTTTCCTCAGCCAATCAGGGAGCGCCACGTTGTAGCACTCTCCTGATCGGCTGTGTGCTCCTGTACTGAGTGACAGGCGGCACACGGCAGTGTTACAATGTAGCGCCTATGCGCTCCATTGTAACCAATGGTGGGAACTTTCTGCCCTGCGGTTGACCTAAAGTGACGTCACCGCTGAGCAGAAAGTTCCCACCATTGGTTACAATGGAGCGCATAGGCGCTACATTGTAACACTGCCGCGTGCTGCCTGTCAGTCAGTACAGGAGCACACAGCCGATCAGGAGAGTGCCACAACGTGGTGTTCCCTGATTGGCTGAAGAAACCCACTTAGACAGAAGTCAGAGTGGGTTTCTGGCATTCGGGGAAAGGAGTCCCATGTGAAAACATGGGGCCCCTTTCAGTTCGTGGCTCGGGTATCCGTTTTGTTATTTTATTCAAGTACGTGGATTACACATGGATGCGACGAGTAGCCTGGGACCCTGGATCTGGTGAGTGTAATTTATTCAACAGGTACCCCTTGGATTCTACTGGAGAAGAGGACCGACCTGCGTGTGAACATAAGGTAAGTATGTTTGTATGCATGTATGTAATAAATCTTTACTTTCAAGGTGTGTGTGTCTTGTGTTTATTTGGGTATTTTTTTAATAATAGTACTACAGGTACCAGCGGGCCCGTTTTTCCGCCGCATGCTGGTACTTGTGGTTCTCCAAGTACCAGCATGTGGGGGAGGCTTGCTGGGCCTTGTAGTACTGCTACTAAAAACAATATCTTTTCATTATCACAAAAGGCTATCAGCCCCCCCATCCGCAGCCCATTGGATGGGGGGGGACAGCCTCGGGCTTCACCCCTGGCCTTTGGGTGGCTGGGGGGGGGGGACCCCTTGATTGAAGGGGTCCCCACTCCCCCAGGGTACCCCGGCCAGGGGTGACTAGTTGGATTTTTTATGCCACGGCCGCAGGGCACTATATCAAAGTGACCCCCGGCTGTGGCATTATCTGTCCAGCTAGTGGAGCCCGGTGCTGGTTTTAAAAATACGGGGGACCCCTACTCTTTTTGTCCCCCGTATTTTTGGAACCAGGACCAGGCGCAGAGCCCGATGCTGGTTGCTTAAATATGGGGGAACCCCTGTCATTTTCCCCCCCATATTTCTGCAACCAGGATCGGCTCAAAGATCCCGAGGCTGGTTATGCTTAGGAGGGGGGACCCCACGCAATTTTTTTTAATGATTTTACACTGTTTAATTTAAAAATAAAAAAATAAAAGAACCCCAGCACGGATCACACAGATCCGGCCGAGATTCATTTTTAAAAAGTCGGCAGTGTTTTGCTAATCACTGCCGTAAAAAAATGAAAAAAAAAAACGAATGACATCGACATCGGAAAACCCGAAAAGGCAAAATACGGCAGCTTAGTAAATCCGTCGTAACAAATTCAAAAAGTTGCAGTTTTACACTTTCGATGTCATTCGTGATTATTCTCCCACCAAATCGGGAGAATTACGAATGTTAGTAAATATACCCCCTTGTGTCTATTATTCCATCTCTGACCAAGGAGTTTACTGCCACACCCGTTGGTAACCCTTTAGGGTTTTGCTGTTGCCCTTAGCAACAGCATTTCGGGTTCTCTACGTATTAAATCACTACATCTCGCTTCTTTCCATCTGAGCATTCCTAATACTAGGGAGACACCCAGTTTCTTAGCCTTTGGGCTTCTCTGTTCACTTTGTGTTTATTTTGTTACCCTATCACCTTCTGTGTATGTAATGTCATATTCCCCAGTCTGTCTGTGAGTTCATTTGTTTTGCATCCCTCACCGTTCAGACACCAGTACATTTCCTGCTGGCACTGGTGTGCATAACAGACTCCCAGTGGCATCATCAGGTCGCATCCCCCTGCGGCGTCTGTCAGGAAAAACAGCAATGGGTTCAGTCCTGAAACTTAAGAGGAATAAGTGCCCCCATTCTGTATTTGGTATATTGGGGGTATATCACCCCATGGAGGGCACAGGAACAAGGTTCTCCTTTATTGCTAAGAAAAAGTGCAATATATATATATATATATATATATATATATTAGTGATGTGCACCGGACATTTTTCGGGTTTTGTGTTTTGGTTTTGGATTCGGTTCGGCGGCCGTGTTTTGGATTCGGACGCGTTTTGGCAAAACCTCCCTGAAAATTTTTTGTCGGATTCGGGTGTGTTTTGGATATATTAGTGATGAGCGGGTTCGGTTCCTCGGGATCCGAACCCCCCCGAACTTCACCCATTTTTGTACGGTTCCGAGCGGACTCGGATCCTCCCGCCTTGCTCGGTTAACCCGAGCGCGCCCGAACGTCATCATCCCGCTGTCGGATCTCGCGAGATTCGTATTCTATATAAGGAGCCGCGCGTCGCCGCCATTTTTCACTCGTGCATTGGAGATGATAGTGAGAGGACGTGGCTGGCGTTCTCTCAGTTTCTGTGTTCAGTGTGCTGCAAATATCTGTGCTCAGTGTGCTGCAAATATCTGTGCTCAGTGTGCTGCAAATATCGGTGCTCAGTGTGCTGCAAATATCTACGTTCTCTGCCTGAAAAACGCTCCATATCTGTGCTCAGTGTGCTGCAAATATCTGTGCTCAGTGTGCTTTATTGTGGGGACTGGGGACCACCAGTATTATATAGTAGGAGGACAGTGCAGAGTTTTGCTGACCAGTGACCACCAGGTATTATACGTTCTCTGCCTGAAAAACGCTTCATATCTGTGCTGCATTGTAGTATATAGTAGGAGGACAGTGCAGAATTTTGCTGACCAGTGACCACCAGAATTATATCAGTACGGTACAGTAGTCCACTGCTCTACCTACCTCTGTGTCGTCAAGTATACTATCCATCCATACCTGTGGTGCATTTAAGTTTTTGTGCGCAGTATATATATAGTAGTAGGACAGTGCATAATTTTGCTGACCACCAGTATATAATATATAGCAGTACGGTACAGTAGGCCACTGCTCTACCTACCTCTGTGTCGTCAAGTATACTATCCATCCATACCTGTGGTGCATTTAAGTTTTTTTGCGCAGTATATATATACAGTAGTAGGACAGTGCATAATTTTGCTGACCACCAGTATATAATATATAGCAGTACGGTACAGTAGGCCACTGCTCTACCTACCTCTGTGTCGTCAAGTATACTATCCATCCATACCTGTGGTGTATTTAAGTTTTTTTGCGCAGTATATATATAGTATATAGCGACCTTGGTGCACCTCTTTTTTTCTTTGCATCATGTGCTGTTTGGGGACTATTTTTTTGAAGTGCCATCCTGTCTGACACTGCAGTGCCACTCCTAGATGGGCCAGGTGTTTGTGTCGGCCACTTGGGTCGCTTAGCTTAGTCACACAGCTACCTCATTGCGCCTCTTTTTTTCTTTGCATCATGTGCTGTTTGGGGACTATTTTTTGAAGTGCCATCCTGTCTGACACTGCAGTGCCACTCCTAGATGGGCCAGGTGTTTGTGTCGGCCACTTGGGTCACTTAGCTTAGTCACACAGCTACCTCATTGCGCCACTTTTTTTCTTTGCATCATGTGCTGTTTGGGGACTATTTTTTTAATCTGCCATCCTGTCTGACACTGCAGTGCCACTCCTAGATGGGCCAGGTGTTTGTGTCGGCCACTTGGGTCGCTTAGCTTAGCCATCCAGCGACCTTGGTGCACCTCATTTTTTCTTTGCATCATGTGCTGTTTGGGGACTCTTTTTTGAAGTGCCATCCTGTCTGACACTGCAGTGCCACTCCTAGATGGGCCAGGTGTTTGTGTCGGCCACTTGGGTCGCTTAGCTTAGTCACACAGCTACCTCATTGCGCCTCTTTTTTTCTTTGCATCATGTGCTGTTTGGGGACTATTTTTTTGAAGTGCCATCCTGTCTGACACTGCAGTACCACTCCTAGATGGGCCAGGTGTTTGTGTCGGCCACTTGGGTCGCTTAGCTTAGTCACACAGCTACCTCATTGCGCCTCTTTTTTTCTTTGCATCATGTGCTGTTTGGGGACTGTTTTTTTAATCTGCCATCCTCTCTGACACTGCAGTGCCACTCCTAGATGGGCCAGGTGTTTGTGTCGGCCACTTGGGTCGCTTAGCTTAGCCATCCAGCGACCTTGGTGCACCTCTTTTTTTCTTTGCATCATGTGCTGTTTGGGGACTATTTTTTGAAGTGCCATCCTGTCTGACACTGCAGTGCCACTCCTAGATGGGCCAGGTGTTTGTGTCGGCCACTTGGGTCGCTTAGCTTAGTCACACAGCTAACTCATTGCACCTCTTTTTTTCTTTGCATCATGTGCTGTTTGGGACTATTTTTTTTAAAAAATAGAGTTTGTTTATTCAAAAAAGGATCACAAATACAGACATATCGTTAGGCATGGGAAATCGAATAATACAGTATAGGCAATGCAACAGATTATAGCATACGTGATTTCGAAGAAGTAAGATATATAACGTCACATGTGCATTTTCTCCCATTCCAGTACTACACTCACGGTGCAATATAAGAAGGAAAAAAAACATTCTAATGTCTGTAAACAGGTCGTAACTCTCATAATAAACATTTTAATTTTCTCCCCAATTATTTTCCAATTACAGCTCCAACTAGTAGGCCGGAACATAGCCTACCAAAGTTTCTAGAGCATAAAACAAAACAAAAAAAATTAAACAAAGAAAAAAGGACTAGAGAGAAAGAAAAAACCAAAAAAAAAAAACCAAAACATCAAGGAGCAGTATTACAGTACAATTAGTGAGGTATATGAAGTAATGAGTAATAAGTGATATCTCAACCTGGCCTTGTGTGAACCTAGTACCCCCTCCGCCCCCAGGGCGCAGCACCCTCAAAACGCAAGAGCAGGGGAGGAGTATACAGAAGTAATCCAAGGGGACCAAATTTTCTCATATTTAGAAGTAGCATTGTTTTTCATGTATACATAGCGGTCTTTAAGGAGAGTGTCATTAACCAGTGCCTTAAAGGCTGATATAGAAGGGCAATACGGGGCCATCCATGACCGTGCGATGCACACTTTGGCCAGGGCACAAATACTACGAGCATAAAGGCCCTCCCATCTGGACCCCGAAGCAGGACCCCCTATTCCCAGTACACAGAATCTCGAGGTCAACATACTCCCAGGCATCCCCGTGTGCTCCAGAATCGACCTGACCTGACCCCAGACCAGAACACCTGAATGGACGGACACTGCCACACAAGGTGCCAAAAGGACCTCCCATCGGCCCCACATTTAGGGCAAACAGCTGTAGTGTCGGCCCCAAACCTGGCCAACCGAGCCGGTGTCATATAGGATCTGTGCAAGATATAGAGCTGTATTTGTTGAAATCGGAGTGACTTAGTCACCACCCCCGGGTATTCCAGGGCAAGCTCCCAGTCCTCCTCGCCTATGGGACCCAAATCGCCCTCCCAACGCTCACGGAGTCCCATGAGAGGTTCTGCGTGGAGTATCCCCAATAAGTACGAATATGTAAAAGAAATCACCCTAACCTGTCCCAGCGAGCCTAAGAAGGTCTTTATGGGGAAATGAAGGAGCACCAAGGGTGAGTCCCGAAATTGTGATTGTAAGGCGTGTCAGAGTTGTAGGAATCTAAAAAAAATAAGAATTAGGTAGACCAAATTCCTCCCTTAACTGCTGAAACGATTTCATCGTACCATCACTGTACAATTGGGATATGGAGACAATGAAGTATGGAGCCCACACCACCCCGCCCTCAAGAGCCCCCAACTCGGATAGTGAAGTAGAGTGCCAGAGGGGAGTATCCGGGTCCAAGCCATCAAACCCAAGCATATTTTTCAGAGCAAGCCAGATCTTCATGGCCTGAAAGACAACCGGGGGAGAGTACCGAGAAACCTACCCACTCAACAAAACCTGCACCGGAGAGAGGCCCGGGTAATAGCACCGGAGAAATGCCCATTGTAAAGTGCTGGCATCCCCGCCCTGTATCCAGGTACTAAGGTGAGACAACTGGGACGCAAAGTAGTACAACTGAAAGTTGGGCAGGGTTAATCCACCGTCAGCTTTCAGCCTAGTGAGAGTATTCAGCTTTATCCTAGGCCTTTTATTGGCCCATATTAAGGACGGAAAGATATATACCGGGGATTGCAAGAGAATGTATAATAGTTTGGGTAGAATTATCATTTTAATTAGACTAACCCTGCCGGTCACTGTCAACGGAAGCTTGCACCAAGCTCTCGACTTGCGTATAATCAGTTGCGTCATTGGGTCCAAGTTCAGTGGGTATAAAATCAGAAGGGTTATTCGTGATTTGAATTCCAAGATATTTAAACTGATCTGTCCAGCATAGCGGCAAGGAGAGCTTCGGGACCAAGGGAGGGGGACCTATGACGGGCATAATGAATGACTTGGGCCAGTTAATACGGAGACCAGAAAAGCCGCCGAGTTCCTCAATGACCTGCAAAAGAATAGGCATGTCAACAGCATAATCATGTAGGAATATCAGCAGGTCATCCGCATAAAGGGCAATTTTGTCTATACAAGGGCCCGTGGTGATTCCCCCAATGTCCGGGTGTGTCCTAATCAGGCAGGCCAAAGGCTCTATGGCAATAGCAAATAGGGCAGGAGAGAGGGGGCACCCTTGTCTAGTACCCCGAGACAGGGTAAAGGAGGTCGAAATATAACCATTTACCAAGATCCTGGCACGCGGATTTTTATACAGCAGTCTGATCCATTGTATGAAATTAGGGCCGAAGCCCATACATTTCATAACTCCCCACAGGTATGACCATTCAACGCTATCGAACGCCTTAGCCGCGTCCAAAGAGACCACGACCGAGTCCGAGGCGAAAGTATGTGGAGCTTGCAGAATAGTATACAGCCTGCGCAAATTAATAGACGTGGACATGCCCGGCATAAAGCCAGACTGGTCCTGATGTATTATGGACTTAATAACCGAGTTGAGCCGAACTGCCTGAATTTTTGCCAGGATCTTAGCATCAGTAGGAATAAGGGAGATTGGCCTATAGGACTCCAAGAGGTGGGGGTCCTTGCCGGGCTTCGGCAGCACTATAATAACAGCCTCGGACATCGAGGGAGGAAGTTGATTAGCAGCAAACGCGTCCGTGAACATGGTAAGCAACTTGGGGCCAAAGAACTCTATATGTGTTTTATATAGCTCAGTGGGGATGCCACCACAGCCCGGAGATTTGCCATTGGGGGACATGCCCACTGCCGCAGACACCTCCTCCAAAGTCAAAGGCGCCTCCAAAAAACTGCAAGCCTCGGGGGAGAGTCTGGAGAGGGGTACACTATTCAAATATATGTCCAAGTCTGCCGCAGAGCACGTCAGGCGAGACTCATACAAATCCCTATAGTACAAAAGGAACAATTGCGCAATATCTGGGGTGTTGTCTGCAATGGAGCCATCAGGACCAGACATCTGCACAACCGTAGACCCAGGCCGGTCGTAATGTACCAAGCGGGCTAACAAGCTCCCCGGTCTATCCGCCTGCATATACAAATTAGTGGCCCGAAACAACAAGGAGCGTGCATTTTTATCTGAGAGATGGGCCAGCCATGCCGCCTGAGCCGTCTGCCACCGCGTCTTAAGTGCAGATGTGCCCTCTGCCAGATAACGGATCTCGAGGTCCCGAAACTCAGATTCAAGCGTCCTCTCCTTCTCTCTACATGACAATTTATGTGCAGCTATCTTACTGATCAGTGTACCGCGCAGAAAGGCTTTAAATGAGTCCCACACAACAGGAGCTGGGGCCGAGCCCACATTAACCGCAAAAAAACCCTCCCACTTTGATGTCAAGTCCGAGCAGTCGCCTAACTGAGCTAACCAGGATGGATGTAGCTTCCAATACGACTGTCCCCTCTGGCACTCCACCTCTAAAGATAACAGCAAGGGCGAATGGTCGAACACCCCCCGCGCCTCATAGTGAACATCTAAGATTCTGGGCAGAAGCTCAGGGGAAACCAGGGCCAGATCAATTCTGGAGAATGAGCCATGTGTGCCGGAGAAGCACGAGAACTGTCTAAGTGCGGGATGCCATACCCTCCAAGCGTCTACCCACTGCATATTACTCAGAAAGTCTGCGAATTTAGACGGGGTGCCCCCCGCCCCAGGAGCCAAAGGGGACCTCCACCTATCCAGAGAGACATCAAACACGTTATTAAAGTCCCCCAAACAAATAACGGGGGTAAGGGGGGAGGAGGCAATAAATGAGGTCAGGAAAAATTACGAGAATTCAATTTGCATTCATTCCAAGAACACAAACCTGCCATAAGGGTCAGTATTTACCGTAAGCAATTCAAATTGGACAGATCTTTTGATCATAACCGACACCCCTCGGGAGAAGGAGGAGTGAGAGGAATGATACGCCCATCCCACACAAGGCCTGCGGAGCGACAGCAGTCTATTACCTTCTAAATGAATCTCACTCAGGCAAACAATGTCCGGGTCATATTTCTTAATCATTTTGAGTACCAGGGATCTCTTTACTTTATTATTGATACCCCGGACATTCCACGACAAAAATTTTAAGGCAGGCATGGTATCCGAGTGGTTATCCGGGACGCATTACAAAAACACCACGCTGGGTGATTAAGGGACCTCGGAATCGAAGACGCCTGCACCCTCACCCGCCTACACCATACATTATCCCAAAGACAGTGTCGTCCGCAGACCCTGGGCCACAAGCCCATCCGGCCCAAACAGCGTATCAATACCTCACATAGAAGAAAAAAACAAAAGTATAGAAAACAATAAACTGAAGAAAAAAAAAACAGAACCCGCATAAAAACCAACAATACCCTGATACCAACCCCCCTCCCCGTATACCTTCCCAAACAGCGGCATACACATATCCCTAACAAACCCAACCCTGGAGAACCAAGTGCCTACGGCAAACTAATGCTTAGCGTAAAGACCTAGAGTCCCAGTACAAAAAGAAACCCTAGAGGTATGTAACACAACGCAACAAAGTCCAGAACCCCTGTAAGAAGAGGGTGCTCCCCGGACATATACTTTCATATAGAAGGCCCAAGTAGGAGGAAGATCAAGATATCAGTCCGGAGCAAGTTGACGGTTGCCTGGAGCATATCTGTCCAGCCAGGCCGCCGCCTCCCGTGGAGAGCTGAAGAACTTGGTCTGCGACCACCCGCAATCTGGAGGGGAACAACATCGAGTAGGGAAGGTTCAGGTCACGCAGACGCCATTTAATAGGCAGAAACTGGGCCCGGTCTTTCTGGACGTCGGCTGCAAAATCTGGGAATGCCAACACCCGAACACCATTCCGAAGCAGGGGGCCCTTCGTGCGACCCAGGCGTAACACAGAGTCCCGGTCTTTATAATGTAGAAATTTGGCTATGAAAGTTCGTGGTGGGGCTCCTGGAGGTAAAGGCCAGAAAGGAACCCTGTGGGCCCTCTCCACCGCAAACTGGGAGGTGAAGGATTCTGCACCATACGCCTCTTTGAGCCAGGATTCCAAGAAATCTTCGGGGTGCGTCCCCTCTTCCCATTCAGGCAGGCCCACAAACCGCACATTGTTTCTACGGAGGCGCCCCTCCATATCCAGAAGCTTGGTCTGTATTGTTGAAACTTGCTGAGATACTGCCGACACGGATTGCTTTAGGGGGCCACAGAGATCCTCCAGATTGGAGACCCACGTCTCGGCCTCACCCACTCTCTCCCGGATTCTCTGGACATCCTGACGTAGTAAAGAAAGATCGCACTGCACCTTCTCCATTTTGTCCGACAAGCGTTGTTCGCTGCCCGCTATCGCCTCCAGTACCTGCTGGATGGATGGAGCGGGGGGCTGCATAGCCGCGCCCGAGTCAGCCCCAGCCGGGGGATCAGGGCGGGCGGGAGAGGACGATTTAGGAGATGGCTGCACCGGCTGGGTGGCGGACTGGCGGGCAAACTTCTCCAGCTTGGCCGCAGCCGCGCTTTGACCGCCTTTCACCATATTAGCACGCTGAGACCACCAACCGGGCACAACACGGATCCATTTGGGCTCAGCCGGCTCGCAGGACCCAAGTATTCAGTGTCAGAGGGCCCAACAGACAGCGGGCGAAGTAGTATCAAATGTGCCCCAAAACAGCCAGTGGTGACTATAAGGGGTGAGCCAGGAGATCCCAGGGGTACAGGAAAGGGCAGTGGACCAAGGCAGTGTATGAAGGCAGGATAATAGGGAGCCGGGCAGCGCACCCAGAGGCACCACAATCAGTCCCACAGTCTCTGTGCAGTATAATGTGAAACAGAGGGGAGGAAGCTGCTTCCAAAATGGCCACCGGGCCCACAGCCTCCCCTCTCCCCCAGCAGCTCAGCTCAGCTCAGAATACCCAGGTATGGGACAGAGGAAGACAGTGTCACCGGGTGTTGGGGGGTGCCGCGGGCTCCAGGTAGTGTGAACTGCAGGATTTTTCTCGCCGCGGGGACGCGCCTGCGTGCTCCCGCGGCAGCGCGGCTATGCACCGCCAAACTCGAGGCCGGGGATCTCCTGCGGCCTAAGCCGGAAACTTGAGCGGCAGCCGGCGCGGCCAGAAAGCGCTCTCTCAAAAACAGCTTAAATCCTATGATTTAAGCTATTTTTGAGGGTTTTTTGTAAAAACAACACCCGAATCCAAAACACACCCGAATCCAACAAAAAATTTTCAGGGAGGTTTTGCCAAAACGCGTCCGAATCCAAAACACGGCCGCGGAACCGAATCCAAAACCAAAACACAAAACCCGAAAAATGTCCGGTGCACATCACTAATATATATATGTACAGGTTGAGTATCCCTTATCCAAAATGCTTGGGACCAAAGGTATTTTGGATATGGGATTTTTCCGTATTTTGGAATAATTGCCTACCATAATGAGATATCATGGTGATGGGACCCAAGTCTAAGCACAGAATACATTTATGTTACATATACACCTTATACACACAGTCTGAAGGTTATTTTAGCCAATATTTTTTGTAACTTTGTGCATTGAACAAAGTGTATCTACATTCACACAATTCATTTATGTTTCATATACACCTTATACATACAGCCTGAAGGTCATTTAATACAATATTTTTAATAACTTTGTGTATATTGAGCCATCAAAAAACAAAGGTTTCACTATCTCACTCTCACTCAAAAAAGTCTGTATTTCGGAATATTTGGATATGGGATACCCAACCTGTATGTATGTATGTATGTATATATATATATATATATATATATATATATATATCTTGCAGTGGGTCCGGCACTCCAATAACTAAAATAACCGTCCCTGGTGCCCTCACTCTGCGATGGAATAAACAATGCAAATGATGTGCGGCACTCAGGTTTGCTGAAAGATAATCACCACTAGCAGAGCTCCTTCAACGTTTCAATTTTACTCAGAAAATTGTCATCAGGAAGTATACAAGCAATAAAAAGTGCTTACCTTATATCCCCCACCATTGTGATTGTGTGGCGCCCGTGCGGCGGGACCCGTCCGGCTGATGCGGCGCAAAATGATGATGTCATCGCGTTTTGCGCGGTGCACGTCAGTGAAAGCCCGTCACCATAGTAACCCGGTGCAGCGTTCCTAAGTGTAAATAAACAATGTAATTGACATATAGTAGAAGACCCAGGTGGTAAACTAATATGTTAACTTGCGGGTAGAACGGTGGTCACATTAACACTCAATATGCATAATTAATGAGGTCATGCCCATGTTAAGAAATAAATACAGAAGTACCCCCCAGTAAATTGCTATATGGACTGTAAATAAATAAACAAACGCATTAAGGTGACACCTCACCTATATATTTGTAAGGTGTCTAAGCTCCTGACATAATAAATATGTCCCAATGAGGCATAAGAACCTACTCCATAAAACCTAACTAGGAAACGATGGGTATTATTAATAAAAACATGCTAATGGTAATGCATCATTAAGTCCACGTGGTGTGATTATTACATCCATTTTCTTTATCCATCGTGACAGTGCCGTAACTAGGCATTTTAGCGCTGTGTGCAAGAAACGACATTGGCGCCCCCCATGTAAGATAGGGGCAGTGCGCGCCGTAGGCGCGCGAAAAATATATAGGGGCGTGGCTTCATGGGGAAGGGGCGTGGGCACAAAATAATAGCAATTCATACTACGGTGCACAGTAGTCTACATTATTCAAATTACGCTGCACAGTAGCGCCACTACACCAGGTAGAGCCCCTTTTATACATTACAGCAGACAGCGTCCCCCTTTTTACACATTACAGCAGACAGTCTCCCTTTTAACACATTGCGGCAGCCAGTCCCCCTTTTTACACATTGCGGCAGACAGCGTCCCCTTTTTTACACATTACAGCAGACAGCGTCCCCTTTTTTAACATTACGGCAGACAGCGTCCCCTTTTTACACATTACAGCAGACAGCGTCCCCGTTTTTACACATTACGGCAGACAGTGTCCCCCTTTATACACATTGCGGCAGCCAGTCCCCCTTTTTACACATTAAGGCAGCCAGTCCCCCTTTTTACACATTGCGGCAGCCAGTCCCCATTTTTACACATTGCGGCAGCCAGTCCCCCTTTTTACACATTGCGGCAGCCAGGCCCACTTTTTACACATTGCGGCAGCCAGTCCCCTTTTTTACACATTGCGGCAGCCAGGCCCCCTTTTTACACATTGCGGCAGCCAGTCCCCATTTTTACACATTGCGGCAGCCAGTCCCCCTTTTTACACATTGCGGCAGCCAGGCCCCCTTTTTACACATTGCGGCAGCCAGTCCCCCTTTTTACACATTGCGGCAGCCAGGCCCCCTTTTTACACATTGCGGCAGCCAGTCCCCATTTTTACACATTGCGGCAGCCAGTCCCCCTTTTTACACATTGCGGCAGCCAGGCCCCCTTTTTACACATTGCGGCAGCCAGGCCCCCTTTTTACACATTGCGGCAGCCAGTCCCCATTTTTACACATTGCTGCAGCCAGGCCCCCTTTTTACACATTGCGGCAGCCAGTCCCCCTTTTTACACATTGCGGCAGCCAGGCCCCCTTTTTACACATTGCGGCAGCCAGTCCCCATTTTTACACATTGCGGCAGCCAGTCCCCCTTTTTACACATTGCGGCAGCCAGGCCCCCTTTTTACACATTGCGGCAGCCAGACCCCCTTTTTACACATTATGGCAGACGGTGTCCCAGAGAGAGAGAGAGAGAGAGAGAGATACATACTTACCATCTCCCCGCTGACAGGCTCCTCGTGCAGTTCCCTCGGTGCAGGAAGGTGAGAAGGAGGAGGAGGGAGGGGGACTGGAGCCGCAGCAGCGCTATTTCATTGGTAGTAAGCGCCGCTGCAGCATCCCCCTCTCCTTCTGTATAGGCTGCCCGGCGCTGCTGTGGATGCTGGGATGGAGGAACCGCATCCCAGCATCCACAGCAGCGCCGGGCAGCCAATACGGAAGGAGAGGGGGATGCTGCAGCGGCGCTTACTACCAATGAAATAGCGCTGCTACGGCTCCAGTCCCCCTCCCTCCTCCTCCTTCTCACCTGCCCGGCGCTGTGTAGCTCTCCTCCACAGTGCGGCGGCGGCGCACGGCGCAGACTTCAGAGGCATGTAATGAGTCAATTTGACTCATTACATGCCGCTGGCCGTGCGCCCTCAGGGCAACTGCGCTGTGTGCCAAGCCCACTTGGCACACATGTAGTTACGGCCCTGCATCGTGATTCACATCTCAAGAGGGCCTTATGTCTATCTCCTCCTCTGATCCTAGCTGGTATGTGGTCAATCATACGGTATCGTAAGCATGCCAAGGGGTACTTAAGGGTTGCAAAGTGGCGTGCCACTGGTTGATCACTGGTACCTTTGCTCAGGGCCATTCTGATGGCCGATCTGTGTGCTGTCATTCTTTCTTTGAATTTTCTCATAGTTTTTCCGATGTAACTAAGACCACATGGACATATGATCTGGTAAATCACATAGGTTGATTCACATGTTAGATGATGTTGAATGCGTATTTTGTACCCTAAATGTGGGTGACAAGAGGTGTCTCCAGAAATTAGATGTTGACATGCCGTACATGTGCATCGGAAGCACCCTAATTTACGTGCTGGAAAGAAGTTTGTATTCACAGGTTTTGTTTTAGTGGAGATGTCCGTTTTAACCAGCATATCCCTGAGATTTCTGGATCGCTGGTAGCAAGGCATAATGTCCGTTTCCTGTAGGTTAAGTTTATTATCTGTTTGTATAAGATGCCAATGTTTCTTAGTGATTTTATTAATCTCCTGTGAAGCAATATTGAAGGTACTTTTCCATGGAAGTTTAGATCTTGATCCATTATTAATCTTCTTCTGTAGCATTGATCCTCGATCCATTGATAATACTTTAGATTTTGTAATCAGGAGTGATTTCGGATCATATCTTCGCAGTGTAAACCGACTGATGAGATCATCCATTTGGGTTGCTGCCATTGCTGTATCTGAATTGATCCGCCGGATTCTGATCATTTGTGAGTACGGTATACCTTGTTTTAACCCTCTCGGGTGACAGCTTGAGTTATGAAGAAATGTATTTCTGTCCGTCGGTTTTGAAAACACTGTGGTGGTGATATATGAATTTTTTATAGAAATTCTAACATCAAGGAAATCTATAGTGTTAGGATCCATTTTATACACCAGTTTGACAGGGCTGCTGGATACATTGTGTTTGTCCAGAATTTCCTGTAGTGTACATTGCGGTCCCTCCAAAGAATCAGGAGATCATCTATGAATCTCTTATACAAAATGATGTTGGAAGCAATTTCAGTATCAGAAAAAACGATATCTTGCTCTATATCGAACATGTATATGTTCGCATACGTGGGTGCCACAGCCGATCCCATGGCACACCCCCGTAGTTGAAGAAAGAATGCATTGTCAAAAAGAAAAAAATTCTTTGTCAATACCAGTTCCAATAAATTTAACAGAATTTCTGCATGTGTTGGATCAATATTCAATTTATTGGAAAATACTTTCTTCACCGTTTTGAGACCCTCGGAGTGTGGAATTATAGTGTATAGGCTGGTTACGTCGGCTCTCACCAGCCACACATCTGGAGGTATTTGACTTAATTCATTCAATTCATTCAACAGGGCTGTAGTGTCCCTCAAAGCATGCGGATGTTGTTGTATGTATGGCTGCAATAAGGAATCTAAAAACACTGATGTGGGCTGAAACAGAGACCCCCTCGCTGAAATGATCGGTCTCCCTGGGGGGGGGGGGGGGGGGGGGCAAAGTCCCTTATGAACTTTAGGTACTGTGTATAGAATGGGTACCACTGGATGTTCAGGGAGTAATGATGCCATAATTTCTTCTGTAATGAGCCCAGCATCGCATGCCATGACTAATGCTTCCTTTAGATCTTTAGTAAATAATGCTGTTGGGTTACCACTCAATCTGCAATAAACTCCTGGTACTTCCAATTGGCGGTAAATCTCTGTACAATAGTCAGATAAATCATGAAGAACAATGGCTCCACCCTTGTCCGCCGGTCGGATAATTTATTGAGTATTGTTGGATAGATCCTGAAGGGCCATTGATTCAGATTTTGATAAATTATTTTTAAACGTCTTATTCATTGATGAAAGTACTTGTGTCTCCTGGTCCACTAGACGCATATATGTCTTGATGCTGGCGTTGTTGGATAAAGGGTCAAATGTAGAGGGCTGTTTAAATATATATATATATAGTCACTGAGCCTGTGCTGGTTGTTAGGCAGAGGCAGCAGCTTTGTGATTGTGGCGCGCTTGGGGCGGGTGTAGTAGCGTTTAGGAGGTGCGGCGGGAGTGCGTTCTGTCAGCTGATGGGGGTAGACTCAGAGTGCGGAAATGAGTACAGCACTTGAAGTCACCCACAGGAAGGAGGACACCCGAGGTGCGCACTTCACTGAAGTACAGCCAGGTGACGCGGTCCTTCCTCTGGTAACGCAGCAGCAGTCAAGTCTCCTCCCATATTTCCCTCCCAGAATAGCATGCGGTGCCGGCGTGCGTGATGACGTCATGAGGAGTGACGTACAGCACCCGACATAATTTCCTGAGAGATTGCGGCAGTACGGACCCTAGGGGCAAATGCAGGATTTCTGCAAGGGGGTTTCCAGGTACAGTCTGGATACCGCCACCAGAACATCATCGCCAGAATCCAGAAATCTGGACCCTGATGCAGGAATCCCGACAACCAGGATGCCAAAGGTAAGTATACACAGGGTTATGCTGCGGGGGACGGACCTTTAGCCCCAATCCGGGGGAGTTAGGGTTAGGCTGTGTGTGGGGAGGGGGGTTTGGGAACCTTAGCCCCAATGGGGGGGTTTAGGCTATGGTCGTGGGGTGTTAGAGACCACGAGGGGGTTAGGTTTAGGCACCAAGGGGTTAGGGTTAGGCAGTAGGGTGTGAGGGGAGAGGTTTAGGCACTTACCGGGGAGGTTAGGGTTATGCTGTGGTCACGGAGGGTTGCTGCCGGTGTCTGTATCCCCAGCAGCACCAACCACTGCCGAACACCCGCAGCCGCAGCTACTGGTGTCTGCTTACTCAGCTGCTGCCAATACCTGCTGAGCTCCCGCCACTGCCGCGATCGTGAATCCCCCGCTGCTGTAGAGAGCCCGCTACAGCTCCCCTCGGCCATCTGCTGTGTGTGAAGAGCTGCCTTTGGCCAGAAAACCCCCCTGCGTGCGCTACTGGACCCGGCGGCAGCTCGGCGGTGTACAAGCAGACGGGCTTCTGAATGACTTTCAGTCTGGCTCATGAGTTGGCTGGGGTGCGGGGGCTTGGTGCCACGGACATGTCTGTTAAGTCTGTGGTTGGGATGGGGTGCATGTGTGCAGCTCTTTTTCAATTTTGGTGTCACTCCATTGAAGGGTGACACCCGTGTGCGGGCCGCACCCCCCTCATGACGCCACTGCTCAGAACCACCCACAGCAAACTTTGTAGAAGAAGCTGCTACCACTAGGCATGTGCCACAGCTCTGTTCAGTCCTCTAAACTGCATGATGTGGCAGCAGTTCTAGTAATTGTATTAAATACCATTGCGATTGTCATAATTTGAGCCACTTGCCAAGAGGAGTGGGGCTTCTGGGCAACCGGAAATCCCCCCTGTGTTTGCCTATGACATCAACTTTCAAAAATTAAGAAAAGGCTGTCATTTTTATCAAAGTGACATTTCAATACTAATACATATATATATATATATATATATATATATAGTGTCCTCTAGTGGTAGCAAGAGGTACTTAGTTACAAGCCATCCAATGTATGTAACACAGGACTGTGTAATAGGGTCTTGGCTTAAGCTCAACCACTGATTTGTCAGCAGGTGTTTGCTTCTAGTAACCTGGACACTCCCATTCTATGATCATATAAAGGCAGGCTGTCAGATACACAGCATCACATCTCTGCCCGTATCAGGAATCTGCCAGGAGCGGGGCATTTGCTGCCACCATGGCCACAAAGTGGGGTATCTGTTCTGCAGGGAAGATTAGCAATGATTTCATGGTAGCTCTGCAGACCCTGCCAGCTCAGGATCACCAGGTGAGTCCTGCTAAAACCCTGCATAGTTCGCTTTATATGAATTAGCATGAAACAAGAAGAGTCCCAGAGGCAGTCTGTCTGGCATCACAGTCAGCACCCAAGTGCAGCAGGCGCACAGCAAGGAAGGAGACAGCACGACAGTCTCCTGTAGCACATACACAGGAAGCATTAGGGTGCAGCCAGTGCAAACGTGCTGTATAAGCCAAATATATTTAAACAAGAAGGTATCAGCTGAATGCAGTGGTTCTAGCGCTACAGTAAAGCATTTCATGGTAATTCAAGGTTCCAAAAGTTCATGTAGATATTGAGAATAAATGGGGTTAACATTCTCAATTTGTTTTGCTGTCACTGGATTAAGTATAAAGTATTAGTCACACTCGGACACCAACACACCGCTGGATAAGGTACAGGTTAAAGAAAAAGTCTCAATATCATAAATTAAGGTTATAAGTCTAATGAAACATTTATTTATTTAACTTCAAATAAAAAATAATGGAATGATAGATATAAAGATCAGCACATTAGTCTATAGGGGATGCAGTTAAGGAAACCGACTCTGGAATCCCGACAGCTTGTGAAATGCCGACAGATGGAATCCTGACCACCGCAGATTATTCCCACTCGGTTGGTGGGTCCACGCCACCAACCGAGTGGGAAGATAACATGGGGTAAATTTACAAAGATGGGAGTTCTATTTAAGATGGGATGTTGCCCATAGAAACCAATCAGATTCCAGGTATTATCTTCTAGAAGGTGCTAAATAAATTAGAAGTAGAATCTGATTGGTTGCTATGGGCAACATCCCATCTTAAATAGAACTCCCATCTTAGTAAATTTACCCCCATGTGTAAGTATTGGAATTGTATCTTCTTACATTGGAGATCTGATAGACTGCAGCTGAATTATGCAAAGGTTAGTTAAACGATCTGCTCCCAACTACGTCCGACTTCTGAGCATTTTACAGATATCAATTACAAGGAGATTTCTGTTTTGCCTGTTAAACTATATTGTAGTGTTCTGGGGGGTCATTCAGACCTGATTGCTCGCTAGCAGTTTTTTGCAGCGCTGTGATCGGATAGTCGCCGCCTATAGGGGAGTGTATATTTACTTTGCAAGTGTGCGATCGCATGTGCAGCCGAGCACTACAAAAAAACTTTGTGCAGTTTCTGAGTTGCCCAGAACTTGCTCAGCCTCTGCGATCACTACAGCCTGTACGGGCCCGGCCCGGAATTGACGTCAGACACCCGCCCTGCAAACGCTTCGACACGGATGCGTTTTCCCAAACACTCCCAGAAAACGGTCAGTTGCCACCCACAAACGCCTTCTTTCTGTAAATCTCTTTGCGATCGCCCGTGCGAATGGATTCTTTGCACAAACCAATCGCAGAGTAACGAACTGCTTTGTACCCGTGCGACACGCCTGCGCATTGCGGTGCATATGCATGCGCAGTTCTAACCTGATCGCAGCGCAGCAAAAAAAGATAGCAAGCAATCAGGTCTGAATGACCCCCAGATTCCTTCAGAAACATTATAAGAATTATGCAATAGACTGTAGGTCATTATATCATAAACAATACAACATTCTTTTTTATTAAATTATTTATTTGTGTATTTATTTGGTTGCTAAATGAATATTTTCTATTTGGAACATTCAAATTCTTTTGTGGTAACTACCCCTTTAAAATTACTAGGGGTAATTCCAAGTTGATCGCAGCAGGAAATTTTTTAGCAGTTGGGCAAAACCATGGTGGTCATTCCAAGTTGTTCGCTCGCAAGCTGCTTTTAGCAGCTTTGCACACGCTAAGCCGCCGCCTACTGGGAGTGAATCTTAGCATAGTAGAATTGCGAACGAAAGATTCGCAATATTGCGAAAAGACTTCTCTGTGCAGTTTCTGAGTAGCTGGAGACTTACTCAGCCAGTGCGATCAGTTCAGTGCTTGTCGTTCCTGGTTTGACGTCACAAACACACCCAGCGTTCGGCCAGACACTCCTCCGTTTCTCCAGCCACTCCCGCGTTTTTCCCAGAAACGGTAGCGTTTTTTCGCACACACCCATAAAATGGCCAGTTTCCGCCCAGAAACACCCACTTCCTGTCAATCACATTACGATCACCAGAACGAAGAAAAAACCTCGTAATGCCGTGAGTAAAAAACCTAACTGCATAGCAAATTTACTTGGCGCAGTCGCACTGCGGACATTGCGCATGCACATTAGCGACTAATCGCTCCGTTGCGAGAAAAAAATAACGAGCAAACAACTCAAAATGACCCCCCATGTGCACCGCAGGGGAGGCAGATATAACATGTGCAGAGAGAGTTAGATTTGGGTGGGTTATATTGTTTCTGTGCAGGGTAAATACTGGCTGCTTTATTTTTACACTGCAATTTAGATTGCAGATTGAACTCACCACACCCAAATCTAACTCTCTCTGCACATGTTATATCTGCCTCCCCTGCATTCCGAGTTGTTCGCTCGTTGCCGAATTTCGCTATATTGCGATTAGTCGCTTACTGCACATGCGCAATGTTCGCAGAGCGCATGCGCTTAGTTATTTTACTCAAAAGTTAGGTATTTTACTCACGGCATTACGAGGATTTTTCTTCGTTCTGGTGATCGGAGTGTGATTGACAGGAAGTGGGTGTTTCTGGGCGGAAACTGGCCGTTTTATGGGTGTGTGTGAAAAAACGCTGCAGTTTCTGGGAAAAACGCGGGAGTGGCTGGAGAAACGGGAGAGTGTCTGGGCGAACGCTGGGTGTGTTTGTGACGTCAAACCAGGAACGAAACTGACTGAACTGGTCGCAGTGGCAGAGTAAGTGTCGAGCTACTCAGAAACTGCTAAGAAATTTCTATTCTCAGTTTTGCGAATCTTTCGTTCCCAATTCTGCTATGCTAAGATACACTCCCAGAGGGCGGCGGCTTAGCGTGTGCAATGCTGCTAAAAGCAGCTAGCGAGCGAACAACTCGGAATGAGGGCCATGGTTTTGCCCAACTGCTAAAAAATTTCCTGCTGCGATCAACTTGGAATTACCCCCAATGATCAGACAATGTGTGTAGTACGCACTGTGGTGTTTGCCCAGTCTTGGTACATTACTGGTATGCTGGCGATTGTACCAGCTGTATTGTTCCTAGTATAACCTCTCGTGATCCAGTCAGAAGGACGACATGGGTGGTCATTCCGAGTTGATCGCAGCCAGTATCTGACTGGGACATGAAGGGCCCACCGGGGGAACGCAGTTATAGGGGCCCATACTTAGGGGTGTGGTCAGCCTACAAAGGGGGTGTGGCCAGCCTCCACAGAGGCTTGAAATACACAATAGTTTAATGCAGTGTAATGCAACATATCTACCATGTATAATACAAGTGCACAGTCTGGAACCTGATCCCTAGAGGAGGGAGTGGGCCCTCAGGCAGTGGGGCCTACCGGTGGTTTCCCTGGTACCCCTGTGGGCCAGTCCGACTCTGATCGAAGCCAGCAACTTTTTGCTGCTGCTGCGATCAACTAGTCCACGCCTATGGGGGAGTGCATTTTAGCTTAGCAGGGCTGCGATCGCTTGTGCAGCCCTGCTATGCTAAAAAAATTTCAAGTAAAACAAGACTAGCCCTGGACATACTTACCCTGTGCGACGATCTCTGCAATGCTGGAGCCAGCTTTGACGTCAGACATCCGCCCTCCGTTCTCCTGGACACGCCTGCATTTTCAAATCCACTCCCCGAAAACAGCTGGAAATGCTTTGGTGACGCCCAGGTCCGCCTTCTTCCTGCCTTCTTCGTTTTTCTGGACGTAACCCGGCGACCCCTGTCGCCGGGCAACGTCGCGCACGTGCAGTGCGTCCGCCCCGTATGCGCATTCCAGACCCGTTCGCACCGCAGCGACAAACCGCTGGGTGCGAACGGGTCAGAATGACCCCCATGGTCTGTTAGTCCAGCAACATCTAGAGGGACACTACTACCTACTAGTTCAGCAGCACAGATCTGGAAATAAAATGTTAGATAAGAAACGACTTGTTAGGAACGGATGGGGTTTCTCCTCCATTATTGTGTCTTTCATTTATAACTAAGCTCCCCTGACAGGCTATTCCTTCCCCTCTCCTGCCCACCCATCTGACACCGGTTGGGTACACAAGTCATATGCTGGGGATCAGTATGATTTGCCGATGGATGGGATGCCGGCGGTCAGTCTACAGACAGCGGCATCGTGTCCATCATATTTCCGACAGGGCAGCAGAAAGCCCCCTAACCCTCCTCTGCCCCCTACAGTATACCTAACCCTCCCCGCTTGATGCCTAACCCTAACCTCCCCCCGCTATGTGTCTATCCCTAACCCTCCCTCCCCGGTCCCTAACCCTAACCTTCCTGTCCCTGCTCCCTAACCCTAACCTTCCTTCTTCTTCCTAAACTGAACACCCCTCTCCCCCTCCACCAGGCGGCAGGACGCCAGTGCGTCCCGCTGTTAGGATGATCGGGATGCCGGCTGTCGGTAATGTGATGCCGGTATCCCGAGTGGTGTCGGTATCTAGATTCCAACATTGCTTCCTACATCGGGATCCCGGCGTCGGTCCAATATGTCGAGGAGCTAACTGCTTCCCACATGTTGGTATATTGGGCAAAACTCACACACATGTTACATGTATTTTAGGTAAACATATATAACAGTTTCTAGTGACACTGAGCTTAGGTGATTGGCACCTGACAGTCACGCAGTCCAGGGAACCCCAGTGCTGGACAGTAGATATCATATGGCATTTTGTGCATGGAAAACTAGTACGAGATTCCGGTGTTACGTCAGGGGTTGCTCCAATGCCGTCATAGGTCCTGACAGTCTTTCCTATCAATTCCAGGCACTGCCATTCAGCATTCCAGATGAAGCCACAGGTCATATGACAGGTAGGGGTTATATAGTCTCTCCCAGGATACATCTCTGTACAACATACATGCTGCCCCCATAATGGGTTTAGTGCACATAAGCATCTCATGCACTGTACAGGAAATCAGTCACAAGAAACAACAGAACCCCTCTTGATCACACCATCCTGTCTCTGTCTTAATCAGCCCTACCCTGTTCCTCACCGACTATCAGTAGGGTCACCACTCACTGCGTCTCTGTATAGCAGAAGCTGGGCTCTATGCTCTCATGCATCACCTTCAACTCGCTGGCCAAATTTACAGCCGTCTTGTTCCTTTGGCTGGAATATTATGGGGACCCGCTAGGTTTAAACTTTGTTTTTTTTACTACCGCCAGGAGCAACGGCCTGGAGACGGGGTAGTAACTGTCTATACTTCTCTCTCTCTAGCTTACAGGGCCTTCACCTCAGAATATATAACCTTGCTGAACTTCAGTTTTCATATTGTGGCAGGTAGCAAACATATCCCAGGCTTATCTGCAAGTAGCTTGCTGCAGGTGTAGCACGTGTATGAGCAATAATAGCGGTGTGGTCGTGTTGTGTATACTAACCATGCGTGTCCAGGCTTACATGGTGACTGTCTGTGCATATTATAATGTGCTAACAATCCGTCTCTTCCCCGCAGGCCGTGTCGGTTGCAGCAACAGACCTGAAGCGGGCTAAGGAATTTGCCCAAACTCACAACATACCGAAAGTCTATGGTTCCTATGAGGAGCTTGCCAAGGACCCAAGTATTGGTGAGGATTTGCTATGTCATAGTGGGGGAAATGAAACACAGTAAGGGCTCTGTGGGGTGCAGAATGTCCAGCTTCTAGTACAAAATGCTCTGCACTTAAACTACTCACATAATTCTCTTTGGCAGTAATCGGGGATTATTTTCACATTTATAAAATGTAATAATATAACACAGCGCTGTATGTAAAGGGAATGAAAATATATGACGTCACATGCGATTACATGAAACAGGAGGAAAGCAGACCAAACCAGTTTGCCATCTGGAAGGTGTGTGTGTCAGGGCCACCTATCACATGTGAGGATATGTAGCATCACGCAGACAGAAAAGAATCCCTGATTTGGAGGTGATAAAGGCATATTGTAGCTCTTGCTGAGTACTTTGCTGTATAATGTTAGAGGTAGCTCCTGTTATGCTTTTTTGGTTGTTATTTATGCAAGATGATTAACATAGATGATGATTAACATAGAACCGTCTAGCTGTTTACAGTACATACTGTATGAGTGGATGGGTGGGCAGCTTGTGGTTTGTCTTGAATCACAGGAAGCCCCACACCCAGGTTCTGTTTGGCCCATGGGCCAGTCAGTGAAAGTACATGGATGACCATCGGTTTTTGAAACCATCCATGGTCATCTGTTGTATAGTATGTAACCATCGATGGACACCTGCCATATAACCATCGATGGTAACCATCGATGGCAGGCACACCGATGGCCAGCCCTACCCTGTTCCCTATTCAAAGGGAACCAAAAGTTGGGAGGTATGCACTATCATTTCACTATCTGCCCTTGTAAAGCTCCAATGGAGGAAAATTGTGCGGACTTCTGCCATTTCTTCAGGTGCCACTGGGTGGCAGCAGAGCTTGCTACAATCTTTGCACATGGTCATTTCAATTCATCTGAATTTACAGTATGTTGTGTAAAACTCAATGGCATATGGGACACACAAAAACGGGGCCAAAGTACCACTAATGCTTTATAAAGTGTTTGCTCAATTTAAGTAATAAATTACTGTGCCAGAGTCTATAGCACTCAGAGCACTGCCGGCTACGGGAGAGGAGGGGTCCCAAACACGGAGACTGCACCGGGTCCCCTCCTCTCTTGATATGCCACTGTATGGTATAAAATACTGCAATACCATGAGTACCCAGAATGGCACACACTGGCTAATCTGGATTATTTTCTGCGATAAAGACACCACTGATTTATAAAACGTTGAACACTTCTAAACAACTCCCATAATCTGCCCAGATCAAGCCTAGATCCATCCACCCATCTCCAGATCCACCTAACCAACGCCCACATTATCAAGAGACCACACCCTTTTCTAGATCTGCAAATACAGATTATCCCGTGTAAATAATAGCTGTTGAGAGGTTTGGAGCTACTTTGTACAGTCACAAACATTGGATTTGCTAAATTGTCTTAACACAGTATATAATATGCTATACTTAGTGTTATGTTATCTATCTGTGCAACGTATGAGCAATGTACATTGCTGGGAATTACAATACAACAGCACCGCAAATTTTCTGAGCATCTCTTTGGTGGCTGTGGGTAGAGCTATTTGTGGAAAATTTAAGGCAAACAATGGCAACTGAATGGTGAACTTTGCATTAAACACCATCATAGAAAATAAGTAACGTCCTATAACATGAGTAATCCTGCACATTTGTCCTTTAATATTTATGTAAAAACAAACAAAAAAACAACAACAATAAAAACTGAAGGAAAATAGATATATCATAGGTGTACCTTCAACTTTAAATGAAATGATACTGTCTTGCAGATGTTGTCTATGTTGGTGTCTTACATATAGTCCATCGGGAAGTAGTACTGATGTTCCTTCAAAACAGGAAAAATGTTGTGTGTGAAAAACCCCTGGCCATGAACTCATCGGAGGTCAAAGAGCTGACATTGGCCGCTAGGAAATACAATGTCTTTTTCATGGAGGTACAGTTCTTTTTGTGAAAAGTATTATAATTACTGTAGTTGTATAAAATGTCTAAAATTTTTTACCCCTTACTGGTTTGGTAGTAGCACAATTTTGATTGAATTCTGTATGACTGGTTGGGTTGGATCAGGGGAACATGTAAAAGCATTCTTGTGTCGAACCATTAGATGATGGTTGATTGATAAATTGTGAGATTCAGGAACTTTGGGTGCACAGGGATGTATCCATTGTTGTACATTAGATGGTGTTTCCTGCTACCATCTGACAGTTTTGGCTTCTATAGCTTTAAAACCCACACTTTTGAAAATAGGATGCGTCTAGCTCCCTCCACTGGGCGTGCCTAGTGCCGCACTCTGACACGCCGCAGAAACTGAGATTTATTGATTCATTTGGTTCCATAAATAACATTTTGACCAGTAATTGTTGCTTTCCTAGGGGAGGGGAGTGTACACATACAGCAGGGTAATTCGGTGGTATAAAGGTACAGTCCATGCATACAGTATCCTCCTACTTAGGGTGGGTACACTCTAGCACAATGTTGGGATGTTTTGCAATATCAGTATGACAAAAGGTCTACATCGTGCAGTGTGTACCCGCCACTGACCGCTCCCATGTGTCGCATGCAACATCTTCTGGTCGGCCCTGCTGCATGGCCAACCGAAAAATATTGCATGCGACCCGGTGCGTATTAATGAAGGATGGGACAGTGATCATTCCATCATTCAATAAATCTTCATGGTGCACATTTGCAATCGGCATTGTCCGGGCTGAAGGGAATTTGGCCCAACCATCGGCCTGATTGCCCGTTGTTCTGGTGTGTACCCAGGCTAAGGTGGCTTACTACACATGTGCTTGAGCTGTACTGAGGAGTGTTCTCATGAAGACATCTGTGCCTTCCTTTACAAATACACCATTCTTATTATATATTGTTCAGCTGGTAGACAGCTAGTGGGAAGAAGCTTTTAATGGATCTGGACCCTGGAACAAGGGTGGGGTGAATTGGGAAGGAAAGCCACACTTCCTAAAATAACAGGGGGGTCATCCCTATCCTAGCAAATTCAGCTTCATACAGCAGAAAATCTTGAGGGTAGATATAGGTGGTGAGCTGCTCTCGCGGGAGTCCATGGGGACTCATCGGAGTCTCTCTGTTTAGGGGAATACATCTTTCAAGCAATACTACTTTTAATATTCAACAATTCAGACTGTGAATAATGAATTCACGGAAAATAACTTTTACGCTACTCATAATTAATATCATGATATCTCATTGTATCACAGGCAATGTGGAGCCGCTTCTTCCCTGTCTATGATCAGATCCGCACCCTCTTATCCCAGAAGGCAATTGGAGATGTGAAAGTTGTACGGGCAGAATTTGGCTCTAACCAGTATCATGTCCCCAGAGCGGTGAAGAAGGAGCTGGGTGGTGGGGCTCTCCTGGACATCGGCTGTTACTGCATCCAGTTTGCCTTAATGGTATTTAAAGATGAAAAGCCTGAGTCTGTGACTGCCCGAGGTTTTCTGTATGAGACTGGTGAGTCCTCCAATGGATAGCATAGCAATGCGCTACGGGCACCGTTCCCAGCACTTACCACTGCTTCTGTTCTCTACTAGGGGTTGATGAAACCATAACGATTGTTCTCCAGTACCCTGGGAAACGGCAAGCCATCCTCACCTGCACCATGATGGTTGCCATGCCAAACCAGGCTGCCATTTGTGGCTCCACAGGAATGATTCAGGTATTGCTGATGAGCGCAGAGGGAAAACAAAAATACTTAAAATTGCAAAATTTTTTAGTCAACAGTCTCTATAATTTAGATTTTGATTATTTGATTATGATTAAAAAAACACAATTGCTCTCGCAGAACATGGCCAAAGTTAATATGTGCACTAAAATAGTTCTCTTATTCAATGAACATTTCCTACCCACAATGATCTCCCTACTCTGAAGAAGCTTAATGACAAAGGGCCTTATTCAGAGTAGGCCGCTGATCCTGTCGCATTGCAGTTTGCCAAACATCGGCAAACTGCGCATCGCGCCTGCGTGGTTGTTCACACTGTAGGCACATCCCCGAAGGATGGGTCCACAACGTGGCGTTGTGGGGGCGTGGCAGGCAAAACAGGGGCGTGTTGGGAGCATTTTCGGGGCAGCTGCGTATGACGTCACACAAAGCCGCAGGGGTTGACCTTAAATTGATGCACCCGCAATTAAATTGCGAACGTATCGCGGGCTGACGCCACTTACATGTTGGGTGGCCCCCAGCATGTGAGTATATGGACGCAGATCTTGCTGCGGAAACCATAAATAACCCCCCAAATCTCTCCTGCAACAGAACATAAGATCAGTCTCCGGAATGTGCAGAAATCACCTGTACAGCCGAACACTTCCAGATCTCTGATTAGAATAATGTTCTACAGTAGGATAGCAGCTGATGGGGCTATCAGTTGCACGGGTCTACTACGATATCCCGGAGCCCAGCATACCGGCACCAGGATCCCGACCGCCGGAATGCCGGCAGCGGGGCGAGCGCAAAAGAGCCCCTTGCGGGCTTGTTGCACTCGCCACGCTGTGGGCACAGTAGCGCGCCACACTATTTATTCTTCCTCCAGGGGTATCGTGGAGAATTGTTGTAGGTATCCTGGCGGTCGGGATATCAAATGCTTCCCCCAGTTGAACAGACCTAAATCACTTAATTTGACAACTTGTATGAGTTGGACTGTATACAGACATATACCTGCACGGTTTGCTCAGCATACATTATGCATACACCGCCTGTCTGTCAGCAGGTTAGGCCTGTACAGTTGCAGTTTCTGGGTATGTGGGTATGATAGTGACTCTCATGATGATTGGTGGATAGTGCCCTGTGTCACCCCTGTCTTTCTCCCATTGCCCATTAGATTGTGTGATAGCCAGGCAGCGCCAGATCCATCAGTGTTTTTAAAAGCATTGTCACGCCAGGCCATCTCCTCACATAAGCAAGTAGTTTATTCACAGTTCAGACAGGGTTATCACGACAATAAGATTTAACGCCTCATTCTCCTCTCCAGCACAATATTCATATGGGTTACATCAGGTTACATCTCCTTTCATTTGCTTCACGGGCAATAACAGCATTAACAATGATGTGACAGCATTACAGTACATACCAGCGCAGTCTCTGGGAATCAGTAGTGCAGCAACCGCAAACTGAGATTCATTTGAGTGTGCTCTACCCCATTCGCTAGGGGCTCTATCTAAACGGGATCTCTCATGGACACGTTACTGGGGGCCTTCCACCAAACGTGGTTCCTACCACTCACCCAGGTCGTCTTCTCCCGCAGACTCAGACCTCCCGTCCTGCTTCTTGGGTATCCCTGAAGATGCCTTTGTTCCTGGTTCCTTCTACTGTACTCTGCATACTATGGCTCTCACACTGCACATCTGGATATCTTTGCTCTTCCTAGCAGCACTCTATAATGCATTCTATAATGCCAGGGACTGTGGAGTACCATGCTTGTTCCACAGTCCCCAGACTGCGTTTCTCCTGGACACTTAGCCTGTGCCTTCCATTCTCAGTCCTCAGCTCACACTGAACTGTCCTGTGCTTTGTTCCTTGTCCTAAAAACCCCCTACACTTTCTGTCGTAACCCCCTACATGTGGCAGGCTCTGTGAGAACTGTTTTTCTGGTTTTGGGGCCATAAACTCCCCCACTCACTGATAAGAATTAAAAGGCTTTTGGAACTTTCCAATATCTCTTGTCTCCTGACATTCCAGTATGCCACAATTGTAAGCTCTCATGAACAGGGTTCTCTTCCCTCGTGTGCTTTTCCTCATTTTAACCATTATCAACTTCCCACTGGTCTTGGGGAGTGATAAAGTGGAGGGAGCTAAACTACCAAACAATCAGCTCCTGTCATTTTTTTTCAAAGACAGCCTGTAACATGGTGTATACTTTATCTTTCTCCAGTTTTCCATGGAAAAATAGACCCCACAATTCAAACCCCCATCTCTCCCAATGCCCGCCCCCTGCCATCCAAGCTTACCTGAAAATAAAAATAAAAAGATGCCAGAATCCGGCAGTCATGCAGGGTAACAAAAATATTTCTCCCTCTGTTCTGCACCCTGGACTGTGGCGCTATTTACAACATGCTTGTCTAATCTCCCGGCAGGTGCCAGGAGACTCCCCTTTTTCGTGCAGTACCCCGCACACACGGTAGACTACCAGGTCTTTCACAGTCTCCCTTCCGTCCAGTAATGGATCCAGACTTTATTAAACTTGGATTCTGCTTGTCTGGCTACATATGTGTACTTCTCAGTGGCCAAAGTAGTATTAATTAGATATAGCCAATGTTTAAATATTGGACCCGGATACCAACTGAAACAGCAACTGTATACCCTTATAACTAGTTCTATATGATGTGTGTGCACTTAAAATACAGATATTGTAATTTTTAAACATTATCGCTAATACCAAGGTAGTTATCATTATTTTAAGATTATTTTAAAAATAAAAAATAAATCATAATTTTGCTGCATCAAACCTTTCTGCCTAAGACGGGTTCTTTGCCAAGACTTATATCCTGTATTTGTTACCCCAGTATAAATGTTATTACCTCCTCAGGTTCCTTCATGCATGTGGTGCCCAACCTCTGTTATCCTTAATGGAAAAGAAACCAAGTTTCCCCTTCCCCCATCCAAGAAGGCCATGCATTTTACAAACAGCACGGGACTGAGCTACGAAGCGGAACACGTGCGCCAGTGTCTGCTGAAGGGTAATGTAACTGATAATGTGACCTACTGTCCCGCTATCGTCCACTAGGCTCCGCTCTAATGATAACTTCTGGCATTGTAGGATTAAAGGAGAGTCCACATATGAGCTTGGCGGACAGTGAGCAGCTAGCCACCATTATGGAAGAGGTACGCAAGCAACTTGGAGTCACGTTCCCGTAGGACAGAGCCTGATTAAGTACAGCAATTCCCATTCGGATTATTACTGTAATTAACTAATGTTTAATAAAAATATAAGTAAAAAGCTAGTATTTATTTCTTTGTATTATAATTAATTATATATATATTTTTGAACTTGGAAATGTAAAATAAATATTAAACCTAAGTTAAAAGTGAAAGGTAAATTTCGATAGCATTCAGACCAAGGGGTATATTCAATTAAACTCGGATCCATTCCGACATGTATTTGTCGGAATGGATCCGACAACCCCTATTCAAAGTCAAACCCATCTTAATTCGACTTTTTCAAGTCGAATTAAGATGGGACGCAGAGGAGGAGAAAGGGGTAGAGCCGCGGGGGGACAGCCGGCGGGCATACAGGGAAGATCAGCGCTACAGTAGCGCTGCAGCAGGATATCACTCAGCCGCCCGACCTCACGGCAGCTTCCACCCGGCTCCAGCAGCGTACTGGAGCCGGGTGGAAGCTGCCGTGAGGTCGGGCGGCTGAGTGACATCCAGCTGCAGCGCTACTGTAGCGCTGATCTACCTGTATGCCCACCGGCTGTCCCCCCGTCTCCCTGCAGCTCCCTCCCCCTCTCCTGCTCTGGGTCCGCATCTCATTCCGACATCATTTTGATGTCAGGTTTTGGCCCCCTTTTCGACCATCTCAGTCTATCGGTTTTGACCTCGTTATCAACATAAACACGTGGATCGGCAGCTATTCTGCCGATCCACGTGCTTTTCGACAAGTCGAATTTATCGACTTGTCGAAAAATTTTGGAAAATATTGAATAGGTCGAATCAGGATTCGACCTTAAGTCAAAAACTGCCATCTTTTCGACAGACGGCAGTTTTCGACTTCAATTGAATATACCCCTTTGTGTTTTGGTTCTAATTCCATTTTCGTGTTTTGGTTTTGGCTTGGTTTTGACAAAACCACCCTTTCGTGTTTTGGTTTTGGATCTGGATGATTTTTGGAAAAAAAACAACCCATAAAAGCAGCTAAAATCACAGAATTTGGGGGTAATTTTGCTCCTACAGTATTATTAACCTCAATAACAATCATTTCCACTCATTTCCAGTCTATTCTGAACACCTCACACCTCACAATGTTGTTTTTAGGCCTAAAAGTTGCACCGAGGTGGCTGTATGCTAAGCTAAGCGACACAAGTGTGCGGCACAAACACCTGGCCCATCTAGGAGTGGCACTGCAGTTACAGACAGGATGCCACTATTCAAAAACTAGTCCCCAAACAGCACATAATGCAAAGAAGAAAAAGAATTGTAATGAGGTAGTTGTATGACTAAGCCAAGCGACACAAACCATTAGGCCCATCTAGGCATGGCATTGCAGTGGCAGACAGGAGGGCAGATATAAATAAAAAGGCCCCAAACAGCACATCATGCAAAGAAGAAAAAGAATTGCAGTGAGGTAGTTGTATGACTGAGCCAAGTGACACAAACAATTGGCCCATCTAGGAGTGGCACTGCAGTGGCAGACAGGAGGGCAGATATAAAAAAAGGCCCCTAACAGCACATGATGCAAAGAAGAAAAAAAGGTGCACCGAGGTTGCTGTATGACTAAGCTAAGTGACACAACCACCTGGCTCATCTAGTAGTGTCACGCAGTGGCTGAATGTCGAGAGTGGGCCGCAATTGTTCGGTTCACTGACAGCATCTCCAGCACGCTCCAGTCACTTTTAAAAGAATTCTGCAATTGGTGGACTTATATGGCAGTACCCCAGGGCTAATACAGCAGTACCGCTGGACTCATACCGCAGTGTCACACAGGATGGCACTTTTCAAAAACTAGGCACCAAACAGCACCTCATGCAAAGATGTCGAAGAGGTGCAATGAGGTAGCTGTATGACTAAGCCAAGCGACACAAACAATTCCCACTGTAATTATATGTCCAAATCACTGGAATTATACGTCCAAATCACTGGAATTAATTGGCAAGATCACTGTAATTAATAATTATAAATCACTGAAATTAATTGGCAAAATCACTGTATTTATACGTCCAAATCACTGGAATTAAATGGCAAGATCACTGTAATTAATAATTATAAATCACTGGAATTAATTGGCAAGATCACTGTAATTAATAATTATAAATCACTGAAATTAATTGGCAAAATCACTGTAATTATACGTCCACATCACTGGAATTAAATGGCAAAATCTCGCTATCGCTTGCCTAGTGAAGTGGAATCTAGATGGGATTTGGTACCGGGGACACAATACTTCCATCAATTGTCTAAATCCCACTGCTCTAATGGCGGATACCGGGCGCACATCTAACACCAACATAAGTGTCAAGGCCTCAGTTATGAGGGCTTCCATCGTCATGTGAAGCTGAACCACTAGTCATGAACATAGGACAGGGCCTCTTGCCGTTCCTTGCCACTCTGTGTCGTAAATGGCATATTGGCAAGTTTACTTTTCTCCTCAGACCATTTAAATTTCTTTTTTGGGTCTTTTTACTAAACTTTGGCTTTTTGGATTTTACACGCCCTCTACTATCACATTGGGCATCGGCCTTGGCAGACGACGTTGATGGCATTTCATCGTCTATGTCATGGCTAGTGGCAGCAGTTTCAGCACTAGGAGGAAGTGGTTCTTCTTTATCTTTCCCTATTTTCTCCTCAAAATTTTTGTTCTCCATTACTTTTTGGGAGTTATATGAGACAATATGCATCACAGGAATGACTGGAATTACTGATGACACAGGATACTACCACTGGTCTGATGCAGCACAACACGTTGTTATAATTATTATACTGCAGCAGTGGACATATAGCAGCAGCGTGTATCGTCACTGGAATTACTGATGACACAGGACACTACCACTGGTCTGATGCAGCCCAACAGGTTGTTATAATTGTTATACTGCAGCAGTTGATATATATAGCAGCAGCGTATATCGTCACTGGAATTACTGATGACACAGGACACTACCACTGCTCTGATGCAGCCCAACAGGTTGTTATACTGTAGCAGTGGATATATATAGCAGCAGCGTATATCGTCACTGGAATTACTGATATATATACTGGAATTACTGATATATGGCAGCAGAGAACACCAACACTGTGAATGGCTGGACTGATACAGCACAATACACTGACTACACTGGACTGGTCAAACACAACACAGCACCACTTTACAGCTACACTGGATATATCTGCCTGGACTGATACAGCACAATACACTGACTACACTGGACTGGTCTGCACAACACAGCACCACTTTACATCTACATTGGATAGATCTGCCTGGACTGATACAGCACAATACACTGACTACACTGGACTGGTCTGCACTGTGATGTTGGTGTATTAGAATGCTTAATATTTGTAGACACTCCCTTACTAATCTGTGTAAGCCTGAATCTTCAGTGATGGTCCCTGGGACCAGGGGGATGCTGGGAAGTGGGTGGTCCAGTGTGCAGTGTGCCTAGAGTTGGTGATGGAATAAACAGCACAGCAGTGAACTCACATGTCTCTGTGTCCTTATGACTGGATTTACAAACATATGAACAAAACATGCACAACACAGCACCACTTTACAGCTACACTGGATATCTGGACTGGACTGAGCAGCACAACACTTATCACCCCACTTTCCCGCCCCAATAAACAGACACTGAGCACACTGAATACACGTCCTCTCACTCTCCGAGACTGGAGTGAAAATTTCCGCGATGCGCGGCTCCTTATATGGAATCCAAATCCCGCGAGAATCCGACAGCAAGATTGCCGCGTTCGGGTTTCCGAGTCCAGAGGGAAAATCCGAGCCTGGCTCGGATCCGGACTCGGAAGGCAAAGTTCGGGGGGGTTCAGTTCTCTGAGAACCGAACCCGCTCATCTCTAATTATAACTATATATATATATATATGTGATCTATAACTTGAAAAGGGTTGGGCATGATATGCCGGCAGCCGGGATCCCAGTGGTTAACAGACTGACACCAGGATTCCAGCAGCAGAATGCCGATTGGGGAGGGCGAGCGCAACAACAAAGCATTATGTCTTACGACTATGGGCCTTATTCAGGTTTTTTAGCAAACCAAAAAAGTTAGCAATTGGGCAAAACCATGTTGCACTGCAGGTGGGGCAGATATAATATGGGCAGAGAGACTTAGATTTGGGTGGGCCTGTTCAAACTGTAAAAATAAAGCAGGCAGTATTCACCCTGCACAAAAACAATATAACCCACCCAAATCTAACTCTCTCTGCACATGTTATATCTGACCCTCCTGCAGTGCACATGGGGGGTAATTCCAAGTTGATCGCAGCAGGATTTTTGATAGCAACTGGGCAAAACCATGTGCACTGCAGGGGAGGCAGATATAACATGTGCAGAAAGAGTAAGATTTGGGTGGGTTATAATGTTTCTGTGCAGGGTAAATACTGGCTGCTTTATTTTTACACTGCAAATTAGATTGCAGATTGAACACACCACACCAAAATCTAACTCTTTCTGCACATGTTATATCTTCCTCCCCTGCAGTGCACATGGTTTTGCCCAGTTGCTATCAAAAATCCTGCTGCGATCAACTTGGAATCACCCCCATGGTTATGTCCAATTGCTAACAAACCTTAATAACCCCTATGTTTGATCATTGGGGGTAATTCCAAGTTGATCGCAGCAGGAAATTTTTTAGCAGTTGGGCAAAACCATGTGCACTGCAGGGGGGGGGGGGGCAGATATAACATGTGCAGAGAGAGAGAGATTTGGGTGTGGTGAGTTCAATCTGCAATCTAATTTGCAGTATAAAAATAAAGCAGCCAGTATTTACCCTGCACAGAAACAAAATAACCCACCCAAATCTAACTCTCTCTGCACATGTTATAACTGCCCCACCTGCACTGCACATAGGGGGTAATTCCAAGTTGATCGCAGCAGGAATTCTGTTAGCAACTGGGCAAAACCATGTGCACTGCAGGGGAGGCAGATATAACATGTGCAGAGAGAGTTAGATATGGGTGTGGTGTGTTCAATCTGCAATCTAATTTGCAGTGTAAAAATAAAGCAGCCAATATTACCCTGCACAGAAATAAAATAACCCACCCAAATCTAATCTCTCTGCACATGTTATATCTGCCCCCCCTGCAGTGCACATGGTTTTGCCCAACTGCTAAAAAATTTCCTGCTGCGATCAACTTGGAATTACCCCCATGGTTTTGCCCAACTGCTAAAAAATATCCTGCTGCGATCAACCTGGAATTACCCCCATTGGGCCTAATTCAGAGTTGATCGTAGCAGCAACTTTGTTAGCAGATGGGCAAAACCATGTGCACTGCAGGGGGGGGACACACACACACGCAGATATAACGTGCAGAGAGAGTAAGATTTGGGTGGGGTGTGTTCAAACTGAAATCTAAATTGCAGTGTAAAAATAAAGTAACCAGTATTTACCCTGCACAGAAACATAATATCCCACCCAAATGTAACTCTCTCTGCACATGTTATATCTGCCCCCCCCCCACCCCCCTGCAGTGCACATGGTTTTGCCCAACTGCTAACAAAGTTGCTACTATGATCAGGTCTGAATTAGGCCCATTGTTAGAGTGGGAACGGCTAGTCAGGTTCTCCTGTTGTGGCCACAAGGATCAGAGATGAATCAGCCACTTGCATTTCCAAACCAGGCCACGTGTCTATCTGCAGTGACAAAGGGGCATAGTGGGTAATTCAGATCTGATCGTAGATGTGCTAAATTTAGAACACCTACGATCATTTACTCAGACATGCGGGGTGACGGCCAGCACAGGGCTAGTCCGCTCAGCATGTCCAGCTCTGCTACCACTGCACGGGTGCAAAAGCATCGCACGGCGGTGATGTTTTTGCAACCGGCAAGTAGCTCCCTGCCTTTGCAGCTCCTGCGCACTGGCAGGGGGCTACCCGCCGTGTCTCGGGTCACAGCGGCTGCATGTGACATCACGCAGCTGCCGCGGCCCGCCCCAGCAACGCAGGGCTGTTTCTGGAGGGGGCGCATTTTTAAATCTCGCACTGGGAGCCAATTCCCAGATTTAAAAATGTGCCCCCCCCAAAAAAAAAATAAATGCATCCCCCCCTTAGATAAAAAAAAAAACCTTGCGCGTGCTCCCGGCAAGGGGGCATGGCCTCATTTTAATGGACGTGGCCTCGTCTGAAAAGACTACCTCACACCCTAGTATTTGACACTGCTCCAACAGTTCACGGCCACCATTGGTAAAAAAAATAATTCTACCATATAAGCCCCACACAGTAATGCCCCCTGCACCATATTATGCCACACACCGCAATGCCCTTGATACATTAAATCCCCACATTACGGCAGGCAGAGTCCCCATTTTACACATCACGGCAGGCAAGAGTCCCCATCTTACACATCACGGCAGGCAATTGTCCCCATTTTACACATCACGGCAGGCAAAAGTCCCCATTTTATACATTACGGCAGGCAAGAGTCCCCCTTTTTACACATTAAGGTAGGCAAGAGTCCCCCTTTTTACACATTACGGCAGGCAAGAGTCCTCATTTTACACATCACGGCAGGCAATTGTCCCCATTTTACACATCACGGCAGGCAAAAGTCCCCATTTTATACATTACAGCAGGCAAGAGTCCCCATTTTATACATCACGGCAGGCAAGAGTCCCCACTTTACACATCACGGCAGGCAAGAGTCCCCATTTTACACATCACAGCAGGCAATTGTCCCCCTTTTACACATCACGGCAGGCAAAAGTCCCCATTTTATACATTACGGCAGGCAAGAGTCCCCCATTTTATACAATACAGCAGGCAAGAGTCTCCCTTTTTACACATTACGGCAGGCAAGAGTCCCCTTTTTTACACATTACGGCAGGCAAGAGTCCCCATTTTACACATCACGGCAGGCAAGAGTCCCCATTTTACACATCACGGCAGGCAAGAGTCCCCATTTTACACATCACGGCAGGCAAGAGTCCCCATTTTACACATCACAGCAGGCAAGAGTCTCCATTTTATACATCACGGCAGGCAAGAGTCCCCCTTTTTACACATTACGGCAGGCAAGAGTCCCCTTTTTACACATTACGGCAGGCAAGAGTCCCCCTTTTTACACATTACAGCAGGCAAGAGTCCCCATTTTACACATTACGGCAGGCAAGAGTCCCCGTTTTACACATCACGGCAGGCAAGAGTCCCCGTTTTACACATTACGGCAGGCAAGAGTCCCATTTTTACACATCACGGCAGGCAAGAGTCCCCATTTTATACATCACGGCAGGCAAGAGTCCCCATTTTACACATCACGGCAGGCAAGAGTCCCCATTTTACACATCACGGCAGGCAATTGTCCCCATTTTACACATCACGGCAGGCAAAAGTCCCCATTTTATACATTACGGCAGGCAAGAGTCCCCCTTTTTACACATTAAGGTAGGCAAGAGTCCCCCTTTTTACACATTACGGCAGGCAAGAGTCCTCATTTTACACATCACGGCAGGCAATTGTCCCCATTTTACACATCACGGCAGGCAAAAGTCCCCATTTTATACATTACAGCAGGCAAGAGTCCCCATTTTATACATCACGGCAGGCAAGAGTCCCCACTTTACACATCACGGCAGGCAAGAGTCCCCATTTTACACATCACAGCAGGCAATTGTCCCCCTTTTACACATCACGGCAGGCAAAAGTCCCCATTTTATACATTACGGCAGGCAAGAGTCCCCCATTTTATACAATACAGCAGGCAAGAGTCTCCCTTTTTACACATTACGGCAGGCAAGAGTCCCCTTTTTTACACATTACGGCAGGCAAGAGTCCCCATTTTACACATCAAGGCAGGCAAGAGTCCCCATTTTACACATCACAGCAGGCAAGACTCCCCATTTTACACATCACGGCAGGCAAGAGTCCCCATTTTACACATCACAGCAGGCAAGAGTCCCCATTTTACACATCACGGCAGGCAAGAGTCCCCATTTTATACATTACGGCAGGCAAGAGTCCCCCTTTTTACACATTATAGCAGGCAAGAGTCCCCATTTTATACATCACGGAAGGCAAGAATCCCCGTTTTACACATCACGGCAGGCAAGAGTCCCCACTTTACACATCACGACAGGCAAGAGTCCCCATTTTACACATCACGGCAGGCAAGAGTCCCCATTTTACACATCACAGCAGGCAAGACTCCCCATTTTACACATCACAGCAGGCAAAAGTCCGCCTTTTAAATACATCACGGATTTCAATTTTTTTTCAGTATTCAGCATGCCTGCATACTGAAATTATCACTTCCGAAAAGCTGCTAATTTGTGGAGACAGCTTTTGGGAAATGGTGCCGTTTTCTCCAGCTGCTTCGGCCCTTCGAGACTCTTCACAGCCTGTCTTCATGCTGCGCATGCGCAGTTTGAAGACAGGCTGCAAATAGATTGAAGCAGCGGGAGAAGAGTGAGGACTGACCGTCGCCCGCTGCACCACCGGGGGGAGGCTAGGTTTAGGCACTGATGGGGGAGAGTTAGGGTTAGGCTGTGGGGCAGGATGGATTAGGTTTAGGCACCACCAGGGGGAGGTTAGGGTCAGGCACTAACGGTGGAGGTTAGGGTTAGGCTACGTGAGGTGTGTGTGTGTGGGGGGGGGGGGGGGGGGGGGTCAGGGGGTATTGGAGAGTGAGGAACACTCTTGCCTCCCTCATGTCAGGATTTCAACTCTAGGATGGCGGTGTCGGTATTCTGACCGCCGGCATCCCGTGCACCCACAAATCATTCGGAACCTGTAGCATACCCTCCAACTGTACCTTTTTAATAGGTACAGTACCTTTTTTTCATGGTCTGTACCGATTTTTGCCTCTCCAAACTTCCATTGAAAGTATAGGAAAAGGGGCGTGGCCACGCCCCCTTTACACGCGGCCACGCCCCTTTTTCGGGTTTGTACCGATTTTTCTGTGTAAAATGTTGGAGGGTATGCTGTAGTAGTAGTGTATGCTACTAGCACAGCACTGGGGACAGACCACAAGTGGCAGCCTGCCTCCCTGCTGCTTCACTTCCCAGCATGACCGCAATGAGAGCTTTTTTTTTTATGATTCATTTGTTTTTCTATATTTGAAACATCTACAGTTGAACTAGGAATGGCGCTGGAGGCTTCCCTCTGTATCAGGCTTTCCGAACCTCATGCCTCATCACACACTAACAGATCAGGTGTTGGTGATAGCCAGCCTTTAGCACAGATGGTTAAATCAAAATAACCGAGGTACTAATTAAGTCACCTGTGCTTACACCTGGATATCACTAAAACCTGGACTGTTAGTGTGCCTTGAAGACCGAGGTTGCTGGGAATGCCTGCTCTATATATGTGCAGCCACCCTGCTGCCTTCCTGTTACCTAATTACTTGTAATAGCAACAGGAAGCACATTTACATTGTGGGTTTAAAATAGCTTGTAATGTTCACTGGAGTAGTAGAAAGTCCATAAACGCCAGCACTATATGCTTCATGGCAATAAAAATACCTGTCTGCATAGTACAGCAATACAATATAATAACATATGTGCAGTGGGGATCACAGCCACAGAGCACAGCAGCACACTTTGAGCTCAGGGATTTGGCTTGGTGTCAGCAGAATGTTCCAGGCTGGACCCTCCCCTCTGCCTGCCCTATGAAGCAGAGACTGAAGGTTTCTCTTTCTCTGCCAGTATCCGGATTCATTCAGAAGTCCATACTGAGCCTTATCATGGCCACAAAGTGGGGCATCTGCTCTGCAGGAAAGATTAGCAATGACTTTGTGGCAGCTCTGGAGACGCTGCCAGCTCAGGATCACCAGGTGGGTGCAGTGAGGCCATATAAACCTGTGTATAATTAGGGATGGCCATCCTTGTGTCTGACCACTTGTCATAACAGCCTTATCTGGGGTTATCATTATTTTTAAATGAAAAAAATAAATAAATTAGTGACTTGCGCCAGTTATAAGCAGTTAGGTGCTACGCCCACTGAGTGTGTGACAGTGGGAAAATAAGCATGGTCATTTATAGATTTTCTGTAACGTCCATAGAAAACTGCGGGGAGGTGGCCAGAGAGGGGTCTTGTAAATTACTAAAATGCTATTTAGCGAAACTGCCATTTTTTTCAGTGAATTTTCTTGTGTTCTTGAAACTGTCCAACTGGCAAAGACCCGCTGCTGTTCTTCAAATCCCTACATTAGACAACGACGTCCCAATTGTGTAATATGGTACTATAGACAAAAAGGGTGAAATTCCGGCAGTAAAAAAAGGTGATTGTGAGAAGCTGGATATCTCAAAGCACAAGTAGGCTATCTGGCCGGGTTCGTTATGCCGGCGGTCAAAATACCGACAGCAGCATCCCGATGTTACCTTTCCCCAATGCCCCCCTAACCTTTCCTTCCCGCAGCTTAAACCTAACCCCTGTCGCCTAACCGTCTCCGGTGGTGCCTAACACCCCCCCCCCCCCTCCCGAACTCTCCCCTGGGGTGCCTAACCCTAACTCCCCCTCCCATCAGCCTAAGCCTAACCCTACCCTCGTAGCCTAAACCTTATCCCACCCCCCCACACCTTACCTTGTCGACAGCCCAGCAAACACTCAATCGGGACTAGTGGCGGGATTGGGAAGCAGTTACCTTCCCTACGGATGGGATCCTGGCAGTCAATATACCGATGCCGGGATCCCGAAGGAGGGGACAATGCCGGCGTCCACATACCGACGCCGCTCAGGGTGCCACGTCACATTACCAACAGTCGGCATCCCGATCGTCCTCACAGCGGGACGTGCTGGTGTCCTGCCGTGGGGGGTGGGAGGGAGAGTTAGATTCAGGCACATAGACGGGGAGGTCAGGGTTAGGTTTAGGCAGCGGGGAAGGGAGGGTTAGGGTAGGGATAAGGTGAAGCTTAGGGGGCTAAATGGGGGGCTGTCGGGATTCTGATGACCAGGATGTTGCTGTCGGTACACTGACAGCCGGCATCCCGTCCATCGGCAAATCATACTGTACCAGCGGTATTGTGTCCCTAGTCGGGATGCTAGCGCCGACATTCCCTGCAGTGTTGGGATTCCGGCGTCGATATTTTGACTGCCGGGATCCCGACCACCAGGATCCTGACTGGATCCCATCTGGCCAATCAGAATATAAGAGGAAGCACAATACACTAATTATGAGGACAATCATTATTTTTTTTATTACAAAACCAACAATTTTCTCAAGATTCAAAATTGTTTTATGAATATATTAGGCAAAATGAATGTATGATTTTATTGAGTGGTAACGATTATTTAACATTCTATTAAGCGACCAGTATTATTTTATAATTATATTATGGGGCAATACTATTTAATGGCTAACAGGGGCAATCATTTTATTTATGATAGTGGCAACACATATTATTTCACAGTGGGGGAACCATTTATAGTGTACATTTGTGGTACCACAAGTGCCAACATGCAGATAAAAAATCATGTGGCTTGTAAAAAAAAAAAAAAAGAAATGGGGGGAAGCAGCTAGTAACTTTCCCACCAGCGGCGGGATGTAATGGCGTCTGAGATCGCTGGAGGTGCGGATTGCCAGCTGATCTTGGTCTTTTTTAAAGGGCCGATCATTTACATGCCTTGTTAGTGATTGCACCTCTGGCGATCTCGGACGCCATTACCTCCCACCAGATATTCTGTGGCCAGAGGTGACTCACTTGGGGTTCTCATACCTTAAATAAACATTTGCACACACACAGTCCTGTACTCTGTAAGGGAAAATACTGCCTGGTTAATGTTTATTAGATTTACAAAGGTAAATGTAAGAACGCGCATGCAGCGTTAGTTGCATTAATTGCAAAATAGGGATGGGATGCAGTCAATTTACCGACAATCAACATTCCGACTGTCAAAATCCCGACAGCAAATGACCATCGGTTAAAATCCCGACATGGTCAAAATACCGGCATTTATAATGTCGACAGGTCAAAAAGTCTACATGATTTTTTCATGATTATTTTTCATTGAAACCGACTTGTTCATACTTTACCATCCCAGTGGACCTGGAGGGGGAATATAATAGTGTGCCGAATGCAGCGACGTATTGTGCCCGAAGCATGGAGAGCGCAGCGGTACACTTATATGGTGTCCATGTCGACATACACACAAAATCAACGAAAACTCGTGTCGACATTTTGACCTGTCGACATTTTAAATGTCGGTATTTTGTCCATGTCGGGATTTTGACCGTCGGTCAATTGCTGTCAGGATTTTGATTGTAGGTATTTCATACTGATCCCATAGGGATGGTGTGTACAGCGACAGGCATGTGACAGTTATAGCCAGGGCCATCTTAACGTATAAGCAGCTGCCCAGGCCCCACAATTCTAGGCACCTTCGAGCAGTTGCCCTCCGTAGCTCCTTGGGAGGTTGGTAGAGAATGCTGCCAAGATGATCTGATTATGAATTATATGCAATCAGAGCAGCTAGCATTCTCTACCTGCCTACCAGCCTGCCACCAGATGGGGAATGGCTGTCAGAATGCTGATTGGTGGATGGCTGGTGCTATCCACCAATCAGAGTGGTGACAGCCATTCACTGCATACCTCCCAACATGACCCATTCCAGGAGGGACACAATGCTCTGCTTCTGGACTTTTCTCTTAATGTATGATTGCCGGCACCTGTTTTGAACAGGTTAATGGATAAGAAAGGTGTTTCAGCACAGGTGATGGCAATCATACATTAAGAGGGAAGTCCAGGAGCAGAGCATTGTGTCCCTCCTGGAGAGGGTCATGTTGGGAGGTATGTCACTGTATGGAAGCATGTTGAGAGATGGCGCAGGACTACAGGAGAGACAAATTATGTTTTTTTTTTTATCATCAGTTGTTCACGTGAATGGGTGGGTAGGGGCCCTAGTGCATCAGGGACGCACAAGCATTAGTATGACAGGAAAGGCTCTGCCTCACCCCACCGCACGTCACTGTAGTGCATTGCTCTGTCCAGTGCCTACAATGCTGTTAAGACAGCCATGGTTGTAGCCATACTGTACTTGCCAATTCCCCAAGAACTGCCGAGACACTTCTGAACTTGGGTAGAGGCTCCCAGAAAAGTGGGCAACTCTCCCGCAACCCAGCAGCCACCACAACTTCTTAGAGGGAATTGTGGTAAAACATCACGCGGGTGGGGCCACAGTGATGCTCACTGCACCCACCTGGACCTCCCTTTTCAAGGACCTCCCGGAAAGGGACTTGCCAAAATCGGCAAGTATGGTTATGAATAACAAACCATCCCACAGCTGCATCTTCATTCCAGAACGCAACATGCACTGTATTGTGGCCTGGAGCAGGAACTGCCCTTGTCCTACACTATTATCATACGGGAACATGTACATTGCACAATTGCCTACTCCTGAGAAAGCAATCAGGGAGATTATAAAAGCAACACCTATGTCCACAGTACTGATAAGTGTGTGTTCTACTCCGTCTGAGAATTCTATTCTTTTCCAAAGTTATATAACAGATAATTGGGGGCAAGGTGCAAGTGTTATAGGAGTTTCTGCTTTAAAGTATTTATGTTTTGCAAACCATGCTCACCGAAATAATGGAGTTGATAATAATATATTAGTGAGAGTCAGAATGCATAATTTTATGAAGGAGCCAACAATTTATTATGTTTAAGTTTAGAACTGTGTGTTGCATTAGAGCAGGGGTGGCCAACCAGTCAGAGGCAAAGAGTCAAAAAAGATCTGTAGTCAAGGGCAAGAGCCAGTATCATGCGCGCGCCAAGGCCTAGTTTTCACAAAGCCACACCCCATTTTGTGCGCACACCTTTCGTTATGACGTTTGTAGGAGTATGACCTTGTGTCATAACTCCGTTTTTAGTCATGTTGTACAGTGCCACATACATATAAAAATGTCAAAAAAATAGGATTTTAAACCTACCGGTAAATCTTTTTCTCGTAGTCCGTAGAGGATGCTGGGGACTCCGTAAGGACCATGGGGATAGACGGGCTCCGCAGGAGACATGGGCACTTTAAGAAAGACTTTAGGATTTGGGTGTGCACTGGCTCCTCCCTCTATGCCCCTCCTCCAGACCTCAGTTAGAGAAACTGTGCCCAGAGGAGACGGACAGTACAAGGAAAGGATTTTTGTTAAACCAAGGTCAAGATTCATACCAGCCCACACCAATCACACCGTATAACTTGTGATAAACTAACCAGTTAACAGTATGAAATTCAACATAGCTTCAGTCAGAAACTGAAAGCAACCATAACATAACCCTTATGTAAGCAAAACTATATACAAGTCTTGCAGAAGTAGTCCGCAATTGGGACGGGCGCCCAGCATCCTCTACGGACTACGAGAAAAAGATTTACCGGTAGGTTTAAAATCTTATTTTCTCTTACGTCCTAGAGGATGCTGGGGACTCCGTAAGGACCATGGGGATTATACCAAAGCTCCCAAACGGGGGGGGGGGGAGAGTGCGGATGACTCTGCAGCACTGATTGAGCAAACAGGAGGTCCTCCTCAGCCAGGGTATCAAATTTGTAGAATTTCGCAAACGTGTTTGCCCCTGACCAAGTAGCCGCTCGGCACAGCTGTAGTACCGAGACCCCTCGGGCAGCCGCCCAAGAAGAGCCCACTTTCCTAGTGGGATGGGCCTTGACTGATTTAGGTAACTGCAATCTAGCCGTCGTATGCGCCTGCTGAATCGTGGTACAGATCCAGCGCAGGAGCGCCAACCTTGTTGGCTGCATACAGGATAAACAGCGCTTCAGTTTTCCTGACTTTGGCCGTCCTGGCCACGTAAATTTTCAAAGCCCTGACTACATCCAGATACTAGGAATCCTCCAAGACTCGTGTAGCCACCGGCACCACAATAGGTTGGTTCATAAGAAAGGATGACACCACCTTAGGCAAGAATTGAGGACGGGTCCGCAATTCTGACCTATCCATATGGAAAACTAGATAGGGGCTTTTGTGAGACAGAGCCGCCAATTCTGACACTCGCCTAGCCGAAGCTAAGGCCAACAACATGACCACCTTCCAAGTGAGATATTTTAACTCTACTGTCTGAAGTGGTTCAAACCAGTGCTTAAGGAAACTCAAAACCACGTTAAGGTCCCAAGGCGCCACCAGAGGTACAAAAGGAGCCTGAATATGAAGCACTCCCTTTACAAAAGTTTGTATTTCTGGAAGTGAAGCCAATTCTTTTTGAAAGAAAATGGACAATGCCGAAATCTGAACCTTAATGGAGCCTAATTTGAGGCCCAAATTCACTCCAGTTTGTAGAAAGTGAAGGAAACGGCCCAGATGGAATTCTTCCGTAGGAGCATTCCTGGCCTCACACCAAGCAACATATTTACGCCATATACGGTGATAATGTTTAGCTGTCACATCCTTCCTAGCCTTTATCAGAGTAGGAATGACCTCATCCGGAATACCCTTCTCCGCTAGGATCCGGCGTTCAACCGCCATGCCGTCAAACGCAGCCGCGGTAAGTCTTGGAACAGACAGGGCCCCTGTTGCAACAGGTCCTGTCTTAGAGGAAGAGGCCACGGATCTTCTGTGAGCATCTCCTGCAATTCCAGGTACCAGGCCCTTCGTGGCCAATCTGGAACAATGAGAATTGTCCGAACTCCTCCTTTTCTTATTATTCTCAACACCTTTTGGGATGAGAGGAAGAGGAGGAAAAACATATACTGAGTGGAACACCCACGGTGTCACTAGTGCGTCCACCGCTACCGCCTGAGGGTCTCTTGACCTGGTGCAATACCTTTTGCAGTTTTTTGTTTAGGCGGGACGCCATCATGTCTTTCTGGGGCAGGCCCCACTGGCTTGCAATCTGTGTGAAGACTTCCTGATGAAGTCCCCACTCTCCCGGATGCAGGTCGTGCCTGCTGAGGAAGTCTGCTTCCCAGTTGTCCACTCCCGGAATGAACACTGCTGATATGGCGCTTACATGGTTTTCCGCCCAGCGTAGAATCTTTGTGGCTTCCACCATTGCCACTCTGCTCTTTGTGCCGCCTTGGCGGTTTACATGAGTTACTGCGGTGGTGTTGTCTGACTGGATCAGAACTGGTAAGTCGCGAAGCAAAGTCTCCGCTTGACGAAGGGCGTTGAATATGGCCCTTAGCTCCAGGACGTTGATGTGAAGACAAGTCTCCTGACTTGACCAAAGACCCTGGAAATTCCTTCATTGTGTGAATGCACCACAACCTCGGAGGCTCGCGTCCGTGGTCACCAGGACCCAGTCCTGAATGCCGAATCTGCGGCCCTCTAGAAGGTGAGCACTCTGCAGCCACCACAGGAGAGACACCCTGGCCCTGGGGAACAGGGTGATCAACCGATGCATTTGTAGATGCGACCCGGACCATTTGTCCAGTAGGTCCCATTGGAAGGTCCGTGCATGGAACCTGCCGAATGGAATGGCCTCGTAAGATGCCACCATCTTTCCCAGGACTCGCGTGCAGTGATGCACTGACACATGTTTTGGTTTCAATAGGTTCCTGACCAAAGTCACGAGTTCTTGAGCCTTTTCTATCGGCAGATACACCCTTTTCTGGTCCGTATCCAGAATCATGCCCAAGAAGGGTAGACGAGTCGTAGGAATCAGCTGCGACTTCGGGATATTGAGAATCCAGCCGTGTTGCTGTAACACCTTCAGTGAAAGTGACATGCTGTTCAGTAATTGTTCTCTTGATCTCGCTTTTATGAGGAGATCGTCCAAGTACGGGATAATTGTGACACCTTGCTTGCGCAGGAGCACCATCATTTCCGCCATTACCTTGGTGAAAATTCTCGGGGCCGTAGAAAGCCCAAACGGCAACGTCTGAAATTGGTAATGACAATCCTGTACAGCAAATCTCAGGTACGCCTGATGAGGTGGATTTATGGGAACATGAAGGTATGCATCCTTTATGTCCAAAGATACCATAAAATCCCCCCCCTTCCAGGCTGGCGATGACTGCCCTGAGCGATTCCATCTTGAATTTGAACCTTTTCAAGTATAGGTTCAGGGATTTTAAATTTAAAATGGGTCTGACCGAACTGTCCGGTTTCGGGATCACAAACAGGGTTGAGTAATATCCCCTGCCCTGTTGAAGCGGGGGAACCTTGACCACCACCTGTTGAAGATACAATTTGTCGATTGCATTTAACACTATCTCCCGTTCTTGAGGAGACGTTGGCAGAGCCGATTTGAAAAACCGGCGAGGAGGCACCTCTTCGAATTCCAGTTTGTAACCTAAGGAAACAATTTCTATTGCCCAGGGATCCACCTGTGAGTGGGCCCAGATGTGGCTGAAAATTCGAAGACGTGCCCCCACTGGGGCGGACTCCCTTAGCGGAGCCCCAGCATCATGCAGTGGATTTTGCAGAGGCCGGGGAGGACTTCTGTTCATGGGAACTAGCTGTGTTGTGCAGCTTTTTCCCTCTGCCCTTACCTCTGGTAAGAAAGGACGATCCACGGCCTTTCTTGTTTCTATTTGATCGAAAGGACTGCATTTGATAATGCGGTGCTTTTTTAGGTTGTGAGGGAATATAAGGCAAAAAATTAGATTTGCCTGCCGTAGCAGTGGAGACCAGGTCCGAGAGACTTTCCCCAAACAATTCCTCACCCTTGTAAGGTAAAACCTCCATATGCCTTTTTGAGTCGGCATCACCTGTCCATTGTCGGGTCCAAAGGACTCTTCTAGCCGAGATCGACATAGCGTTGATTCTCGAACCCAATAGACCAATGTCTCTTTGTGCATCTCTCATATATAAGACAGCATCTTTTATATGTCCTAGGGTCAATAGGATGGTATCCTTATCCAGGGTATCAAATTCCGCTGATAAGGTATCTGTCCATGCTGCTACAGCACTACACACCCATGCCGACGCAATAGCCGGTCTGAGTAAGGTACCTGAATGTGTATAAATGGACTTCAGGGTAACCTCCTGCTTGCGATCAGCAGGATCCCTGAGGGAAGCCGTATCTTGGGAAGGCAGCGCTACCTTTTTGGATAAGCGTGTCAAAGCTTTGTCCACCCTAGGGGATGATTCCCACTGTATCCTGTCCGTTGGCGGGAAAGGATACGCCATAAGAATCCTTTTGGGAATCTGCAGTTTCTTGTCTGGAGATTACCAAGCTTTTTCACATAACTCGTTCAGCTCATGTGAGGGGGGGAAAATGTATCTTTTTTTCTTTCCCTTATACATGTGTACCCGCGTGTCAGGGACAGGGGGTTCCTCTGTGATATGCAAAACATCTTTGATTGCAATAATCATATATCGAATACATTTAGCCACCTCTGGCTGTAATTTTGCATCATCATAATCGACACTGGAGTCAGAATCCGTGTCGGTATCTGTGTCAACTATTTGGGATAGTGGGCCGCTTTTGGGACCCCGATGGTCCCTGCGACATAGGTACAGGCATGGGTTGACTCCCTGACTGTTCCCTAGCTTCAGCTTTATCCAATCTTTTGTGCAATAAATTTACATTGGCACTTAAAACATTCCACATGTCCATCCAGTCAGGTGTCGGCGCCGTCGACGGCGACACCACATTCATTTGCTCCTCCTCCTCCCTCGAAAAGCCTTCTACCTCAGACATGTCGACACACGTACCGACACACCACACACTCAGGGAACCCTCTTATCTGAGGACAGTTCCCCCACAAGGCCCTTAGGAGAGATAGAGAGAGAGTATGCCAGCACACACCCAGCGCTATAATAACCCAGGACAAAAACACAATATTTATGTTTACCCAGATAGCGCTTTTATACTCAATTCGCCAATCAACCGTGATCTAAGCAGGGGAGAGTCCGGGGAGCTTCCTCTCAGCGGTGCTGTGGAGAAAAAATGGCGCTGGTGAGTGCTGAGGGAGAAGCCCCGCCCCCTCGGCGGCGGGCTTCTGTCCCACTCTAAAATACAAAACATTGGCGGGGGCTCGTAGGTATATACAGTGGCCGGCTGTATATACCCATCTTTTGCCAGGAGAGGTTTATTTGCTGCCTAGGCCCCCCCCCCCCCCCCCGCGCCCTGCACCCTTACAGTGACACAGTATGTGAGGTGAATTGGAGCAATGGCGCACAGCTGCAGTGCTGTGCGTTACCTCAGTGAAGAACATTGAAGTCTTCTGCCGCCTCTGATGTCTTCTAACTTCTCATACTCACGTGGCTTCTACCTTCAGCTCTGTGAGGATGACGGCGGCGCGGATCCAGGACGGACGGCGAGGATGAGACCTGCGTACCGATCCCTCTGGAGCTAATGGTGTCCCGTAGCCTAAGAAGCAGAGCCTTTCAACTCACAGAAGTAGGTCTGCTTCTCTCCCCTTAGTCCCACTATGCAGGGAGTCTGTTGCCAGCAGGCTCCCTGAAAAAAAAAACCTAACAAAATACTTTCTGTCAGAAACTCAGGAGAGCCTCTGAAAAGCACCCAGTCTCCTCTGGGCACAGTAATCAACTGAGGTCTGGAGGAGGGGCATAGAGGGAGGAGCCAGCGCACACCCAAATCCTAAAGTCTTTCTTAAAGTGTCCATGTCTCCTGCGGAGCCCGTCTATCCCCATGGTCCTTACGGAGTCCCCAGCATCCTCTAGGACGTAAGAGAAATGGGTGCCTCCACAGTGCCAAATACACATGTCCCCACAGTGCCAGATACATATATATCTCCCAGTGCCAGATATACGTGTCCCCCCCCCCCCCCCAGTGCCAGATATACGTGTCCCCCCCCAGTGCCAGATATACGTGTCCCCCCCCCCCCCCCAGTGCCAGATATACGTGTCCCCCCCGAGTGCCAGATATACGTGTGTCCCCCCGAGTGCCAGATATACGTGTGTCCCCCCAGTGCCAGATATACGTGTCCCCCCCCAGTGCCAGATATACGTGTCCCCCCCCAGTGCCAGATATACGTGTGTCCCCCAGTGCCAGATATACGTGTGTGTGTCCCCCAGTGCCAGCTATGCCCCCAGTGCCAAATATATATGTCCCCACAGTGCCAGCTATACCCCCAATGCAGTGTCCCCTCAGTGCCAGATATACGTCCCCACACAGTGCCAGCTCTCCCCCCAGTGCCAGATATACATTATGCCCCTGTGCCAGATATGCCCCCAGTGCCAGATATATATGCCCCCACAGTGAGCTATGCCCCTAGTGCCAGATATATGTCCCCAAAGTGCCAGCTCTGCCCCCAGTGCCAGATATACATGTCTCCCCAGTGCCAGCTATGACCCCAGTGCCAGGTATACATGTTCCCACAGTGCCAGCAATGCCCCCACTGCCAGATATAAATGAAACCCCCCCCCCTCTTCCCCCGTGCTGCTCACCGCGCTGCTGCTGTCTGTGAGGGGAGGAGAGCGCAGCGTGCGCGTCTCCTGCCCCTCACTCTCAGGCGGCTGTGTCTCTTTTCAATTAGGCACCAGTCCGGCAGCCTTAGCTGCCGGTCCGCAAGCTCGGATTGGCTCACGGACCGCCGCCGGAGAGTGAGGGGCAGGAGAGGCGCACGCTGCGCTCTCCTCCCCTTACAGGCAGCAGCAGCGCGGTGAGCAGCACGGGGGAAGGGGGGGCCAGGGCAGCGGTGGCCAGGAGCCGGCTGAGCCGCAGGTTGGCTCGAGAGCCGCAGGTTGGCCACCCCTGCATTAGAGGGTTCTTGGGTTGGTGATGCTCCTCCTCTGGAAGGGGTTAGGGTTATTTTGTAATTGGTGAGGGAGTGGGGGGGGGACAGTGGTCAGTAAATTGTGGAGGTGGTGGGGGGTGAGGTTGGTTCTGCTTTGGCAGTTGGGAGGCTCCAACATGAAGGGGGCAGTGACGTGATGGGGGACGGCTCCTGACCACCTACATTCACCCCTGCCAGTTGCGAAGTACTTCCTGATAGATCCAGTGGGTGTCTATAATATTTTCTAGGCGGCAGCTTTATCTGCGATGATTAGCAATTCTAGAATCTGAAAAATCGGATCTGCGTAAGCTATATATATAATATACACGGTTGAGTCGCATTATTAAGGCCACCTCCTACACTTGACAGCGGCAGCGCGTAGCCCATAAAGTACGTTGTGTGTCGTGCGCTGGCCTGGTCCCATGTCCGTCCAACTCTTGTTCAGTTAAGGAACTGTGGGGTCTATTTACTAAGCCTAGGATGGAGATAAAGTACCAGCCAATCAGCTCTTAACTGCCATGTCACAGGCTGTGTTTGAAAAATGACAGGAGCTGATTGGCTGGTACTTTATCTCCATGCGCCTTATCTCCATTCAAGGCTTAGAAAATAGTCCCCAAAGTATTTGCACTGCAGATGCTTCTGCCTTGATGCGCTCATCCTTGTACATGACTGTGCAGGCGCTGAGACATGACCTTGCGTAAGAACAGAAAGCGGCACTTGGTCCGCGGCTCGGTCATCTTCCCCGTTTGTAAATAACCCTTATTGTGCTTTTATTCCGTGCGCTGATTAATATTACTTGGGCTTATCTGGCTATTAGACAAGATGATGATTTGCATTTAGTATAAAATTAAACTAAGGGGTCTATTTACTAAGCTTTGGGTGGAGATAAAATGGACAGAGATAAAGTACCAGCCAATCAGCTTCAACTGTACCTTTTTAGCAGGCACATTACTTTTTTTTTTTTTAATGGTCTGTACCAATTTTTGGCTCTCCAAACTTCCATTGAAAATATAGGAAAAGGCCTTTACCCGTGACCACGCCCCTTTTCTAATTTGTACCAATTTTTATGTGTAAAGGAGGGTATGTAACTGGCATTATTCAAACCCAGCCTGTGATATGGCAAGTAGGAGCTGACTGGCTGGTACTTTATCTCTGTTTACTTTATCTCCATCCAAGGCTTAGTTAATAGACCCCTAAGTTACTTGAACGGCGAGCAGAGCTGTAACTAGGTGTGTTCCGATGGTGCCTTGCCCATAGTGCAAATGCACTGAGGGTGCACCATCGAGCATCACATCCACACGGCTGCTAGCTCTGAGTCCAGACTCACTGCTGTAGGCGGCGCCGCCTGTGTCCCGCTGATGGCGGCGCCGTCTGCGTCCCGCTGAAGCTGCTGCCGCCCGTCCGACTGTGTCCTGCTGAAGCAACCGCCCGCCCGCCTGTGTCCCGGCAGCGCTGCTGCTGAGTTTCTCTGCCTGTGAAGTGGACAGTCTGACAGGAGGAGTCAGGAGCCGGCAACAGCGCTGGAAGAACGTACACCTCACGTAAGTGCCTGCACAGACACTACACTACACTATATTACTACACTTCACTACAGTACACTACACTATACTACACTACACTATACCACAATACACTACATTAAACTATATTACACTACACTACACTATATTACACTACACTTCACTACCGTACACTACACTACACTATACCACAGTACACTACACTACAATACACTCTAAGGGTAGGGGGGGGGGGGGGAGTGTAAGGGGGACTCTGCCTGCCATAATGTGTAAAAGGGAGACCTATCCTGCCGTAACGTGTAAAAGGGGGACTCTGCCTGCCGTAATGTGTAAAAAGGGGACGCTGTCTGCCGTAATATGTAAAAAAAGGGGACGCTGTCTGCCTTAATGTGTAAAAAGGGGAATCTGTCCGCCGTAATGTGAAAAGGGGGCTCTACCTGGTGTAGTGGCGCTACTGTGCGGCGTAATTTAAATAATGGAGACTACTATGCACCATTATATGAATTGGTATTATTTTGTGGCCACACCCCTTCCCCATGAAGCCACACCCCAATATTTTTTGCACACGCCTACGGCGCGCACTGCCGCTGCTTTGCATTGAGGGGGGCGATGTCATTTCTTGCACACAGTGCTAAAATGTCGTTACGGCACTGACGGCGAGCATGTATTGTAAAGCAAATGCGATATGCCACGAGAGCTGTCCAATGTTGGAAGAGAACCAGGCCTGCAGCATTTGCATGGCCGCAACTAGGGGGGGTTAAGGGGGCATGTGCCCCGGGTGCAGAATCTGAGAGGGTGCAGAGATAGGTACTTTGCCTCCTCTCCTTCCTCTCAGCCCTAAGAGGCTACCTTCTGCGGGGTCCCAGGACCCTCGCTGCAGGTCCCCGCTCCCCAGTACCACCAATGTGGACTCCTGGGAAACCAACCCCCCAGGCAAATAGAAGACTTATGTCACACACTCCTATGTCTGCCCCTAGCCCTGTTCCTCAGGGCCTCCCCCTTGCTACGATAATCTGGGCACTGAGGTGAGGTCTCTATACGCCAAAACAGCTGCTATCCCCCAAAGTATGGTCCAAGGTCCCAACTGGCATACAGGGCTTTGTAGTAATACAGCAGTTGGCAAGTTGGAGTCATACCCCCTCCCCCCATCCCATGTATGTGATACAGTTATTGCATGGCTTATATCAGGTTTATAACACCAGCCAGACCTAGGGACTAGGGACTCCTCTCTGCAACCAGGATAAGCCACTTTGTGTCCCCTCTCCCCAGAAAGTTGGTACTCCTCCTTAATTGGTCCTAGGTCTTGACTGGCATACTGGGTTTTGTATTCCTACAGCAGTTGGCCAGCCAGAGTCCCCCACAATACTCTATCTGAGGTGCATGTTAGTTTTCTTGTGTTCCTATCCATTTTCATAGGGAATGTGTGCTGGATGCACCCTGGCAGTACTGGAAGTCACTTTGCCAACATGGGGGGCGCCAAATTACTGCCTTGCCCCGGGTGCCAAAAATCTTAGTTTCGGCTCTGATGTATTTGCCAGGAAAATGATCAGTAGTTAACAATACATCTATACTGTACCTCCTATAGGATTTGGCAGTCCTGCAACAGTAGCGTGTCTGTGAATGGTAACTGGCATGTGACGTGCGGGCCCGCTGCAGATGTTTTGAAGAGAATGAAAATGGGTGGCAATCACACTCTGACATTGTTTATATGTGTAATGTGGGAAAAATGCATATGTATTTATTTAAGGATTTCAATACCCCTTTCTCTGACGTCCTAGTGGATGCTGGGAACTCGGTAAGGACCATGGGGAATAGACGGGAAAGATTAGGTACTATCTGGTGTGCACTGGCTCCTCCCTCTATGCCCCTCCTCCAGACCTCAGTTAGAATCTGTGCCCGGCCAGAGCTGGATGCACCTAGTGGGCTCTCCTGAGCTTGCTAGTAAAGAAAGTATTTGTTAGGTTTTTTATTTTCAGTGAGATCTGCTGGCAACAGACTCACTGCTACGTGGGACTGAGGGGAGAGAAGCAAACCTACCTGCGTGCAGCTAGCTTGTGCTTCTTAGGCTACTGGACACCGTTAGCTCCAGAGGGTTCGAACACAGGGCCTGACCTCGATCGTCCGTTCCCGGAGCCGCGCCGCCGTCCCCCTTGCAGAGCCAGAAGACAGAAGAAGGAGATGAAATCGGCGGCAGAAGACTCCGGTCTTCATTAAGGTAGCGCACAGCACTGCAGCTGTGCGCCATTGCTCCCACTGCACACCACACACTCCGGTCACTGTAGGGTGCAGGGCGCTGGGGGGGGCGCCCTGGGCAGCAGTAAGAATACCTTTTGGCACATTATGCACATAATACAGTCTGGAAAACTGTATATGTGCAAAAACCCCCGCCATTAAGATATACAAAACGCAGGGATAAGCCCGCCGCTGAGGGGGCGGGGCCTTCTTCCTCAGCACACCAGCGCCATTTTCTCTTCACAGCTCCGCTGGAAGGACGCTCCCCAGGCTCTCCCCTGCAGTATCCTGTACAAGAAGGGTAAAAAAGAGAGGGGGGGCACATAAATTTAGGCGCAAATAAGATAATAAGCAGCTATTGGGAAAAATCACTCATTATAGTGTAAATCCCTGTGTTATATAGCGCTGTGGTGTGTGCTGGCATACTCTCTCTCTGTCTCCCCAAAGGACTTTGTGGGGTCCTGTCCTCAGTCAGAGCATTCCCTGTGTGTGTGCGGTGTGTCGGTACGGCTGTGTCGACATGTTTGATGAGGAGGGTTACGTGGAGGCGGAGCAAGGGCAGATAAGTGTGGTGTCGCCCCCGACGGGGCCGACACCGGATTGGATGGATATGTGGAAGGTCTTAACAGACAGTGTCAACTCCTTACATAAAAGGTTCGATGACGCAGCAGCCTTGGGACAGCCGGGATCTCAGCCCGCGCCTGCCCAGGCGTCTCAGAGGCCATCAGGGGCTCATAAACGCCCGCTAGCTCAGATGGTAGACACAGATGTCGACACGGAGTCTGACTCCAGTGTAGATGAGGATGAGACAAATGCACAATCTACAAAAGCCATCCGATGTATGATTACTGCAATGAAAAATGTATTGCACATTTCTGATATTAACCCGGTTACTACCAGGAAGGGTATTATGTTTGGGGAGAAAAAGCAGCCAGTGACTTTTCCCCCATCTGATGAATTAAATGAATTGTGTGAGGAAGCGTGGAGTTCCCCCGATAAGAAACTAGTGATTTCTAAGAGGTTACTGATGGCGTACCCTTTCCCGCCAACGGACAGGTTACGTTGGGAAACATCCCCTAGGGAGGACAAGGTGCTCACACGCTTATAAAAAAAAGGTGGCACTGCCATCTCAGGATACGGCCGCCTTAAAGGAGCCTGCGGATAGAAAGCAGGAAGCTATCCTGAAGTCTGTGTATACACACTCAGGTACTATACTGAGACCTGCTATTGCTTCAGCATGGATGTGTAGTGCTGCAGCCGCATGGTCTGATACCCTGTCAGACAACATTGATTCTCTCGACAGGGATGCTATTTTGCTAACCATAGAACATATAAAAGACGTCGTCTTATATATGCGGGATGCACAGAGGGACATTTGCCTGCTGGCATCTAGAATTAATGCAATGTCCATTTCTGCCAGGAGAGTATTATGGACTCTGCAGTGGACAGGTGATGCTGATTCTAAAAGACACATGGAGGTTTTGCCTTATAAGGGTGAGGAATTGTTTGGGGACGGTCTCTCGGACCTCGTATCCACGGCAACAGCTGGGAAGTCGACTTTTTTACCTCAGGTTTCCTCACAGCCTAAGAAAGCACCGTATTATCATGTACAGTCCTTTCGGCCTCAGAAAGGCAAGCGGGTCAGAGGCGCATCCTTTCTGCCCAGAGGCAGGGGTAGAGGAAAGAAGCTGCACCAGGCAGCCAGTTCCCAGGAACAAAAATCCTCCCCCGCTTCCTCTAAGTCCACCACATGACGCTGGGGCTCCACAGGCGGAGCCGGGTGCGGTGGGGGCGCGTCTCCGAAACTTCAGCAACCAGTGGGTTCGCTCACAAGTGGATTTCTGGGCTGTACAAATTGTATCTCAGGGATACAAGCTGGAGTTCGAGGCGACTCCCCCTCGCCGTTACCTCAAATCAGCCTTGCCAGCTGCTCCCAGGGAAAGAGAGGTAGTACTGGCGGCAATTCACAAGCTGTACCTCCAGCAGGTGATAATCAAGGTTCCCCTCCTTCAACAGGGACAGGGTTACTATTCCACAATGTTTGTGGTACCGAAACCAGACGGTTCGGTGAGACCCATTCTGAATTTAAAATCCTTGAACACTTATATAAGGAAGTTCAAGTTCGAAATGGAATCGCTCAGGGCGGTTATTGCAAGCCTGGAAGAGGGGGATTTTATGGTGTCGCTGGACATCAAGGATGCTTACTTGCATGTCCCCGTTTACCCACCTCACCAGGAGTACCTCAGGTTTGTGGTACAGGATTGTCATTACCAATTCCAGACGTTGCCGTTTGGTCTGTCCACGGCACCGAGAGTATTTACCAAGGTAATGGCCGGAATGATGATACTCCTTCGGAAGAAGGGAGTTATAATTATCCCGTACTTGGACGATCTCCTTATAAAGGCGAGGTCCAGAGAGCAGTTGTTAGTCAGCGTAGCACTCTCTCGGGAAGTGTTGCAACAGCACGGCTGGATTTTGAATATCTCAAAGTCGCAGCTGATTCCTGCGAAGCAATTCCCTTCGGCAGGTTCCATGCAAGGATCTTTCAGTGGGATCTGTTAGACAAATGGTCCAGATCGCATCTTCAGATGCATCGGTTGATCACCCTGTCCCCAAGGGCCAGGGTGTCTCTGCTGTGGTGGCTGCAGAGTGCTCATCTTCTCGAGGGCCGCAGATTCGGCATACAGGACTGGGTCCTGGTGACCACGGATGCAAGCCTCCGAGGATGGGGGGTAGTCACTCAGGCAAGGAACTTCCAAGAACAGTGGTCAAGTCAGGAGACTTCACTACACATAAATATACTGGAACTAAGGGCCATTTACAACGCCCTGAGTCAAGCAGAGCCCTTGCTTCAAAACCAACCAGTGCTGATTCAATCCGACAACATCATGGCGGTCGCCCATGTAAACCGCCAGGGAGGCACAAGAAGCAGGATGGCGATGGCAGAAGCCACAAGGATTCTCCGATGGGCGGAAAATCACGTGCTAGCACTGTCAGCAGTGTTCATTCCGGGAGTGGACAACTGGGAAGCAGACTTCCTCAGCAGGCACGACCTCCACCCGGGAGAGTGGGGACTTCATCCAGAAGTCTTCACGCAGATTGTAAACCGTTGGGAACGGCCACAGGTGGACATGATGGCGTCCCGCCTCAAAAAAAAGCTAAAAAAATATTGCGCCAGGTCAAGGGACCCTCAGGCGATAGCTGTGGACGCACTAGTGACACCGTGGGTGTACCAGTCGGTTTATGTGTTCCCTCCTCTTCCTCTCATACCCAAGGTACTGAGGATAGTAAGAAAGAGAGGAGTAAGAACTATACTCATCGTTCCGGATTGGCCAAGAAGAACTTGGTACCCAGAACTACAAGAAATGATCTCAGAGGACCCATGGCCTCTGCCTCTCAGACAGGACCTGTTACAGCAGGGGCCCTGTCTGTTCCAAGACTTACCGCGGCTGCGTTTGACGGCATGGCGGTTGAACGCCGGATCCTAACGGAAAAGGGCATTCCGGATGAAGTGATTCCTACGCTGATAAAGGCTAGGAAAGACGTGACAGCACAACATTATCACCGTATATGGCGAAAATATGTTGCTTGGTGTGAGGCCAGGAAGGCCCCTACAGAGGAATTCCAGCTGGGTCGAGTCCTGCACTTCCTACAGTCAGGAGTGACTATGGGCCTAAAATTAGGATCCATAAAGGTCCAGATTTCGACCCTATCTATTTTCTTTCAAAAAGAACTGGCTTCACTGCTTGATGTTCAGACGTTTGTTAAGGGAGTGCTGCATATTCAGCCCCCTTTTGTGCCTCCAGTGGCACCTTGGGATCTTAACGTTGTGTTGGATTTCCTGAAATCCCACTGGTTTGAGCCACTTAAGACCGTGGAGCTAAAATATCTCACGTGGAAAGTGGTCATGCTATTGGCCTTAGCTTCGGCTAGGCGTGTGTCAGAATTGGCGGCTTTGTCATGTAAAAGCCCTTATCTGATCTTCCATATGGACAGGGCAGAATTGAGGACTCGTCCCCAATTTCTCCCTAAGGTGGTATCAGCGTTTCATTTGAACCCAACCTATTGTGGTGCCTGCGGCTACTCGGGACTTGGAGGACTCCAAGTTACTAGATGTAGTCAGGGCTTTGAAAATCTATGTAGCCAGGACGGCTGGAGTCAGGAAAACTGACTCGCTGTTTATCCTGCATGCACCCAACAAGCTGGGTGCTCCTGCTTCAAAGCAAACAATTGTGCGCTGGATCTGTAACACGATTCAGCAAGCTCATTCTGCGGCAGGATTGCCGCATCCTAAATCAGTAAAAGCCCATTCCACAAGGAAGGTGGGCTCTTCTTGAGCGGCTGCCCGAGGGGTCTCGGCTTTACAGCTTTGCCGAGCTGCTACTTGGTCGGGTTCAAACACATTTGCTAAGTTCTACAAGTTTGATACCCTGGCTGAGGAGGACCTTGCCTTTGCTCATTCGGTGCTGCAGAGTCATCCGCACTCTCCCGCCCGTTTGGGAGCTTTGGTATAATCCCCATGGTCCTTACGGAGTTCCCAGCATCCACTAGGACGTCAGAGAAAATAAGAATTTACTCACCGGTAATTCTATTTCTCGTAGTCCGTAGTGGATGCTGGGCGCCCGTCCCAAGTGCGGACTCTCTGCAATACATGTATATAGTTATTGCTTAACTAAAGGGTTATTGTTATGAGCCATCTGTTACTGAGGCTCAGTTGTTGTTCATACTGTTAACTGGGTATGGTTATCACAAGTTGTACAGTGTGATTGGTGTGGCTGGTATGAGTCTTACCCTGGATTCCAAATCCTTTCCTTGTTGTGTCAGCTCTTTCGGGCACAGTTTCCTTAACTGAGGTCTGGAGGAGGGGCATAGAGGGAGGAGCCAGTGCACACCAGATAGTACCTAATCTTTCCCGTCTATTCCCCATGGTCCTTACGGAGTTCCCAGCATCCACTACGGACTACGAGAAATAGAATTACCGGTGAGTAAATTCTTATTTTCACATCTCCATACCTCCCAACTTTTGGCTTGCCGATAAAGGGACTCTCGAGCGGCGAAGCCGCGCGCCGTTCCGAAAAGGGGGCGTGACCTCACCCGTGATGGGCGTGACCTCGCTCGGGTGGGCGTGGCCTCGCCAAACAGACCGTTTTCTCTGACGTCCTAGTGGATGCTGGGACTTCCGTAAGGACCATGGGGAATAGCGGCTCCGCAGGAGACTGGGCACAAAAAGTAAAAGCTTTAGACTAGCTGGTGTGCACTGGCTCCTCCCCCTATGACCCTCCTCCAAGCCTCGGTTAGATTTTTGTGCCCGAACGAGAAGGGTGCATGCTAGGTGGCTCTCCTGAGCTGCTTAGAAGTAAAAGTTTAAATAGGTTTTTTATTTTCAGTGAGTCCTGCTGGCAACAGGCTCACTGCATCGTGGGACTAAGGGGAGAAGAAGCGAGCTCACCTGCGTGCAGAGTGGATTGGGCTTCTTGGCTACTGGACATTAGCTCCAGAGGGACGATCACAGGTTCAGCCTGGATGGGTTCCGGAGTCGAGCCGCCGGCCCCCTTACAGAGCCAGAAGAGCGAAGAGGTCCGGAGAAATCGGCGGCAGAAGACGTTCCTGTCTTCAGATAAGGTAGCGCACAGCACTGCAGCTGTGCGCCATTGCTCTCAGCACACTTCACACTCCGGTCACTGAGGGTGCAGGGCGCTGGGGGGGAGCGCCCTGAGACGCAATAAAACATGTTTAAACCTTATATGGCTAAAGAAATACATCACATATAGCTCCTGGGCTATATGGATGCATTTCACCCCTGCCAGTTTTCCTAAAAAAAGCGGGAGAAAAGGCCGCCGTGAAGGGGGCGGAGCCTATCTCCTCAGCACACAAGCGCCATTTTCCCTCAGTTCCGCTGGAAGGAAGGCTCCCAGACTCTCCCCTGCAGTCCTGCTACAGAATCAGGGTAAAACAAGAGAGGGGGGGCACTATTGGCAGCTAATATAAAACAGCAGCTATAAAGGGAGTAACACTTACATAAGGTTATCCCTGTATATATATATAGCGCTCTGGTGTGTGCTGGCAAACTCTCCCTCTGTCTCCCCAAAGGGCTCGTGGGGTCCTGTCCTCTTTCAGAGCATTCCCTGTGTGTGTGCTGGGTGTCGGTACGATTGTGTCGACATGTATGAGGAGGAAAATGATGTGGAAGCAGAGCAATTGCCTGTGTTAGTGATGTCACCCCCTAGGGAGTCGACACCTGACTGGATGGTCGTATTTAAAGAATTACGTGACAGTGTCAGCACTTTGCAAAAAACTGACGACATGAGACAGCCGGCAAATCAATTAGTGCCTGTTCAGGCGTCTCAGACACCGTCGGGGGCGCTAAAACGCCCGTTACCTCAGATGGTCGACCCAGACACGGATACTGAATCCAGTGTCGACGGTGAGGAGACAAACGTAATGTCCAGTAGGGCCACACGTTACATGATCACGGCAATGAAGGAGGCATTGAATATTTCTGACACTACAAGTACCACAAAAAAGGGTATTATGTGGGGTGTGAAAAAACTACCAGTAGTTTTTCCTGAATCAGATGAATTAAATGAGGTGTGTGATAAAGCGTGGTTTTCCCCCGATAAAAAACTGCTGATTTCTAATAAATTATTGGCACTATACCCTTTCCCGCCAGAGGTTAGGGCGCGTTGGGAAACACCCCCTAGGGTAGATAAGGCGCTCACACGCTTATCAAAACAAGTGGCGTTACCGTCTCCCGATACGGCCGCCCTTAAGGAACCAGCTGATAGAAGGCTGGAAAATATCCTAAAAGGTATATACACACATACTGGTGTTATACTGCGACCAGCAATCGCCTCAGCCTGGATGTGCAGTGCTGGAGTGGCTTGGTCGGATTCCCTGACTGAAAATATTGATACCCTGGATAGGGACAGTATATTATTAACTATAGAGCATTTAAAGGATGCATTACTATATATGCGAGATGCACAGAGGGATATTTGCACCCTGGCATCTAGAGTGAGTGCGATGTCCATTTCTGCCAGAAGAGCGTTATGGACGCGACAGTGGTCAGGTGATGCGGATTCCAAACGACATATGGAAGTATTGCCGTATAAAGGGGAGGAGTTATTTGGGGTCGGTCTATCGGACCTGGTGGCCACAGCAACGGCTGGAAAATCCACCTTTTTACCCCAGGTCACCTCTCAGCAGAAAAAGACACCGTCTTTTCAAACTCAGTCCTTTCGTTCCCATAAGGGCAAGCGGGCAAAAGGCCACTCATTTCTGCCCCGGGGCAGAGGAAGGGGAAAAAGACTGCACCAGGCAGCCTCTTCACAGGAGCAGAAGCCCTCCCCCGCTTCTGCCAAGTCTTCAGCATGACGCTGGGGCCTTACAAGCGGACTCAGGCACGGTGGGGGGCCGTCTCAAGAATTTCAGCGCGCAGTGGGCTCACTCGCAAGTGGACCCCTGGATCCTGCAGGTAGTATCACAGGGGTACAAATTGGAATTCGAGACGTCTCCCCCTCGCCGGTTCCTGAAGTCTGCTCTACCAACGTCTCCTTCCGACAGGGAGGCGGTAGTGGAAGCTATTCACAAGCTGTATTCCCAGCAGGTGATAATCAAGGTACCCCTCCTACAACAGGGAAAGGGGTATTATTCCACGCTGTTTGTGGTACCGAAGCCGGACGGCTCGGTGAGACCAATTTTAAATCTAAAATCCTTGAACACTTACATAAAAAGGTTCAAATTCAAGATGGAGTCACTCAGAGCAGTGATAGCGAACCTGGAAGAAGGGGACTATATGGTGTCTCTGGACATCAAAGATGCTTATCTCCATGTCCCAATCTACCCTTCTCACCAAGGGTACCTCAGGTTTGTGGTACAAAACTGTCATTATCAGTTTCAGACGCTGCCGTTTGGATTGTCCACGGCACCACGGGTCTTTACCAAGGTAATGGCCGAAATGATGATTCTTCTTCGAAGAAAAGGCGTCTTAATTATCCCTTACTTGGACGATCTCCTGATAAGGGCAAGGTCCAGGGAACCGTTAGAGGTCGGAGTAGCACTATCTCAGGTAGTGCTACGTCAGCACGGGTGGATCCTAAATATCCCAAAATCACAGCTGATTCCAACAACACGTCTACTGTTCCTGGGGATGATTCTGGACACAGTCCAGAAAAAGGTGTTTCTCCCGGAGGAGAAGGCCAGGGAGTTATCTGAGCTAGTCAGGAAACTCCTAAAACCAGGCCAAGTGTCAGTGCATCAATGCACAAGAGTCCTGGGAAAAATGGTGGCTTCTTACGAAGCGATTCCATTCGGAAGATTCCATGCAAGAACTTTTCAGTGGGATCTGCTGGACAAATGGTCCGGATCGCATCTTCAGATGCATCAGCGGATAACCCTATCTCCAAGGACAAGGGTGTCTCTCCTGTGGTGGTTACAGAGTGCTCATCTTCTAGAGGGCCGCAGATTCGGCATTCAGGATTGGATGCTGGTGACCACCGATGCCAGCCTGAGAGGCTGGGGAGCAGTCACACAGGGAAGAAATTTCCAGGGCTTGTGGTCAAGCATGGAAACGTCTCTTCACATAAATATCCTGGAACTAAGGGCCATTTACAATGCCCTAAGTCAAGCAAGGCCTCTGCTTCAGGGTCAGTCGGTATTGATCCAATCGGACAACATCACGGCAGTCGCCCACGTCAACAGACAGGGCGGCACAAGAAGCAGGAGGGCAATGGCAGAAGCTGCAAGGATTCTTCGCTGGGCGGAAAATCATGTGGTGGCACTGTCAGCAGTGTTCATTCCGGGAGTGGACAACTGGGAAGCAGACTTCCTCAGCAGACACGACCTCCACCCGGGGGAGTGGGGACTTCACCCAGAAGTCTTTCAAGTGATTGTAAACCGTTGGGAAAAACCAAAGGTGGACATGATGGCGTCCCGTCTCAACAAAAAACTGGACAGATATTGCGCCAGGTCAAGGGACCCTCAGGCAATAGCGGTGGACGCTCTGGTAACACCGTGGGTGTACCAGTCGGTGTATGTGTTCCCTCCTCTGCCTCTCATTCCAAAAGTACTGAGAATCATAAGAAGGAGAGGAGTGAAGACTATACTCGTGGCTCCGGATTGGCCAAGAAGAACTTGGTACCCGGAACTGCAAGAGATGCTCACGGAGGACCCGTGGCCTCTACCTCTAAGAAAGGACCTGCTCCAGCAGGGACCTTGTCTGTTCCAAGACTTACCGCGGCTGTGTTTGACGGCATGGCGGTTGAACGCCGGATCCTGATGGAAAAAGGCATTCCAGATGAAGTCATCCCTACCCTGATCAAAGCCAGGAAGGATGTAACTGCGAAACATTATCACCGCATTTGGCGAAAATATGTTTCCTGGTGTGAGGCTAAGAAGGCCCCCACGGAGAAATTTCAACTGGGTCGTTTCCTGCATTTCCTGCAAGCAGGACTGTCTATGGGCCTAAAATTAGGATCCATTAAGGTTCAAATTTCGGCCCTGTCGATCTTCTTCCAAAAAGAACTGGCTTCATTGCCTGAAGTTCAGATGTTTGTCAAGGGGGTACTGCATATACAACCTCCTTTTGTGCCACCAGTGGCACCTTGGGATCTCAATGTAGTTTTAGGGTTCCTAAAATCACATTGGTTTGAACCACTCACCACTGTGGAATTAAAATATCTCACATGGAAGGTGGTCATGCTGTTAGCTCTGGCGTCAGCCAGGCGTGTCTCAGAAATGGCGGCTTTGTCATATAAAAGCCCTTACCTAATTTTTCATTCAGACAGGGCAGAATTGAGGACTCGTCCTCAATTTCTCCCTAGGGTGGTTTCAGCGTTTCACATGAACCAACCTATTGTGGTGCCTGCGGCTACTAGGGACTTGGAGGACTCCAAGTTGTTGGACGTAGTCAGAGCCCTGAAAATATATGTTTCCAGGACGGCTGGAGTCAGAAAATCTGACTCGCTGTTTATCCTGTATGCACCCAACAAGCTGGGTGCTCCTGCTTCTAAGCAGACGATTGCTCGTTGGATTTGTAGTACAATTCAGCTTGCACATTCTGTGGCAGGACTGCCACAGCCAAAATCTGTTAAAGCCCATTCCACAAGAAAAGTGGGCTCATCTTGGGCGGCTGCCCGAGGGGTCTCGGCTTTACAACTTTGCCGAGCAGCTACTTGGTCAGGGGCAAACACGTTTGCAAAATTTTACAAATTCGATACCCTGGCTGAGGAGGACCTGGAGTTCTCTCATTCGGTGCTGCAGAGTCATCCGCACTCTCCCGCCCGTTTGGGAGCTTTGGTATAATCCCCATGGTCCTTACGGAAGTCCCAGCATCCACTAGGACGTCAGAGAAAATAAGAATTTACTTACCGATAATTCTATTTCTCATAGTCCGTAGTGGATGCTGGGCGCCCATCCCAAGTGCGGATTGTCTGCAATACTTGTATATAGTTATTGTTACAAAAAAATCGGGTTGTTTATTGTTGTGAGCCATCTTTTCAGAGGCTCCTACGTTTATCATACTGTTAACTGGGTTCAGATCACAGGTTGTACAGTGTGATTGGTGTGGCTGGTATGAGTCTTTCCCGGGATTCAAAATCCTTCCTTATTATGTACGCTCGTCCGGGCACAGTATCCTAACTGAGGCTTGGAGGAGGGTCATAGGGGGAGGAGCCAGTGCACACCAGCTAGTCTAAAGCTTTTACTTTTTGTGCCCAGTCTCCTGCGGAGCCGCTATTCCCCATGGTCCTTACGGAAGTCCCAGCATCCACTACGGACTATGAGAAATAGAATTATCGGTAAGTAAATTCTTATTTTATTTCTTTTGGGGGCGTGCCCAGCGCTCCCCCAGCAGCTGGGCAGCCCCCGCTCCCCTCCTAACTCTGAATACATGCCGTGCGCGTGCGCACAGCATGTATTCAGTGATCACCGGCTGCTTTGCAGAGCAGAGCAGCGGGTGATCAAAGCCTCCCCCCAACTGTCCCCTCACCCGCGGGACACTGCTGCCCGCGGGTGGGACAGCGGGACAGGGTCCGAATAGCGGGACTGTCCCGCTGAAAGCGGGACAGTTGGGAGGTATGCATCTCCAATGCCGGATCCCACCCGGGAATTGGAAACGGGTCCTTCCCGGGTAGGATCTGGCGTTGGAGACTCTGCGCTGCCACTGCTGACTTCAAGACTCGGTAATATGCTGGGTCGGTTGCCATAGCGGCGGGGGTGGAGGCGGCGCTGGGAGATGAGCTCATCTCTGCGACACCTCTCCCTATGCTGTGAATGGGTACCGGGTCGCATCGACCCGGCAAGCCATTCACACTGCGCCTGACCCGGTATTCAACCCGGGAATAACCCTTCTTATTACCCGGGTTGAATTACCGGGTCAGGCGACTCAGGAATTCTCCAAGGCCCCTTTCACATCACAATATGCCAGGTTATTAGTGACCCGACACAAGCGGTGCCCAGAGAGGAAGTGAATAAGAAGTCATTTCAGTATCCCCAGTATATGATTGTTCCAGACTGCAGAGTGCCTGACTTATGAAACTTGCACTGCACTTCAGGCTGGCTCTGCACGTCCATCAGATAGGTGCAGTCAGTCAGCCCACACACTGCAGCCAGATAAGGGCATTATGTGGGGACGCTGTGCGCCAAGCTACTGCCTTGCCCCGGGTAACAAAAATTCTAGTTTCGGCCCTGGCCTAGCTGGCCACAAAGTCGGCCATAAATCCAGAAGTATAAAAATTATATTTCTAGTTTTTTTTTCCCCCCCCACTAAATCAGGCAATTTTTAAAATTTTATGTATTTAGGGAGACATTGGGGCTTATAGTGTAGGGGGTGTACACGCCCACATGCACTGGCCGCACCCATACAGCACTGGTCACACCCACATAGCAGTGGCCACACCCACACAGCACTGGTCACACATCCTCTGCTTTTCATAGTAGTCCCTTGATCAGTTTTATCCAGGGGTTAAAGTGAGCCGGAACTGCGTTCCGTCAGTTCCACTTGGCGACGGAACGCAGTTCCGCCTCCTCCGGCACACCTAACCCGATGTGTGGCCGGCGCAGCAGGGAGATGCCGGGTGCCTGCTGAGATTGCGTTACCAGCGGGTGCCCGGCTGCAGGAGCTAAGTACTGAGCTCCGGCTTCCAGCGCTGTCACTGTGCGCTATGGGAGAGACATCATGACGTCTCTCCCATAGTGCCGAGGAGCGGGCGCCCAGAGGACTGCAGCGGCCGGACACGGAGCGGGGCTTGGTGAGTATGGTTTATTTTGTTTTTGTTTTTTTCTGTTGTATAGCGGCATCTACTGGGGGCAAACTACTGGGGGGCATTACTACAGAGGGGCACCTACTGGGGGGCATTACTACAGAGGGGCACCTACTGGGGGCAAACTACTGGGGGGCATTACTACAGAGGGGTGCCTACTGGGGGGCATTATTACAGAGGGCCGCCTACTAGGGGCAAACTACTGGGGGGCATTACTACAGAGGGACACCTACTGGGGGGCATTACTACAGAGGGGCACCTACTGGGGGGCATTACTACTGAGGGGCATCTACTGGGGGCAAACTACTGGGAGGCACCTACTGGGAGGCATTACTACTGAGGGGCATCTACTGGGGGCAAACTACTGGGAGGCATCTACTGGGGGCAAACTACTGGGAGGCATCTACTGGGGGCAAACTACTGGGAGGCATCTACTGGGGGCATTACTACAGAGGGGCACCTTCTGGGGGGCATTACTACTGAGGGGAATCTACTGGGGGCAAACTACTGGGGGCATTACTACAGAGGGGCACCTACTGGGGCAAACTACTGGGGGGGCATTACTATTGAGGGGCATCTACTGGGGGGCATTACTACAGAGGGGTGCCTACTGGGGGGCATTATTACAGAGGGGCGCCTACTAGGGGCAAACTACTGGGGGGCATTACTACAGAGGGACACCTACTGGGGGCATTACTACAGAGGGGCACCTACTGGGGGGCATTACTACTGAGGGGCATCTACTGGGGGCAAACTACTGGGAGGCATCTACTGGGGGCATTACTACAGAGAGGCACCTACTGGGAGGCATTACTACTGAGGGGCATCTACTGGGGGCAAACTACTGGGGGCAAACTACTGGGAGGCATCTACTGGGGGCATTACTACAGAGGGGCACCTTCTGGGGGCATTACTACTGAGGGGAAACTACTGGGGGCAAACTACTGGGGGCAAACTACTGGGGGCATTACTACAGAGGGGCACCTACTGGGGCAAACTACTGGGGGGGCATTACTATTGAGGGGCATCTACTGGGGGCAAACTACTGGGAGGCATCTACTGGGGGACATTACTACTGGGGGCAAACTACTGGGAGACATTACTACTGGGGGGGCAAACTATTGTGGGGCATCTACTGGGGGCATTATTACTGGGGGGCAAACTACAGGAAGGCATTACTACTGGGGGGCGCAACTACTGGAGCATTACTACTTTGGGGCATAACTACAGGGGCTAAACTACAAGGGGGCAAACTACAGGGGGGTATTACTGCTGGTGGCTAAACTACAGGGGGCAAACTTCTGGGGCTAAATTACTGGGGGCATTACCACTGGGTGGGGGGTAAACTACTGGGATCATAACTGCAGGGGCATTACCACTGGGGGCATAACTACTGGGGCTAAATGACAGGGGGCATTACTACAGGCAACATTACTAGTGGGGGCAATACTACACGGGGGCATTACTAATGGGGGCACTACTAATGAGGGCATTGTAAAGGGGGCACTTCATAAGGGACATCACTCCTGGAGACATAAGGGGCACTACTACTGGGGGCATTGCATAAGGGGCACCACAACTATGGGCTCTATATAAGGAGCACTACCAGTACAGTGGACATTGCATAAGGAGCACTACTACTGTGGGCATTGTATAAGGGGCGCTACTGCTGTGGGCATTATGTGTATTATGGGGTGCTACTACTGTGCGCATTATTACTTATGTGTGACCACGCCCCTTTCTTTTTGAGACCACGCCTCTTTTTTTTGCACAGCCCATCTACGGCATGCGCAATACCGTTATTGCATGGTCGCCGTGGGGAGGGGGGTGAGTTCCACCAACTCTCTAGGACCACTTTAAGCACTGGTTTTAGCACCATGTTGCCCTTAATCCAGCCCTGTGTAGTTTATGTTGTTATAATACTTAAGAAGTGTTAATACAGATGGAGCCGCACTCATCTACTGTGGCTCCATCCCATACGAGCGCTCCCAGTGTGACTAGGAGATCCGTCCGCCTAGTTACGCCGGGAGCGCACAGAGACACTCCTATTCTAGTGAGTGGGGCGTGTGCGCGTCACGGATTTGCGCGCCCCCCAGATGTGGCTTTAGGCGCGCCTAAGGAACACACGGAGCCATGATTAGCGTGGCTCCATCTGTGTATGAATAAACTGTTAAGTTCTAATGTCATCACCGAGTTCTGATGTTATCACTTTGCTATGAAAACCTATGTATTTCCAGTGGTGTAACTCCCAGAGGTAACGCACGCATGCGCAGTTGGGAAAATGGGCGCCGCAACTTTTTCCAGGAGACCTGCGCACAACCTAGTGGTCACTACCGCTGACTACTAGACAGGAGAGGGCCCAGATGGAAACTGCACACAGCCTCCTCCTCTCTTAATGTTCCCCTGTGTCCCATCCAAAGTATATTGCGTAGAGGAAGGTTAGGTCACATGCAGAGCAGCAGTGAATGTATGCTGTGCACATGCGCGCAACATCAAAACACTGTAGAGAGAGGGGATGGCCGCCACGTCTCTGCTGCTGAGGACAGTATAGACACAGGCAATCATTCAGCTTGAGTTGCAGTTTTGCATCGCATGCCGGGGGCAGCCCAGCACATGCAAATACCCGGCGATTTGTGGATGCCCCCTCTGCAGCCAGGGCCGGCTATTTTTGCGGGTCGCAGCGGCTGCATATGACATCATCCGCCCCTGTTTTCGTAACCACGCCCACCCAACGCCGCATCACCTCCCCCACAAGGCCGCGTTACTGCCCAGCGAACGCCTCGGCCTGTCAATCAGGCAGAGGCATTCGCATAACTGAGATGCCATCACATCTCCCTACTCGCGCACCTGCAGTACCAACGTCGGAATCCCGACACCCATCAGAACATCGATGCCAGAATCCTGACCAGATAAGCATCCTGATGCCAGAAGAAGGACAACCGGGAACCTTGAGGTAAGTATAGCTGGGAGGGTTAGGATTTGGCTGTCGGGGAGGGAGGGGGGGGGGGGGGTTGGGGTGGTGGTGTAGGTTACTCACCACCTGGGTGGATTACGGTTACTCTACGGGGGGTTGGGGGGGGGGGGTTAGGCTTAGGTTGCAGGGAGGGGGGGGGGTTAGCGTTAGGCACCACCAGGAGGGTGGTTAGGTGTAGGCACTAGGCTGCGGAAAAGGCGGGGTTAGGTTTAGGCACTAAGGGGGAAGGTTAGGGTAAGGCTGCGGTAAGGGGGATAGGTAGAATACTTACCTCACCCCTGTCGGGATCGTGACCAGAGCCGGCCCTAGCCAATATGATGCCCTAGGCAAGATTTTGGCTGGTGCCCCCTAGCACCACCGCTGGTTCCGTCTCTGACCTTGCACCTCTTTCCCAGCACCATCACCCCCCACCCATAGCAGTCCTTATTTTGGTGTTTGTACCCCCTATATTTTAAATAGGAACAGTTCGCACATTTGGCGCACAGCCCAAAAAGGGGGGTATTTTTGCTGGCAAGGGGCATGGCCACACAATAGTATCCCCAATTCAAATTACGCCACACAGTACTGCAACTTTATTCACATTTGATCATGCAATAGTGTTCATAATTCACATTACATCCCACAGTAGTATCACTGTACCTTATAAACGTTACTCCTCACAGTAGAGCCCCTTTTCTCTAACGTCCTAGTGGATGCTGGGGACTCCGTCAGGACCATGGGGACCAGCGGCTCCGCAGGAGACAGGGCACAAAAATAAAGCTTTAGGATCAGGTGGTGTGCACTGGCTCCTCCCCCTATGACCCCCCTCCAAGCCCCAGTTAGGTTTTTGTGCCCGTCCGAGCAGGGTGCAATCTAGGTGGCTCTCCTAAAGAGCTGCTTAGAAAAAGTTTTTAGGTTTTTTATTTTCAGTGAGTCCTGCTGGCAACAGGCTCACTGCAACGAGGGACTTAGGGGAGAAGAAGTGAACTCACCTGCGTGCAGGATGGATTGGCTTCTTAGGCTACTGGACACCATTAGCTCCAGAGGGATCGAACACAGGCCCAGCCATGGAGTCCGGTCCCGGAGCCGCGCCGCCGACCCCCTTGCAGATGCCGAAAAGCGAAGAGGTCCAGAAACCGGCGGCAGAAGACTTTTCAGTCTTCATGAGGTAGCGCACAGCACTGCAGCTGTGCGCCATTGTTGTCACACACTTCACACCAGCGGTCACGGAGGGTGCAGGGCGCTGCAGGGGGCGCCCTGGGCAGCAATGAGAATACCTTGTTCTGGCTAAAAAATACATCACATATAGCCCTTGGGGCTATATGGATGTATTTAACCCCTGCCAGGTCTCACAAACTCCGGAGAAGAGCCCGCCGAAATAGGGGGCGGGGCCTATCTCCTCAGCACACAGCGCCATTTTCCTGCTCAGCTCCGCTGCGAGGAAGGCTCCCAGGACTCTCCCCTGCACTGCACTACAGAAACAGGGTAAAAAAGAGAGGGGGGGGCACTTTTTTTTGGCGTTTTTGATATATATTAAGCTGCTATAAGGGAGACAACACTTCTATAGGGTTGTTCCTATATATTTATAGCGCTTGGGTGTGTGCTGGCAAACTCTCCCTCTGTCTCCCCAAAGGGCTAGTGGGGTCCTGTCTTCGATAAGAGCATTCCCTGTGTGTCTGCTGTGTGTCGGTACGTGTGTGTCGACATGTATGAGGACGATGTTGGTGTGGAGGCGGAGCAATTGCCGGTAATGGTGATGTCACCCCCTAGGGAGTCGACACCGGAATGGATGGCTTTATTTATGGAATTACGTGATAATGTCAGCACATTACAAAAATCAGTTGACGACATGAGACGGCCGGAAAACCAGTTAGTACCTGTACAGGCGTCTCAGACACCGTCAGGGGCTGTAAAACGCCCTTTACCTCAGTCGGTCGACACAGACCCAGACACGGACACCGAATCTAGTGTCGACGGTGAAGAAACAAACGTATTTTCCAGTAGGGCCACACGTTATATGATCACGGCAATGAAGGAGGCTTTACATATCTCTGATACTGCATGTACCACAAAAAGGGGTATTATGTGGGGTCTGAAAAAACTACCTGTAGTTTTTCCTGAATCAGACGAATTGAATGAAGTGTGTGATGAAGCGTGGGTTAACCCCGATAGAAAACTGCTAATTTCAAAGAAGTTATTGGCATTATATCCTTTCCCGCCAGAGGTTAGGGCGCGCTGGGAAACACCCCCTAGGGTGGATAAGGCGCTCACACGCTTATCAAAACAAGTGGCGTTACCGTCTCCTGAAACGGCCGCCCTCAAGGATCCAGCAGATAGGAGGCTGGAAACTACCCTGAAAAGTATATACACTCATACTGGTGTTATACTGCGACCAGCCATCGCCTCTGCATGGATGTGCAGTGCTGGGGGGGTTTGGTCGGATTCCCTGACTGAAAATATTGATACCCTGGATAGGGACAGTATTTTACTGACTATAGAGCATTTAAAGGATGCATTTCTATATATGCGAGATGCACAGAGGGATATTTGCACTCTGGCATCGAGAGTAAGTGCGATGTCCATATCTGCCAGAAGAAGTTTATGGACGCGACAATGGTCAGGTGATGCGGATTCCAAACGGCATATGGAAGTATTGCCGTATAAGGGGGAGGAATTATTTGGGGTCGGTCTATCGGATTTGGTGGCCACGGCAACAGCCGGGAAATCCACCTTTTTACCTCAGGTCCCCTCCCAACAGAAAAAGACACCGTCTTTTCAGCCGCAGTCCTTTCGTTCCTATAGGAACAAGCGGGCGAAAGGACAGTCATATTTGCCCCGAGGCAAAGGAAAGGGTAAGAGAGTGCACCAAGCAGCTTCTTCCCAGGAGCAGAAGCCCCCCCCGGCTTCTGCAAAGCCCTCAGCATGACGTTGGGGCTTTACAAGCGGACTCAGGGGCGGTGGGGGGTCGACTCAAGAATTTCAGCGCACAGTGGGCTCACTCACAGGTGGACCCCTGGATCCTGCAGATAATATCTCAGGGTTACAGGTTGGAATTCGAGAAGTCTCCCCCTCGCCGGTTCCTAAAGTCTGCTCTGCCAACGTCTCCCTCAGACAGGGCGACGGTATTGGAAGCCATTCACAAGCTGTATTCTCAGCAGGTGATAGTCAAGGTACCCCTCCTACAACAGGGAAAGGGGTATTATTCCACACTATTTGTGGTACCGAAGCCGGACGGCTCGGTAAGACCTATTCTAAATCTGAAATCTTTGAACCTGTACATACAAAAATTCAAGTTCAAGATGGAGTCACTCAGAGCAGTGATGGCGAATCTGGAAGAAGGGGACTTTATGGTGTCCCTGGACATCAAGGATGCTTACCTGCATGTCCCAATTTGCCCTTCACATCAAGGGTACCTCAGGTTCGTGGTGCAAAACTGTCATTATCAGTTTCAGACGCTGCCGTTTGGATTGTCCACGGCACCTCGGGTCTTTACCAAGGTAATGGCCGAAATGATGTTTCTTCTACGAAGAAAAGGCGTATTAATTATCCCTTACTTGGACGATCTCCTGATAAGGGCAAGGTCCAGGGAACAGCTGGGGGACGTAGTAGCACTAACCCAAATAGTGCTGCAACAGCACGGGTGGATTCTGAATTTTCCAAAATCTCAATTGACCCCGACGACACGTCTGCTGTTCCTGGGAATGATTCTGGACACGGTTCAGAAAAAGGTGTTTCTTCCGGAGGAGAAAGCCAAGGAGTTATCCGAACTTGTCAGGAACCTCCTAAAACCAGGGAAAGTGTCTGTGCATCAATGCACAAGAGTCCTGGGAAAGATGGTGGCTTCTTACGAAGCGATTCCATTCGGCAGATTCCACGCACGAACTTTTCAGTGGGATCTGCTGGACAAATGGTCCGGATCACATCTGCAGATGCATCAGCGGATAACCTTATCGCCACGGACAAGGGTGTCTCTGCTGTGGTGGTTGCAGAGTGCTCATCTATTAGAGGGCCGCAGATTCGGCATACAGGACTGGGTCCTGGTGACCACGGATGCCAGTCTGAGAGGCTGGGGAGCGGTCACACAGGGAAGAAACTTCCAGGGAGTATGGTCAAACCTGGAGATGTCTCTTCACATAAATATACTGGAGCTAAGAGCGATTTACAATGCTCTAAGCCTGGCAAAACCCCTGCTTCAGGGTCAGCCGGTGTTGATCCAGTCGGACAACATCACGGCAGTCGCCCACGTAAACAGACAGGGCGGCACAAGAAGCAGGAGAGCAATGGCAGAAGCTGCAAGGATTCTTCGCTGGGCGGAAGATCATGTGATAGCACTGTCAGCAGTGTTCATTCCGGGAGTGGACAACTGGGAAGCAGACTTCCTCAGCAGACACGATCTACACCCGGGAGAGTGGGGACTTCATCCAGAAGTCTTCCACATGATTGTGAACCGTTGGGAAAAACCAAAGGTGGACATGATGGCGTCTCGCCTCAACAAAAAACTGGACAGGTATTGCGCCAGGTCAAGAGACCCTCAGGCAATAGCTGTGGACGCTCTGGTAACGCCGTGGGTGTTCCAGTCAGTGTATGCGTTTCCTCCTCTGCCTCTCATACCAAAAGTACTGAGAATTATACGGCAAAGGGGAGTAAGAACGATACTCGTGGCTCCGGATTGGCCAAGACGAACTTGGTACCCGGAACTTCAGGAGATGCTCACGGAAGATCCGTGGCCTCTACCTCTAAGACGGGACCTGCTTCAACAGGGACCGTGTCTATTCCAAGACTTACCGCGGCTGCGTTTGACGGCATGGCGGTTGAACGCCGAATTCTAAGGGAAGAGGTCATTCCTACACTGGTAAAAGCCAGGAAGGAGGTGACTGCACAACATTATCACCGCATTTGGAGAAATTATGTTGCGTGGTGTGAGGCCAGGAAGGCCCCCACGGAGGAATTTCAATTGGGTCGATTCCTACATTTCCTGCAAACAGGATTGTCTATGGGCCTCAAGTTGGGGTCCATTAAGGTTCAAATTTCGGCCCTGTCGATTTTCTTCCAGAAAGAATTGGCTTCAGTTCCTGAAGTCCAGACTTTTGTAAAAGGAGTACTACATATACAGCCCCCGGTTGTGCCCCCAGTGGCTCCGTGGGACCTTAATGTAGTTTTGGATTTTCTCAAATCCCATTGGTTTGAGCCACTCAAATCGGCGGATTTGAAATATCTTACATGGAAAGTAACCATGCTACTGGCCCTGGCTTCAGCCAGGAGAGTGTCAGAATTGGCGGCTTTATCGTATAAAAGCCCATATCTGATTTTCCATTCGGACAGGGCAGAACTGCGGACGCGTCCTCATTTTCTGCCTAAGGTGGTGTCAGCGTTTCACCTGAACCAGCCTATTGTGGTGCCTGCGGCTACTAGCGATTTGGAGGATTCCAAGTTGCTGGACGTTGTCAGGGCATTGAAAATATATATTTCAAGGACGGCTGGAGTCAAAAAATCTGACTCGCTGTTTATACTGTATGCACCCAACAAGCTGGGTGCTCCTGCTTCTAAGCAGACGATTGCTCGTTGGATTTGTAGCACAATTCAACTTGCACATTCTGTGGCAGGCCTGCCACAGCCTAAATCTGTCAAGGCCCATTCCACAAGGAAGGTGGGCTCATCCTGGGCGGCTGCCCGAGGGGTCTCGGCATTACAACTCTGCCGAGCAGCTACGTGGTCGGGGGAGAACACGTTTGTAAAATTCTACAAATTTGATACCCTGGCTAAAGAGGACCTGGAGTTCTCTCATTCGGTGCTGCAGAGTCATCCGCACTCTCCCGCCCGTTTGGGAGCTTTGGTATAATCCCCATGGTCCTGACGGAGTCCCCAGCATCCACTAGGACGTTAGAGAAAATAAGATTTTACTTACCGATAAATCTATTTCTCGTAGTCCGTAGTGGATGCTGGGCGCCCATCCCAAGTGCGGATTGTCTGCAATACTTGTACATAGTTATTGTTACAAAAAAATCGGGTTGTTATTGTTGTGAGCCGTCTGTTCAGAGGCTCCTACGTTATCATACTGTTAACTGGGTTCAGATCACAAGTTGTACGGTGTGATTGGTGTGGCTGGTATGAGTCTTACCCGGGATTCAAAATCCTTCCTTATTGTGTACGCTCGTCCGGGCACAGTATCCTGACTGGGGCTTGGAGGGGGGTCATAGGGGGAGGAGCCAGTGCACACCACCTGATCCTAAAGCTTTATTTTTGTGCCCTGTCTCCTGCGGAGCCGCTGGTCCCCATGGTCCTGACGGAGTCCCCAGCATCCACTACGGACTACGAGAAATAGATTTATCGGTAAGTAAAATCTTATTATTCACATTACATCACACTGAATTGCTCCTTATTCACATTAATGACACAGTAATGCCCTTTCTATATTCAATGCTACATAGTAGAGCACCTTATACACATAATGCCACACATTAGTAATGCATTTATACACATAATTCCACACAGTAATGCCCCTTACACATCATGAGACGGGTGTAGTATGGCTGACCGGCGGTCTCCTGACCGCCGGTCAGCATACCAACGCCGGGCTCCCGGCAACATACCGATGCCGGTATCCCGGCGGGGAGGGTCGAGTGCAGCAAGCACCTTGCGGGCTCGGTGGCGAACTGCGGTCGCCTCGGGTTCTATTCCCACTCTATGGGTGTCGTGGACACCCACGAGTGGAAATAGTCCATGTTGGTCGGCATGCCGACCATCGGGATAGTGAGATGTCGGGATGCCGGAGGAGGTCATGTGACCGTCGGTCTCCCGACTGCCGGTCACATGAATACCACCCCATGAGACACATCATTAATGTCCTTAGAAACATAATGGGGGGAGATTCAAATGTTTGAAAAGTCGTTGGGTGTCTGTCCTGTCTATTAGATAGGAAAAAACAGACTCCCAACTGACTTTTCAAACATTTGTATCTCCCCCAATGCGTCGTACACATTATGACAACCTTTATTAATGCCTTTTTACACATAATGTCCCTTACACATATGCCACACATTATTAATGCCCTTATACACATAATGACACACATAGTGCCCCTACACATTTGCTGCACATTATTAGTGCCCCTATACACATGACACACATACAGTAGTACCCTGTTACACATTTGGCGCACATTATTAATGCCCTTATACACATAATGACACACATAGTGCTCCTTTACACATATGTTGCACATTATTAATGCATTTTTACATGACACACATAATGCTCCTTACACATATTCCGAACACTACTGCACAACCAACCCACTCACATGCACACAGCACTCACACTGCCACTAACACTGTGACCTCTGCCTCTGCTTGGATACAGATGTGTCTTCATAAATCTTGCCTCAATGCTAATGTCGGGCACCTTTTTTTAAATTAAAATGCATCTTATTTGCATTGCTATGTGGCTAGGATGCACAAGCAACTTCTGCTGATTAAAATGATATGCAGCATGCCTATATACTGTGTGAGCATGTGGCTGTATCTGCACATGAAATGCTACACACAGAATATAGGCATGCCGCATATCATTTTAATCAGCAGAAGCTGCTGATGCCCCTAGGCATATCAAATGCCCTAGGCAATTGCCTAGTTTGCCTATGCCTATGGCCGGCTCTGATCGTGACCATTGGAATGCTGGACTCTGTATTGTGATCGCCGGCATCCAGTCTGCTGGGATCGCATACCGATCCCCATGAAATGTCTTTGTCTGAATTCCGTGTCCTTTCCACGTGCTGAAACCTTAGAGAAGTTTAATGACTTATGATTAGTGAACAATGCAGAATGCACTTTATAAATATGCACTCTTCCCAGTTGGAGATAAAGGACTATTTCCCACATAGGCTCACTTTGTTTACCTCAAGAAGCTTGGCGTGCTGGCCTTCAGAGAGCGTAATGCAGAGTCTTGGTCTCCATTCATCTGTGTGTATAACTATGTACCATCATTGTGTGTGGAACACAAGTGAGGTGAGGGTGTCAGCACCCTACATTCTGCCTTGGCAGTGTAGAAGATCTTGGTTACAGCTCCTACCTTTATCATACATAACCCGGGACACATCTAACTTGAAGTCAGAATTCTTAACTACAGTCATCAAGAGCCACCAGCAGGTCATGTTTTCAGGATTTCTGATAATTGCTCACTCGAACTTTAAAATAAATACTGAAAACATGACCTGTTGGTTGTATTTGATGACTGGAGTTGAGAACCCCTGATTAAGATATACATTTCCGTGTTTTGTTATCTATGTCATATGAAAGCAGGGATAGGATTTTACATTCACTGATCGTACTAACACATTACAAAACATGGACAACTTCTGTAAAATTTGAATAAATAATATGTGCCATATAAAAATATTCACCACCTGCACACATCTGCCTATGTCACAAAGATTTATGGTCACACACTTGCTCCAAAGGTGTCATTTAATTAAAAAAAATTAATATATTATTTTGTTGGGGGGCTATATTGATTTATTATGGGGCCGTGCAAAGGATGGTGTAAACAGCGCCACAGCCCAGGGTGCAGAGGGAGCACCTGGGGGCACCTGTACCCAGATTGTGGCACATGGCTGCCTGTTTCTGGCCTCCTCTTTTTCATTTTCACGTAAGCTTGGAGGGCAGGGGGCAGACATTGGGAGATATAGGGGTTTATTATGACGGAATTATGTTATTTATAATAGAGGCAAATAGGAATTACAGAGTATTAGCTTCCTGCTTCACAGCACTGAGTTTTGGGTTCGATTCCCAGCAAGCCACAATATGTGTGGAGTTCGTATGTTTTCACATTGTTTTCATGAATTTCCTCTGCGTACTCTGAGCTCCTTACACAGCCCTAAAATATACTGGTAGGTTACTTGACTCCTCACAAAAAATTACCCTAGTGTGTTTATCAGAGCTGTAACTAGACATTTTAGCGCTGTGTGCAAGAAACTGCATCAGCGCCCCCCCCCCCCAATTTAAAATAGGGCCAGTGCACACAGCAAAAATATAAGGGCATGGCTTCATCGGGAAGGGGTGCGGCCACAAAACAATTCATTATTTAAATGACGCCGCACAGTAGCGCCACTTACACACGTTACGCCAGGTAGAGTCCTTTTTTTTTCCTCATTACGCCAGGTAGAGCTCCCTTTTACACAGTACGGCAGGTAGAGTCCCCATTTACAAAGTACGGCAGGTAGACTCCTTTTTTACACATTACGGCAGGCAGAGTCCTCCTTTTACACATTACAACAGCAGAGTCCCTCTTTTTACACCATTACGGCAGTCGGAGTCCTCCGTTTACACATTATAGCAGCAGAGTCCCTCTTTTTACACATTAAAGGAGCAGAGTCCCCTTTTTACACATTACAGCAGCAGAGTCCCTCATTTTACACATTACAGCAGCAGAGTCCCTCATTTTCCACATTACAGGAGCAGAGTCCCTCATTTTCCACATTACAGGAGCAGAGTCCCTCATTTTCCACATTACAGGAGCAGAGTCCCTCATTTTCCACATTACAGGAGCAGAGTCCCTCATTTTCCACATTACAGGAGCAGAGTCCCTCATTTTCCACATTACAGGAGCAGAGTCCCTCATTTTCCACATTACAGGAGCAGAGTCCCTCATTTTCCACATTACAGGAGCAGAGTCCCTCATTTTCCACATTACAGGAGCAGAGTCCCTCATTTTCCACATTACAGGAGCAGAATCCCTCATTTTCCACATTACAGGAGCAGAGTCCCTCATTTTCCACATTACAGGAGCAGAGTCCCTCTATTTTCAACATTACAGGAGCAGAGTCCCTCTATTTACACATTACAGGAGCAGAGTCCCTCTATTTACACATTACAGGAGACAAGGCGCACAATGCGCTCCAAGAAGAAGTGCGCTGTGTGCAATGCGCACACATGTAGTTACGGCTCTGGTGTGTGTGTATATATATATATATATATATATATATATATATATATATATATATATATATATATATATATATATATATGTGTATATATATATATATATATATATATATATATATATATATATATATGTGTGTGTGTGTGGTAGCGTAAACATGTGTTAGTGAATACTTATAGAATAGATAGAAGTTCAATCATCAGTTACATAAGTTTACTCTCAAGGAGCCCCCACATCTCTCACATGTCCTGATAAACTGATTGTCTTTCCTAAATTCTTGGCACTGCCATTGCAGTCCAAAGTTAAGCTAACATTGTAATCGGTACAGCCCATCATATAATACACCATATATAGATTCAAACAGCTTATTCAATCAACACACAATAAACAATAGATAAACTAATCCTACATACCCATATATCAAACGTGATATAATTCTAGTATTATGGAAACATCGTTCCTCGGGTCTCAAGTATGCCTGCAAAATGTTACTGTGCCCAAGCGACGGTGGCCCCCGCATATTGCACATTATCGCGGATATGCAGTCGTGTACCCCACTGGCCGGAGGAAAAGTGTCCAAAAAGCTACAACAATGATTATTTATCTAACAGACTACTGTACGGGTGGTCTTCAGTATGCCGGCTGTCGGGATCCCGGCGCAAAGTATACCGGCGCCGGGATCCCGACAGCCGGCATGCCGACACTTATTCTCCCTCGTGGGGGTCCACGACCCCCCTGGAGGGAGAATAAAATAGCGTAGCGCGCCACCGTGCCCGCAAGGGGCTCATTTGCGCTCGCCACACTGTCGGTATGCCGGCGGTCGGTCTCCCGGCGCCGGTATGCTGGTCGCCGGGAGCCTGACCGCCGGCATACCATACTACACCCCTACTGTACATCAGAGCCGTAACTACATGTGTGCAGGGTGTGCATTGCACACAGCGCACTTCTTCTTGGAGCGCATTGTGCGCCTTGTCCCCGATTGGCCGCCCTTGAGATGACAGCAGGCAGCGGCAGCGCTGGCTTCGAGAGGCTCACAGTCCCGTGTCCCGTGCAGTGTAATGTGTAAAAAGAGGGACTCTGTTGTTGTAATGTGTAAAAGGGGGACTCTGCCTGCCGTAATGTGTAAAAAAGGAGTCTATCTGCCGTACTTTGTAAATGGGGACTCTACCTGCCGTACTGTGTAAATGGGGACTCAACCTGCCATACTGGGTAAAGGGAGCTCTACCTGGCGTAATGAGGAAAAAATAGGACTCTACCTGGCGTAATGTGTGTAAGTGGCGCTACTGTGCGGCGTCATTTAAATAATGAATTGTTTTGTGGCCGCACCCCTTCCCGATGAAGCCATGCCCTTATAATTTTGTTGTGTGCACTGGCCCTATTTTAAATTGGGGGGGGGGGGGGGGCGCTGATGCGATTTCTTGCACACAGCGCTAAAATGTCTAGTTACAGCTCTGCTGTACATTTCACACAATAAACTTATGTACTGTACACCCAGCAAAGTTATAAGTTGTTTGACCCATCCCTGCATTGCTAACAAAATATACTCTGCTTAATTATTTACAAATAAACTGTGTCTTCTGAGAAATAACTTTTTTCCAATGCTATTATCACTATACTATTATTATATTAACTCCCATAGGCTAGGTAGGGCATACTGTACACTGCTGCAGCATAGACAGTGTGTGCTGGTGGCTAGGTAGTGTGCACTGTACACTGCTGGAGTCTAGGCAGTGTGTGCTGGCAGCTAGGAAGGGTGTACTGTACATTTCTGCAGCATATGCTGTATATTGGCTCTTGGGTAGGGCATACCGTACACTGCTGCAGTCTAGGCAGTGTGTGATGGCGGCCAGGTAGGGTGTACTGTACACTGCTGCAGTGTAGGCAGTGTGTGCTGGTGGCTAGGTAGGGTGTACTGTACACTGCTGCAGCCTAGACAGTATGTGCTGGTGCCTAGACAGTATGTGCTGGTGGCTAGGTAGGGCGTACTGTAAACGGCTGCAGCCTAGCCAGTTTGTGCTAGCGGCTAGGTAGGGTGTACTGTACACTGCTGCAGCCTAGGCAGTGCATGCTGGCAGCTAGGTAGGTCGTACTGTACACTGCTGCAGTCTAGGCAGCATGTGCTTGCGGCTAGGTAGGGTGTACTGTGCACTGCTGCAGCCTAGACAGGGCGTGCTGACAGCTAGGTAGGGTGTACTGTACACTGCTGCAGCCTAGACAGGGCATGCTGACAGCTAGGTAGGGCGTACTGTACACTGCTGCAGCATAGGCAGTGTGTGCTGGTGGCTAGGTAGGGCGTACTGTACACTGCTGCAGCCTAGGCAGTGTGTGTTGGTGGCTAGGAAGGGCATACTGTACACTGCTGCAGCATAGACAGTGTGTGCTCTTGGCTAGGTAGGGTGTACTGTACACTGCTGCAGCCTAGGCAGTGTGTGCTGGTGGCTAGGTAGCGTGTACTGTACACTGCTGCAGCCTAGGCAGTGTGTGCTGGTGGCTAGGAATGGCGTACTGTACACTGCTGCAGCCTAGGCAGTGTGTGCTGGTGGCTAGGTAGCGTGTACTGTACACTGCTGCAGCCTAGGCAGTGTGTGCTGGTGGCTAGGAATGGCGTACTGTACACTGCTGCAGCCTAGGCAGTGTGTGCTGGTGGCTAGGAAGGGCGTATTGTACACTGCTGCAGCATAGGCAGTGTGTGCTGGTGGCTAGGTAGGGTGTACTGTACACTGCTGCAGCATAGGCAGTGTGTGCTGGTGGCTAGGTAGGGCGTACTGTACACTGCTGCAGCATAGGCTGTATGTTCGCACTTAGGTAGGGTGTGACGTACACTGCTGCAGTCTAGGCAGTGTGTGCTGGCGTCTAGGTGGGTATGGGTTATAGGGTCGACATGCATTAGGTTAGCAGTCATTAGGTCGACCACTATTAGTCAACAGTGACTAGGTCGACACCTGAAATAGGTCGACACAGTCATTAAGTCGACATGGAAAAAGGTCGACATTAGTTTTTAAACTTTTTTTGGTGTCTGTTTCATCGTAAAGTGACGGGAACCCCAATTAGTGCACCGCGTCCCCTCACATGGCTCGCTTTGCTCGCACATGCTTCGGGCAAGGTGCCTCGCTGCGCTCAGCACTGGTTACTATTCCAAATCGTAGTCCACGTGGATCGTAAAGTATGAAAAAGTAGAAAAGAATATGTGAAAAACGCATGTCGACCTTTTTGCATGTCAACCTAGTGACCATGTCGACCAATAGTGGTCGACCTAATGACCGTTTCCCGTCTAGGTAGGGTGCACTGTACACTGCTGCAGCCTAGGCAGTGTGTGCTGGCGGCTAGGTAGGGTGTACTGTACACTGCTGCAGCCTAGGCAGTGTGTGCTGGTGGCTAGGTAGGGTGTACTGTACACTGCTGCAGCCTAGGCAGTGTGTACTGGCGGCTAGGTAGGGCGTACTGTACACTGCTGCAGCCTAGGCAGTGTGTGCTGGCGGCTAGGTAGGGCGTACTGTACACTGCTGCAGCCTAGGAAGTGTGTGCTGACAGCTAGGTAGGGTGTACTGTATACTGCTGTGCATTGTGTGCTGGTGCCTAGGTAGGACATACTGTACACTGCTGCAGCCTAGGAAGTGTGTGCTGGCGGCTAGGTAGGACATACTGTACACTGCTGCAGCCTAGGAAGTGTGTGCTGGCGGCTAGGTAGGACATACTGTACACTGCTGCAGCAAAGGCAGTGTGTGCTGGTGGCTAGGTAGGGCGTACTGTACACTGCTGCAGCATAGGCAGTGTGTGCTGGTGGCTAGGTAGGGCGTACTGTACACTGCTGCAGCATAGGCAGTGTGTGCTGGTGGCTAGGTAGGGCATACTGTACCCTGCTGCAGCCTAGGCACAGCATGCTGGAACACTGTACATTTTCTGTCTATTGTATAAATGTCTATTTAGTGCAACATTATTCTGATTTGTATCTCCTCAGGTAGTAGCGGTGGCTGCCAGGGATGTCAGCCGTGCTAAGGAATTTGCCCAAACGTTTAACATTCCCAAAGTGTATGATTCATATGAAGAGCTTGCCAGAGACCCTGACATTGGTAAGGAGGTACTGTAGCATGAGAGAAGGCTGATTATTAAGTGGCTCAAATTATGACCGCAATAGCAATGGTATAGAATACGATTACTAGAGCTGCTGCCACATCATGCAGTATAAGGGATAGAGCAGAGCTGCTGCACATGCCCAGTGGTAGCAGCGTCTTCTACCAAGTTTGCTTGTCTGTAGTCCTTACTCAGTGCATTGGACCAGAGATTAGCTATCAGGAAGAAGAGACAGGAGCCTCATCATGAGGTAGGAGAATGTGTGCTTAGAAATTACTGATTCTATTTTTTATTATATGTGTTTATAATAGTATGTTTAACCTTTTCCTGGCCACTTATCTTATTTATATTATTTAAATAAGTTTGATACAGCCTAAACTATAGCCCATATATAGTATTAAATATTAATACTGTATTCTATGTTCCAAAGAGTGGGAGATTACGGAGTGCATTTGGAAACCCCACTCTAGAAATTCTGCATTTGCCGCTGTAGCTCTTTACTGCACTAGAAGAAACCATTATACTTATTCCATATATACCTTACAACTTGATCCACCTCATTTTTAGCCATGCTCACTTCCTACTTGTATGTGCTATTTAAAGATTTTAAAAAAACTTCTATGAGGAATTGGAGCTTTAAGTGCCTTTTTAGGCATGTGTCTCTGATAATATTTCTCACCTTCTAAAAATAATTATCTCCTTTTCAACATCTCTGTGCAGGGAAATATATGTGGCATCCAGACACAGACACAAAGGGGTACATTTACTAAAGCTTCTAAAACAGAGAATTGGTAATGTTGCCTATAGCAACCAATCAGATGCTTTCTACTATTTTCTAAAAGGCAAAAAAGAAATGATATACAGCACCTGATGGGTTGCTATGGGCAACATCACCAATTCTCTGTTTTAGAAGCTTAAGTTAATGTACCCCAAAGAATCCTCTACAGACTCTCAGCAAGTCATGTGATCAGATGAGCTAGAGGATGTGTGTGAGTGTGAGCGTGTGGGGGATCATAGTGAAAACAGAGTTCAGATAGGCATTCCAAAGTGTGTCTGCTCACTTTATCATGTGACTGTGGTTGCCGTGGTAGACAATGACACTGTACAGAACAATACATTATTAATAGCAAAGAAAAAAGACAACAGAAAATGGTAAATACTACTATTCTTATGGCCTGCCAACATAGGTGTACGCAGGGGGGGTGCCTGGTGCGCACAGGCACCCCCTAATGTCTGGCGCCCCGATCTCACATGCCTGATGCAGCGATTGCCGAGCAGGCTGATTACTGTCCCCTCTGCGCCCTGCAGGACTGCATTACTGACCGGACGCCTGGGTTAATCAAGGATGCCACTGCCACCGGCTTTCAAATTCCCAGCTCCACCTCCATGTACAAAAACAGTGTGATGTGATTACGTCATGCTGCTCGCACGTCCATCCGTCACACGCCCACCTCTCTCCTTCTATGCTATGCCAACACCAGCCACTGATGAGGAGCAGCATGCAGCCAGCGTTCCTCTTAGGAAGACAAATTCAGTACTGGCAGACGGCCGGCAGCAGCTTTGACACGTCACTTGTTTTTCCAGCAGCAGCAGCAGTAACTAGTCTGCGACTGTCAGTGTCAGTGAGTGACTGACTTGTAAGTAAGCTGCTGCAGCTTGCAGGGGAAAGAGAGGGGGAGCCAGACCAGGCTGAGGAGGAGCACTGTAATTGCATGAGTGCCATCAGGGGTGTTTGGTGCACACCAGAACATCTGACAATGTATCTGCTTTATTAGGATTGGTACAAAAGTGGATATTTTATATGCGTTGACCATCAATAGATGGTGCTAGACACGCCCAAAAGGCGATGCTAGACACACCCCTCCGACGGTGCACCCCCTAATAAAATGTGCTGCGCACGCCAGTGCCTGCCAAAGTGATTTACAGTAAGGAGAAACACTCTTCACTTTTTCATGGGATGGCTACTTTAAATTCCAAAAACCTGGACCAAATGGCATTTTCAACCATTTTTTTCTTTATGATCAGTTTGTTCACAAACTAAATGTAGTTGGAAGCCCTCAGTGATTACACAGAACAAACACCACACTTACTGATGCAGTCTGAGGTGCATGGCTGGTAACTGTCTGCGGAGACAGGTGCAGGGGATTGATGGTGATGACAGTTTGCGCATCGTACATCATAGCCCCCTCAGACACACACACCCACCCACACACCCTCAAACACACACACACACACACACACACACACACACACACACACACACACACACACACACACACACACACTCAATTTAGAGAGGGGGGGGGGGGGGTCGCTGTTTTAAAAGGAGACTGAAGAACCTGCTCTGACTTTGGGGAAACTCCTTTCCTTTCAGTGGAACAAATATACTGTATGCCATTATTTATCAATGAGTGAGAAATTTCACTGTGAGTGATAAATTGTACCAACCAATCAGCTCCTAACTTCCATGTCATGGGCTGGGTTTGAAAAATGACAGGAGCAGATTGGCTGGTGCAAGTTATCACTCACAGTGAAATTTATCACTCATTGATAAATAAGGGCATTAGTATGGAGAAGGCAGAGCGCTGAAAGACAGTAAATCTACTGCAGACACTAGCGCTCTCAGTTCAGTGATGTGACGCTGCTGCTGCCAATATGAGAAGACAGGGCAAATTCTCCCCAAAAGTTTCTAATCGTGAATTGGCTGCGCAGTCAGCAGCACACGTATTGTCAATAAAATTAAATCACATTTATTAGTAAAACACACTGTTAAATAAATCAATAAAAGTATAAATAAATAAGGACCTCTCTGACATTAAAAGCTACTAACATTGGTATTCTATGGGCCCACAGTATATAAATATCGTAATACATGTTACCTTTTGATTACAGACTATTCAGCTTTAGTAGTGCAGTTAGTGATGTACGTATGTTTGTATGCACTTTCTATGACTGTTCTATTCAATATGGCCCAGTTTATATACGCTTAAAAATGACAAACCTTGATTTTATATATGTGTATATATATATATATATATATATATATATATATATATATATATATATATATATATATATATAAAATTTGGAGAGAGATAAAGGGGACAGAGATAAAGTACTAACCAACCAGCTCCTGTCATTTTTCAAACATAGGGGGTAATCCAGAGTTGATCGTAGATGTGCTAAATTTAGCACATCTATGATCCGTTACTCTGACATGCGGGGGGACGCCCAGCACAGGGCTAGTCTGCCCCGCATGTCAGGCCCTGCTTGCCCCCTCTTCCCGCACAGGAACAAAAGCATTGCACGGCGGTGATGCTTTAGTGCCTGACAAGTAGCTCCCTGCCAGCGCAGCTCTTGCGCGCTGGCAGGGAGCTACTGGCTGCGTCCTGGGTCACAGCGGCTGAGGGTGATGTCACGCAGCCGCTGCGGCCTGCCCCCCATCGGTCCAGACACGCCTCCGTTGTCCGGACCGCGCCCGCCACCAGCGTTTTAATGCTGCTGGCATGCCCCCTCCCACCCCACGACCGCCTCTGCCTGTCAATCAGGCAGAGGCGATCGCAGACCGTAAGATGCTGATAGCATCTCACTGGGCTCCCGGGGTGCGCACACGCAGTGCGGCTGCTCTGTGTGCGCACTCCACACAGTAATTCAGACTGCGATCACTGTTGATGCAGCGATCCAGTCTGAATTACCCCCTTAGCCTGTAACATAGCTGAGAGAGGGTAAGTAGACAAGTGCAGAAATTTCCCAGCAACCAATCAGCTTCTCTCTAGCATTTATCAAGTACATTCTACAAAATGGTAGGTAGATGCTAATTGGTTGCTAGGGGCAACTTCTCCACTTATCCATTTTTCCACTCTTTACAGTGCTTGATACATCTCCCCCCTAATCTTTCACTGCAAGTAACGCTGAGCTGCTTAGGAGTGCGTACACACACACACACACACACACACACACACACACGTACGTGATAGATGTGCTTTAAAGTTTCATGACAATTGGCTTTTTATAATGTTCACAAATTAAAACATATAAATGTTTTTTATCCGTGGTTCCTGCTTCTAGACTCTCACACGTATCTCTTCTCTTACACCAGATGTCGTCTATGTTGGCGCCATTCATACCGTCCATAGAGATGTGGCACTGATGTTTATGAAGAACGGGAAAAATGTCTTATGTGAAAAGCCGATGGCCATGAACCTCTCGGAGGTTAAGGAGCTGACAGCGGCTGCCAGGAAGTACAACGTCTTTCTAATGGAAGTAGGTTCATGTATGTTCTTTACTTTCCCTATGAATCTGTTACATGTATTGTGTGATGCAGGATTTCCTGACTCGGGTATCCCACCAGGCTATGTTTTGAGGATTTTCATTACTGGGAGAAGTAGGATAATTATTGACCCAAGAAGATAGACAAATTCCCTTCTGCATCATTGAAGCAAGTCAAAGCGCTTGCCCTGTGGGTGCGGTAATGCAGCTGGATTTAAGACTCTGGGGTCTATTTACTAAGCCTTGGACGGAGATAAAGTACCAGCCAATCAGCTCCTGACTGCGATGTTACAGGTTGTGTTTGAAAATTGACAACTAGGAGCTGATTGTCTGGTACTTTATCTCCATCCACTTTATCTACGTCCAAGGCTTAGTAAATAGACCCCTCTCTAGCGTAATTCTAAGCAAAACAAATGACACAAGTGGGAAGGAGGGTTCAGTTCCCGGCAGTGGCCTCATCGTGCCTCTAGAATGGTTCTGGGTGCACTATGCGACCATACTTCTTTGCAGATTTACCTTTGCACCCTATTGAGTTATATTAGAAGAAGTGCGAGGCTGAATGGAGCGGTGATGTTCGGAGGTACATCGACAATCTGGATTCCACCCTTGGACTGTAGCTAACAATTATAATGTCTCGAAAAGCACATCTTAGCCAAAGAGGCAGGAGCGTAACTAGAACTTTGTTTGCCCCGTAGCAGCATATTGAAGGGGCCCCTGTCCCAGTGCTTCTTGAGAGACACCTCCCTGCTGCAGGTGTTAATTGTATGCCCCATAATAGTGCCCTAGTTCATTTTCTGAACCATAGTAGAGCCCTAGTTTATTTTATGAACTATCGTAGTTCCCTAGTATACGTGAAGTCACATTGTAGGGCTGCCAGTATACATTATGCCACACAATATCCCCAATTCACATTATAACATATAGGGGTAAATTTACTAAGGTGGGAGGTTTTTTTTAGAACTGGTGATGTTGCCTATAGCAACCATTCAGATTATGGGCTAGTTGCATCATCGCTTGAAGAGTGATAAAATGGATAGAGAAAAAGCACCAGCCAATCAGCTTCTAACTGCCATGTCACAGGCCTTGTTTGAAAAATGACAGGAGCTCATTGGCTGGTCATTTATCACTCTCCATTTTATCACTCTCCAAGCGATGATGCATCTAGCCCATTATCTATTATCTTCTAGAAGCAGCTAGATAAATGTTTAGCAGAATCTGATTGGTTACTATGAGCAACATCACCAGTTCTTAAAAACTCCCACCTTAGTAAATTGTCTCCTGTTCATATTATGCCACATTACAGGGCCCCCTGTTCATACTGTGCCTCTTTATAGTGCCCTCCAGTTCACATTGTGCCACATTACAGTACCCCATTACCATTTTACCATCCACTACACACTCCTCTCACTGACAATGTAATGGCACACAATTCAGGCTGGGTAATGGATAAGACGCAGTTGCTTCTGAGCCCCATAGCAATGGCACCCCTTGCACCCACTATAATTATGCCCATACAAAGGAGGCTATATAGTTTATCTGCAGGGACACAAGGGCACCTGATCCTTGTATTGTTTCCTTCTGTGTACTTCAGTTCCAGCTATTTCGTGTGCACTTCCCTATAGAAACTGCAGTTTTCATCATCAATCATCATCATCATCGTAGATAGTAACTAGATCGACAGTGTCTAGGTTGACCACTATTGGTCGACAGGCACTAGGTCGACAGGGTATTTAGGTCGACATGGTGTAGGTCGACAGGTCAAAAGGTCGACATGAGTTTATTATGGGGGTTTTTTGTGTCGTTTTCTTCATATAGTGACCGGAACCCCAATTAGTGCACCGTGTTCGCTCGCCATGCTTCGGACAAGGTGCCTCGCTCGACACAAATTACCATTCTAATAGTAGTCCACGTGGATCGTTAAGTATGAAAAGGTTCAAAAAAATAAAAAAATCGTGAAAAACTCATGTCCACCTTTTGACCTGTCGACCTAGAACATGTCAACCTAGAAGCCCTGTCGACCTAGTTTCTGTCGGCCAATAGTGGTCGACCTAGATAGTGTCGACTTAGTTACTGTCGACCAAGAGACCGGATCCCCTTCCAATTACCCTATACTCTGTGCAAAGGCTATCCCTCCGAATATATGTTGCGTCTCTTACTTTCAGGAGGTGCGAGCAGGTACAAGCTCTAACTGCTCCCTCATTGCTGCTCGCGGGTCTGAAATTGAATAGCTCTGGGTGCTTTACCCAGGAGACGGACCACGCCACAGCCCACGGGTGACTGAATCTGCACCTAAATGTATCAATAAGTAGTGATGAGCGGGTTCGGTTCCTCGGAAACCGAACCCCCCCGAACTTCACCCATTTTACACGGGTCCGAAGCATACTCGGATTCTCCCGTATGGCTCGGTTAATCCGAGCGCGCCCGAACGTCATCATCCCGCTGTCGGATTCTCGCGAGATTCGGATTCTATATAAGGAGCCGCGCGTCGCCGCCATTTTCACTCGTGCATTGGATATGTTAGGGAGAGGACGTGGCTGGCGTCCTCTCCGTTTATTAATATTGCTGCAAATATTTGTGCTTATTGCTTAATTGTGGGGACTGGGGAGCAGCTGTATTATATAGGAGTAGTACAGTGCAGAGTTTTGCTGATCAGTGACCACCAGTTTTATCCGTTCTCTGCCTGAAAAAGCTCCATATCTGTGCTCAGTGTGCTGCATATATCTGTGCTCACACTGCTTTATTGTGGGGACTGGGGACCAGCAGTATTATATAGGAGGAGTACAGTGCAGAGTTTTGCTGACCAGTGACCACCAGTATTATACGTTGTCTGCCTGAAAAACGCTCCATATCTGTGCTCAGTGTGCTGCATATATCTGTGCTCACACTACTTTATTGTGGGGACTGGGGACCAGCAGTATTATATAGGAGGAGTACAGTGCAGAGTTTTGCTGACAGTGACCACCAGTATATATAGCAGTACGGTACGGAAGGCCACTGCTCTACCTACCTCTGTGTCGTCAAGTATACTATCCATCTAGATTCTATACCTGTGGTGCATTTTAGTTTTGCAGTTTGCGGACAGTGACCACCAGTATATATAGCAGTACGGTACGGAAGGCCACTGCTCTACCTACCTCTGTGTCATCAAGTATACTATCCATCTAGATTCTATACCTGTGGTGCATTTTAGTTTTGCAGTTTGCTGACAGTGACCACCAGTATATATAGCAGTACGGTACAGAAGGCCACTGCTCTACCTACCTCTGTGTCGTCAAGTATACTATCCATCTAGATTCTATACCTGGGGTGCATTTTAGTTTTGCAGTTTGCTGACAGTGACCACCAGTATATATAGCAGTACGGTACGGAAGGCCACTGCTCTACCTACCTCTGTGTCGTCAAGTATACTATCCATCCATACCTGTGGTGCATTTCAGTTGTGCGCAGTATATATAGTAGTAGGCCATTGCTATTGATACTGGCATATAATTCCACACATTAAAAAATGGAGAAAAAAAATTTGGAGGTTAAAATAGGGAAAGATCAAGATCCACTTCCACCTCGTGCTGAAGCTGCTGCCACTAGTCATGGCCGAGACGATGAAATGCCATCAACGTCGTCTGCCAAGGCCGATGCCCAATGTCATAGTAGAGCGCACGTAAAATCCAAAAAACAAAAGTTCAGTTAAACGACCCAAAAATCAAAATTAAAAGCGTCTGATGAGAAGCGTAAACTTGCCAATATGCCATTTACGACACGGAGTGGCAAGGAACGGCTGAGGCCTTGGCCTATGTTCATGGCTAGTGGTTCAGATTCACATGAGGATGGAAGCACTCATCCTCTCGCTAGAAAACTGCAGTGCCACTCCTAGATGGGCCAGGTGTTTGTGTCGGCCACTTGGGTCGCTTAGCTTAGTCACACAGCTACCTCATTGCACCTCTTTTTTTCTTTGCATCATGTGCTGTTTGGGGACTATTTTTTTGAAGTGCCATCCTGTCTGACACTGCAGTGCCACTCCTAGATGGGCCAGGTATTTGTGTCGGCCACTTGTGTCGCTTAGCTTAGTCACACAGCGACCTTGGTGCGTCTCTTTTTTTCTTTGCATCATGTGCTGTTTGGGGACTATTTTTTTGAAGTGCCATCCTGTCTGACACTGCAGTGCCACTCCTAGATGGGCCAGGTGTTTGTGTCGGCCACTTGTGTCGCTTAGCTTAGTCACACAGCGACCTTGGTGCGTCTTTTTTTCTTTGCATCATGTGCTGTTTGGGGACTATTTTTTTGAAGTGCCATCCTGCCTGACACTGCAGTGCCACTCCTAGATGGGCCAGGTGTTTGTGTCGGCCACTTGTGTCGCTTAGCTTAGCCATCCAGCGACCTTGGTGCAAATTTTAGGACTAAAAATAATATTGTGAGGTGTTCAGAATAGACTGAAAATGAGTGTAAATTATGGTTATTGAGGTTAATAATACTATGGGATCAAAATGACCCCCAAATTCTATGATTTAAGCTGTTTTTGAGGGTTTTTTGTAAAAAAACACCCGAATCCAAAACACACCCGAATCCGACAAAAAATTTTCAGGGAGGTTTTGGCAAAACGCGTCCGAATCCAAAACACGGCCGTGGAACCGAATCCAAAACCAAAACGCAAAACCCGAAAAATTTCCGGTGCAAATCTCTATCAATAAGCGTGATATAGTGTGTTTATGTCAAGCACATGTGAGACGACCGTAAGAAGGGATTATAGAACAGTTTGACATATACAGTATAGTAACAATTATACTACACACATTTATTATGATAGATAGTAGTGCAGCGTACAATGAGTGGCTGCTGCGGTGTGATATAAAAGTAAGTTAAATATTTTTATGCATGTTTGAGGTTTGTGCTGTTCATTCATGTTGGGAAACCCATGCACCAAGATTTCCTCTGTATAATGTCTATACAGCTTTCTACTCACGATTAGTACCAGAGTAATACCCCATCGGGTAATGTCACAATGTGAGCTGGGGAACTGAGGCAAGCATGGAGCTTGTACTCCTTCCACTACTGTATGGGTACATTTACTAAGCAGTGATAAGAGCAGAGAAGTGAGCCAGTGGAGAAGTTTCCCCATCATCCAATCAGCAGCTCTGTATAATTTTATAGTATGCAAATTATAGATGTTACGTCAGTGCTGATTGGTTGCCATGGGCAACTTCTCCACTGGCTCACTTCTCTGCTCTTATCACTGCTTAGTAAATGAACCCCTTAGTCACTGATGGGAGATTTCAGAGACCCTGGTGCCTAAAGCAGGGAACACACCCGCCAGTATATCGGCTGTTCAACTGGACGGCCAATATATCGAGGGCACATCGGCGGGTGTGTACCCCCAATATGTCTGTAAATGACGTCATTCCCAGACATATGTCAGCCCTGCTGCACAGCAGATATATATCGGTGCATTGTGCTGTATGTAAGGGCAGACTTGCTGCAGAGGCCGTCTGTGACTGACATCACAACTGGGCGGGCACATGTAAATGCCCGCCCATTTGTGACGTCGGGCACAACAAATTGAAGCTGGCGATCGGTAAGTGTGTATGCACTTGCCGATCGTTAGACAGGGCGGTGAATCAGTCGCCCTAGTATGTAGCCAGCATAACACTCTGTATTCTCTCCTTTTGTTACAGGCTTTTTGGAGCCGCTTTTTCCCAGTCTATGAACAGATCCGCTCCCTGCTGAACCAGAAAGTCCTCGGAGAGGTGAAGGTTGTACGGGCAGAGTTCGGTGCTAACTTGCTCGGCGTGCCCCGGGCAGTGGAGAAGGAGCTGGGTGGTGGAGCAATCCTGGACATTGGTTGTTACTGTATACAGTTTGCCTTAATGGCTTTCAATGGAGAAAAACCAGAGTCTGTAACTGCCAGAGGATTTCTGAATGAGACTGGTAAGCTTCTATTACACCACAGCGAACTGCAACCTGACCAGCTCTGAGCCTTATCCTACAGGCAAAGCAAGGTATTGGAAACCTAAGCAGACCTCCCGACATTCCAGACAGTCACGGCTTCTGAAGGGCAAAGTGGTGTAGCCTACCAGAAATTGGGCACGGATCATGGTGTTATGGTTGTGGAATGTTTTATCCTAATTTGTCCTGATTTCTGTGATAGGTGCTGACGAGACTGTGACGGTTATCCTGCAGTACCCAGGGAAACGTCAGGCCATACTGACCTGTACCATGGTGACCGAGCTGCCAAACCAAGCTGCTATCTGTGGAACCAAAGGGATGATTCAGGTATGCCACACATCTCCAGAACAGTGGCCAAAGGAAATGATAATTCTCTTTTATGTGTGACTTTATTTATTAGTACGTGGTTTGTCGCTCATCCATAGTTTGTGTGCTACTTCAGTAATTAAATAAAAAATACAGAAGTCTAATAAGTCTGAGCCCAATGGTGAGGAGCTTGTAGCTTCCATGTGAGGCAGCCCATGACCTGCATGTACTTCTAGCACATACTACTACTGATACACCATAATGTTGTACCAAAATCTCCTCCAACAAGGTTGTGGAGAGCAGCTTCTACAGAGGACACCCGCATAATATGTCCACCCACCCAAGCACTGGGACACCAACCCAACTTGATGACCCTTTTCTCATACGTCCTAGCGGATGCTGGGGTCCACTTCAGTACCATGGGGTATAGACGGTTCCGCAGGAGCCATGGGCACTTTAAGATTTTTCAAGGGTGTGAACTGGCTCCTCCCTCTATGCCCCTCCTCCAGGCTTCAGTTTAGAAAATGTGCCCAGGCAGACTGGATGCACTCCAGGGGAGCTCTACTGAGTTTCTCTGAAAGACTTTATGGTAGGTTTTTTATTTTCAGGGAGGACTGCTGGCAACAGTCTCCCTGCTTCGTGGGACTTAGGGGGCAGACGTAGGAACCAACTTCCTGAATAGTTTCATGGCTCTGCTTATGGCTGACAGGACACCATTAGCTCCTGAAGGGTACTGAACACTAGCTGAGGCTATGTGCTCACTCCCACAGCGCGCCGTCACCCCCCTAACAGAGCCAGAAGTCAGAAGACAGGTGAGTGTACAAGAAGAAGGATCTTCATCGTGACGGCTAAAAGGTACCGCGCAGCAGGCCGGAACGCTGCGCGCCATGCTACCCAGTAACACAGGCACAACAGGGTGCAGGGCGCGGGGGGGGGGGGGGGGGGCTGGGCAGCATGAAACCTACTCAAAACTGGCAGATAAGGGGACATAAGTTGCTGAGGCACAGTCCTACCCCCGCCAGTATAAAAATTAGTATTAAAAATTCTGAGAGGAAACGTGCCATTACGGGGGCAGGGCTTCCTCCTCAGGCAGCCAGCACACTGCTCAGCGCCATTTTCTCTCCTAGCAAGCTGCAGAGAAGAACGCTGGTCCTACTCCACTTCTGAACCAAGTATCTGGGTGCAAAACAGGGGGGCCACAGTGTAATTTGGTGCTATATTGTGAATTTATCAATTTAAAAGCGCTATAGGTCGGTGGGCATTTTGTGTTTCACAGGATTTTTATAACTGGCGCTGGGTTGTGAACTGGCAAATCCTATCTGTGTCCTTCTGACAGATTTTACTGTGGGTCTGTCCCCTATAAGTCTGTGGTGTGGTTGTGCACGTGTGTGACATGTCTGAGGCAGGGAGCTCTTCTCCTGAAGGAGCCATTTTAGGGACACAGAGTTGTAATGTGGTGACGATACCGGCACACCACGAGCCTGAATGGGTGAAAGAATTACGTGATAGTGTGAATCATATCAGTAAGAGATTGGATAAGTCTGAGTCTCATGCAGAAAACTGGAGAAAATCAGTGGAAGATGTGATTTTTCATAGTTCTGCCTTTTCATCCACAGGAGACCCCTCTGGGTCACATAAGAGACCATTTGCACAAATAGTACAAACTGATACCGACACGGACTCTGATTCCTGTGTTGACACTAGTGATTCCAGGGGAATAGATCCTAAATTGGCAAAAAGCATTCAATACATGATTGTTGCTATAAAGGAGGTCTTGGAAGTTACGGAAGCCCCTCCTTTACCTTAGGAGAAGGCTTATTTTTATAAGGAAAAGAAATTAAGTGTAACTTTCCCTCCTTCTCACGAACTAAATACTCTCTTTGAGGGAGTTTGGGCAAACCCTGAAAAGAAGTTTCAGATTCCCAAAAGAATTCAGGTTGCTTATCCTTTCCCGGCAGAGGACAGGAAAAGATGGGAGTCACCCCCAGTTTTAGACAGTGCTCTGTCACGATTAACTAAAAAGATGATTCTTCCTGCACCTGGGACGGCTTCACTAAAGGAGCCGGCAGACCGCAAGTTAGAGACTACGTTAAAATCTATTTATGTGGCCAATGGTACACTATTCAGGCCCACCATTGCTTGGGCGTGGGTGAGTAGTGCTATCGAGAAATGGTCGGACAATTTGTCATCTGAAATTGACACAATAGATAGAGACGAGATACTCCTAACGTTAGGTCATATCAAAGACGCTGCTGCATACATGCTAGAAGCCATGAAAGATATTGGGCTCTTGGGTTCAAAAGCCGCTACCATGGCTGTCTCAGCTCGAAGGGCGTTATGGATTAGCCAATGGAATGCTGACGCAGATTCCAAAAGAAATATGGAGGCTCTCCCGTATAAAGGGGAGGCCTTGTTTGGAGATGGGCTGGAAGCTTTAGTCTCTGCGGCTACCGCAGGTAAGTCGACATTCTTGCCTTTTGCTCCTGCGCCGGCGAAAAAGTCACATCACTCTCAGATGCAGTCTTTTCGGCCCAACAGATACAAAAAGGGTAAAGGTTCCCCTTTCTTTGCAGGTAGAGGGAGGGGAAGAGGAAAGAAGTCTGCAGCGTCTCCAGGATCGCATGAGCAGAAATCAACCCCTGCTTCTGCCAAATTTGCAGCATGACGCTGGGGCTCCCTTGCGGGAGTCCGCTCGGGTAGGAGCACGTCTGAAACTTTTCAGTCAGCTCTGGTTTCAATCGGGCCTGGACCCATGGGTCTTGCAAATAGTGTCCCATGGATACAAACTGGAGTTTCAAGACGTCCCCCCATGCCGATTTTTCAAATCGACCTTGCCAGCTTCTCTTCCAGACAGAGAAGTAGTATCAGCTGCAATTCAAAAATTATGTCAGGATCAAGTCATTGTACTGGTACCCTTGTCCCAACAGGGAGAAGGGTTTTATTCAAGCCTCTTCGTAGTTCCGAAGCCGGACGGCTCGGTCAGACCGATTTTAAACCTGAAATCTCTGAATCTTTACCTAAAAAGGTTCAAGTTCAAGATGTAATCTCTGAGAGCAGTGATTTCCAGTCTGGAGGAAGGGGACTTCATGGTATCAGTAGATATAAAAGATTCTTACTTACATGTTCCCATTTATCCTCCTCATCAAGCGTATCTGAGATTCGCAGTACAGAATTGCCATTACCAGTTCCAGACGTTGCCGTTTGGACTCTCCACGGCACCGAGGGTATTCACCAAGGTGATGGCAGAGATGATGGTCCTCCTTCGACAACAAGGAGTCAATATAATTCCTTACCTGGACGATCTCATGATAAAAGCGAGATCCAGAGAACGGTTGGTGAAGAACACTGCACTCTCCCTGTCCGTACTCCAACAACACGGTTGGATCATGAATTATCCAAAGTCACAGTTGGAACCGACAACAAGATTGTCCTTTCTGGGGATGATACTGGGCACAGAAGTACAGAGGGTATTTCTTCCAGTGGAAAAGGCTCTGGAAATCCAGAGAATGGTCAAGCAAATTTTGAAACCAACAAGAGTGTCGATCCATCAATGCATTCGGTTGTTGGGAAAGATGGTAGCGGCCTACGAGGCCATACAGTTTGGCCGATTCCATGCCAGAGTATTCCAGTGGGACCTGTTGGACAAGTGGTTCGGATCCCACCTACACATGCACCAGAAGATAATCCTGTCCTCCAAAACCAGGATTTCGCTCCTGTGGTGGCTGCACAGTTCTCACTTGTTAGAGGGACGCAGGTTCGGGATTCAGGACTGGGTCCTAGTAACCACGGATGCAAGTCTCCGAGGCTGGGGAGCAGTCACACAGGGAAAAAGCTTCCAAAGAAAATGGTCAAGTCAGGAAACCTGTCTTCACATAAACATTCTGGAATTGAGAGCCATTTACAACGGCCTTCTACAAGCGGTGCCTCTTCTTCAAGATCAACCCGTGCAGATCCAGTTGGACAATGTAACAGCAGTCATGTACATAAACCGTCAAGGCGGAACGAAAAGCAGAGCGGCAATGGCAGAGGTGACAAAGATCCTCCTCTGGACAGAAATACATGTAAGAGCTCTGTCAGCAATTTTCATTCTGGGAGTGGACAACTGGGAAGCAGACTTCCTCAGCAGACACGATCTCCATCCAGGAGAGTGGGCCTCCAAAAAGAAGTCTTCGCAGAGGTGACAAGTCTTTGGGGAGTTCCTCAAGTAGACATGATGGCATCTCATCTCAACAAGAAGCTTCAGAGATATTGTTCCAGGACGAGAGACCCTCAAGCAATAGCAGTGGATGCACTGGTGACCCAGTGGGTGTTTCGGTCGGTATATGTCTTCCCTCCACTTCCACTAATACCAAAAGTTCTCAAAATAATAATAAGAACAAGGGTTCGAGCAATCCTCATTGCACCAGACTGGCCAAGGAGGGCTTGGTATCCAGATCTTCAGGAGTTGCTCATAGAAGATCCTCGGCCTCTTCCTCTTTGCGAGGACCTGCTGCAGCAGGGGCCGTGCATGTATCAAGACTTACCGCGGCTACGTTTGACGGCATGGTTGTTGAGCGCCGGATCCTAACCCGAAAGGGTGTTCCCAAGGAAGTCATTCCCACTCTTATTCAGGCCAGGAAAGGAGTAACGTCTAAACATTACCACCGTATTTGGAGAAAATGTGTGTCTTGGTGTGAATCCAAGAAGGCTCCTACGGAAGAGTTTCAGTTAGGACGTTTTCTCCATTTTCTGCAGGCAGGTGTGGATGCGGGCCTAAGATTGGGTTCAATCAAGGTCCAGATTTCGGCCTTGTCAGTTTTCTTTCAAAAACAATTAGCCTCCCTTCCAGAAGTTCAGATGTTCGTGAAAGGGGTGCTGCACATCCAACATCCATTTGTGCCTCCGGTGGCACCTTGGGACCTTAATGAATGTGGTTTTGCAGTTCCTTCAATCAGATTGGTTTGAACCTCTGCAAGAGATAGAATTGAAGTTTCTCACTTGGAAAGTGGTGATGCTCTTGGCCTTGGCATCCGCAAGGCGGGTGTCTGAATTGGGGGCCTTGTCTCACAAGAGCCCTTACCTGGTCTTCCATGAAGATAGGGCAGAGTTGAGAACTCGCCAACAATTTCTTCCAAAGGTGGTTTCGTCTTTCTATATAAACCAACCTATTGTGGTGCCAGTGGCTACTGACACCTTCACTGCATCAAAGTTTCTTGATGTGGTTAGAGTTTTGAAAATTTATGTCGCAAGAACAGCTCGGATACGGATAACAGAGGCTCTGTTTGTCCTGTATGACCCCAACAAGATTGGGTGTCCTGCTTCTAAGCCAACCATTGCGCGCTGGATCAGAGGGACGATTCAGCATGCTCATTCCACGGCAGGATTGCCGATACCAAGGTCGATAAATACCCATTCTACTAGAAAGGTGGGCTCATCCTGGGCGGCTGCCCGGGGGGTCTCGGCATTACAACTTTGCCGAGCAGCTACTTGGTCAGGGGCAAACACGTTTGCAAAGTTTTACAAGTTTGACACCTTGGCCGATGAAGACCTCAAGTTTGGTCAATCGGTGATGCAGGGTCATCCGCACTCTCTCGCCCGTACTGGAGCTTTGGTATAACCCCATGGTACTGAAGTGGACCCCAGCATCCTCTAGGACATATGAGAAAACAGGATTTTAATACCTACCGGTAATTCCTTTTCTCCTAGTCCGTAGAGGATGCTGGGCGCCCAACCCAGTGTGTACTTTACCTGCAGTTGTTAGTTTGTAGTTACACAAGTGTTGTGTTACGGTTATTTTTCAGCATGTTGCTGCAAATTGTTCATGCCCGTTGGCATGTGTTATGTTGAATGCCATGTTGTGCGGCATGGTTGAGGTGTGAGCTGGTATGAATCTCACCGTTAAATTAAAAGTAAATAATTTCCTCGAAATGTCCGTCTCCCTGGGCACATTTCCTATACTGAGGTCTGGAGGAGGGGCATACAGGGAGGAGCCAGTTCACACCCTTGAAAAGTCTTAGAGTGCCCATGGCTCTTGCGGAACCGTCTATACCCCATGGTACTAAAGTGGACCCCAGCATCCTCTACGGACTAGGAGAAAAGGATTTACCGGTAGGTATTAAAATCCTGTTATTTGATTCTTTTTTTGGATGGATGGATTTGTAGCCATGTGACCCAAAGCAAATACAGGTTGAGTATCCCTTTTCCAAAATGCTTGGGACCAGAAGTATTTCGGATATCGGATTTTTCCGTATTTTGGAATAACTGCATCCTATAATGAGATATCATGGCGATGGGACCTAAATCTAAGCACAGAATGCATTTGTTTCATATACACCTTATACACACACACACACACACACACACACACACACGCGCGCGCACACACACACACACACACACACACACACACACACACACACACACACACACACACACCATGAAGGTCATTTAATACAATATTTTTAATAACTGTGTATTAAACTAAATTTGTGTACATTGAGCCATCAGAAAACAAAGGTTTCACTATCTCACTCTCACTCAAAAAATTCCGTATTTCGGAATATTCTGTATTTCGGAACATTTGGATATTGGATACTCAACCTGTATCTCAGATTCTCTGGATCCACCGAGCAGAGCATTATATTTCTGGAATCTCACAGCTGCTACTAGGAGTTGTAACAGACAATAAAAAACTGTATTAGTGTAGGACAAGGGTTTGCTCTCATTGTTTCTGCATAATGGTATATCCCAGTGCGGGGTAGATGCTTCAAACCTTGGAGAGAGATAAAGTACCAACCTACCAGCTCCTAAAATGTCAGGAAGACAGGGTCACTGTGACATGTCTACTGGAAATTAATTCAGCCTATCTTGAAACTGTTATTCATAACTGATCTCATCAGCAGAACCTTCCTTCATTTGTTGTCACTGCAATTTCAGGCTTTCAGGGTATTTGCAAGGGATGTACGTACTATCCCTTTGGTTGGGATCTCAGTGGTCCACATACTGACGCCGGGATCCCGGCCACCAGAATGCCGGCAGGAGGCCAAGGGATATTCCCACTCATGGGTGTCCACGAGACCCATAGAGTGTGAATAAAACCTGTGGTGAGCGCAGCAAGCAACCGAGGCCCACAAGGCCTTGTATCAGGAACAGTCCCTGACAGACACTTTCACGCAAAAACAATACAAACAAGTGTTTGTACGGGATATCACAGACTGTGGGCCTAATTCAGCATTGATAACAGCAAATTTGTTCTCTAATGAGCAAAACCATGTGCACTGCTGGTGGAGCAGATGTAACATGTGCAGAGAGAGTTAGATTTAGGTGGGTTATATAATATTGTTTCTGTGCAGGGTAAATACTGGCTGCTTTATTTTTACACTGCTATTTAGACTTCCGTTTGAACACACCCCACCCAAATCTAACTCTCTCTGCACATGTTATATTTGCCCCCCCCGCCCCCCCTACAGTGCACATGGTTTTGCCCGTTGGAGAACAAATTTGCTGCTGCAATCAGGTCTGAATTAGGCCCTGTGAACGGGAAAGCACAGTCTGTTTCCCGGATTATCAGAACTCAGAGCCAAGTGACTGCTGCAAAGGCTAATGCGTTTTTCGGATGCATAAATCCCAATCCAGTTTATCATTGTAGAAGACACTGTTCAGAATATTGGGTATGTTTTCTTGCACGAGGATGTATAAGAGTGTTTGTGTTAAGCTCTTTTCTATGGAGGCAATGGAGACAAACTGGGGTTCTTTACAGTGGGGGTAAACGGTGCTCTGGAGGTGACTTAATTAGAATGTACAAATTTATCTCATAATATATATGATTTGCCTGATGAGTTTTCACACACAGGACTGCGAAAGTGGCATCCACTAAAGCTAGAAAGGCCATTTCACGATGTGAATGGCCAAATATTCTCTGTAAAGTGCTGCGGAATATGTGTGTGCTATATAAATAACTGGTGGTAATAATAATAACTCCTGCATGTAAGGGTAGTCACACTATGGCTTTCTATAATGTGGTAGAGGTCACTGGATTAGCTAGGTCTAGAGCGACGTATAGTATCTCTAGCTAGAATTATCACATGGGATTTTTGGCGTCAGGGAGGAATGGTTACCGAGACGGGAGGACAGATTGGCAGCTGCATCACTAGTGTGGTGTTGGATCTTCCCCTGGATCATCACGATTAGAACGTACAGTGGTTTGAACGCAGGAGATTTCTGTGATGATGTAACTTGTGCTTTGTTTCTGTGTAGAGTAAGACTGCCCTAGGCAGCACTGCAGCGTGAACTGGTTCGAGTTTTATTCCATAGTATAAACCAAGTCCATCACGTGCTACATAATGTAATTCTAATTTATTCTATCCAGATTCCGTCCTACGTCTGGTCTCCAACTTCCATAATCGTCAACGGGAAAGAAACCAAGTACTCCCTTCCCCCTACCACAAGGCACCTGAACTTTAATAACAGCACTGGACTGAGTTATGAAGCAGAACATGTGCGACAGTGTCTATTAAAAGGTAACATGAGCCCTGATACATACTGTAGGGGATTATGTTAAAGGTTCCGAGATGGTCAGAATAGGTGGATAATTGTAGGTGAGGAGAGGGAATGGAGACTGTGGAATGGGAAATAACACCTAGGGTAAATGGAAGTCTGTGACTTGCAGGCATTGGTGAATCTCCCTGATGTTTTAAAGTGGCAATTATTTTAAAGAAAATTCAAGCCTGGTTTTGCTTTTTAAATGATTACCACTTTGAATCATTGGCCAGACCAGCCGGGATCTTGCCGGGGCCTACAAGCCACATTACATTTACTAATTAATCTAAAAAACAGAACAGATCCCAAGGGCAGTTTCTTCAGAAGGTAATTTACCACAGTGGGAAGAAACCTGAGCCCCCGGAGACATGGACACGTTGAGACTGTAAGAAGAGGGCATAACGGGTCTGAAACAAATGCCCAGTTGTGTAAGGCATTAACGCAAACCAGGGTTATAAGTCAAACATGATGGTAAAGGAGAAATAAAAGAGGGCAGTTTTGACCTAGACGGTAGAGACAAGGATTGAAAGCTTGGAGAAAGCGGCAGGTCATTGAAATTACTACATGGTGAAAGGGGGATGGGTAAAGAACAGTGGTCAGGGGTGGGAAGTAAGGATGGCAGGGGGGGTCATAAAACAAGCAAACAGCAGCTTACAGATATTAAGCAACCCTAAATAACAATTATAAAGAGGAATGTGTGTGGTTTTGAGGATAATCTAGATCAGTGGTTCCCAAACTCAGTCCTCATGGCACCCTATCAGTCCAGGTTATAAGGGTATACATGCACGAGCACATGAGGCTAAATTAGTACCTCAGTCAATTTTATTTAACCATTTGTACTCAGGCATGGTATCCTTAAAACCTTGACTGTTATTAGGTTGACTTGAGGACTGAGATTGGGTACCACTGATCTAGAATGGCAGTCTTTGGGGGCAGGGGATGAATTGCAGAGGTCTGTGATGGAGGCATTTGATTAGAGTAGGTTTTTAATGTGGGAGGAAATCAGGGAAGGATCTATGGAGCGAGTGTGGGAAGCAGCTGAGGATAGCTGGGGAATGGAAGTACGAGGAGAGACCAGGTGGAGTAAGGCCAGGCACTCAGGATTGAAAGGTGAATGTGACAGATATATAGATAGATAGATAGATATAATATGTGCTCTGGTCATGAGGTAAGATTTGGACGATGGGACATCAGCACTGTAAAGCCCCACACACACTAGACGAGAAAGTGAAATATCTCGCTCAGAAGGGCCAATCTGAGCAAGATCTTTCACAATCTCGTCCAGTGTGTATACTCAGTGTCGTTAACAATGCGCACTCCCGTGTTTCGTTAATGACCCCCTCCCTCGTCTGAACATGTACAGACTAGGGAGGTCCTGGTTAATGACAGCCATGCTGCACCTGCAGCAGGACCGTCGCTCCCTTTCCCGCTGGCATCGGCAAGTGTGTATGCACTTGCTGATGCTGGCACCCCGCCGCCGCCAATATCGGCGGGGAACGGCTAGTGTGTACTGGGCTTAAGAGTAAGTACCTGTGTAATGTTGCAGGGCGATATGAACATTCATTAATGCACCCACGATGAACGATGCACGGCCCCGCGGTCATACATGGTTGGTTTTCCGTCATTTTGCAGTGCAAGCCAATTGGGACAATATCGAGATCGATCATTGTCCATATTGCTGCTGTCACCCAGTGTGTAGGGCGCATTACATAGATTAGCAGGTAACATAATATGTGGTATATAGGATGGAATAACAGCTGAACATGGGGATCCGCTAAAGAAAGTTTAGCGCTAAGGGCAGGCCGGATTTATCCTGCAGAACATGAATTGTTCAGAATTTTCTACTGGTTAAAAAGGTGGAAAGTTGAGGAGAAGCAGAAGAGACCTGGGGATACAGGCTGCCATTGCCAGAGCAAAGCGTTCTATCATTTCATTATCCACCTATTTGTAAATACACACCCAATAATACAATGCGAGTTGCTTTCTAAGTTTATCTAATCACGACTGTCATTTTGTGTTTCAGGAGTGAAAGAGAGCCCAGTGATGAGCCTGGCTGACAGCGAGTTGTTGGCTGGCATTATGGAAGAGGCACAAGTACAACTTGGGATCAGTAAGAAAAGTGAATGAATGTAAAAGTCTAAAATGCAGAAATAAACACTTTGCGACACCTTTGTCTTGTTTCTGTAATTCTGAGGGTCTCGCCTACAAATCACTGCACACAGGAGTGCAAAACCCTCTGCGGTGATGTGGATTATCATGGCTCGCAGAAATCTAGATCTCCAGATGGGTTTGTGAAGGAAAAGCATGGTGCAAGCAGACCATTACACTTGGCAATGGTAGGAACTGGGCAAACCAAGGAGAGGGTGAGTGAGGCTTATCCAAGTATTAGGAGAAGCCCCATTGCAAGATGGACTGCTGATGATATTGACACTCCATTGTTCTTTGCCTGCCTCCGAACAGTCTAGTTTGTGGAAGCATCTCCAGATTAGACACTAGGGCAGGGAGGAGCAATGGGGGTCATTCCGAGTTGTTCGTTCGCTAGCAGATTTTAGCAGCATTGCACACGCTAGGCCAACGCCCTCTGGGAGTGTACCTTAGCTTGGCAGAATTGCGAACGAAAGATTAGCAGAATTGCGAATAGAAAATTCTTAGCAGTTTCTGAGTAGCTCCAGACCTACTCACAAATAGCGATCACTTCAGCGATGAAAATTCTTCGTTCTGCCGTGAGTAAATCTACTAAGTTTTGAGTTAAAACTTAGCGCATGCGCACTGCGTACCATGCGCATGCCCATTTTCGCCTTAATCGCTCCGTTGTGAAAATCTGCAACGAGCGAACAACTCGGAATGACCCCCAATAAGTGTTCCCCCAGCTGCTGTTGAACTACACATCCCAACATGCCCTGCAAAAGTTTTCTCATGGCCAAATCGCAAAACTGTGGCAGGTCACTCTGGGATATTTAGTTCTGCAGCAGCTGGATGCCCACTTGCCACCCCTACACTAGGGGGTACATTTACTAAAGTGTTTAAGACAAGGAGCGTTGTTGCCTGTAGCAACCAGATTTGCTAGAATAAAAATGATAGCTAGAATGTGGTTGCTATGGCAACATCACATACAGAAGCTTTCGTAAATCCACCTCTAGATAGGCATAGCATATGCCCTGGCAGAAAGTTAAAGTTTTCTGCACCACATTACAGAAACGAGACCTTAAGGGGCATATCCAACTGCAGGCCATGTTTTCGCCTTCACAAGTTAGTGTGGCAACAGCTGTATTTTGCTAATCTCCTAATGCTTTAGTAAGACTCCATACTGTTAGTGAGACATTTGGGCCAGTTTAGCTCCTAACTAGACTTGTGGACAGTCACATCACACACTGAAGCCGGACAATACATAGTTTACAGCACAGTGATTGGCTGATGAACCCACACAATCAACTGCCCAGATATTCTAGCTACTGTAGTCCAATCAGGAACTCCTATGTGCAGCAACCGGTAACAAAGTCATTCAATTAGATCTGATATTAAAGATAGCCTTGTTAATGTAAGGGTCAGTCTAATGGTATAGAGAACTACAATGGCACTGAATGTGTAGGCAACTGTACATATTACTATTGCCTACAACACTCTGGTTCTCGTGTACAGTCCCATTTGTACCAAGGTGTCAGACTAACACTTGGGGTCTATTTATCAAGCCTCTTTTTCATAACAGTATGGATAAACTGCAGTTTCTGTACCATTGTGTGTATTGCTAGCAGTATGTGCTAATAGTCTAGTGCTGGGAGATTTCACAGAAGTCTGCTGCAAAGAGACCAAAGACCCCATTCTTGATGGAACCATTCTCACCCCTTTGTACTAGACACTGAAAACAGTCGCGGTGCACACATGCAATGGCAGAAGCTCTGCAGTTTACACTGAGAGACCGCTCTAACATGCCTGGGATGGAACTTGCAGGGACAGTTCTCACTTCTTTCCCTGAAAAGAGGAATTTAATTACCTACCAGTAAATCCTTTTCTCGTAGTCCATAAGGGATACTGGGGACCTTAGTACAATGGGTATAGAAGGGGTCCAAAGGAGCTGGTGCATTTGAAATTTCTTCCGCAGAGTGTGCTGGCTCCTCCCCTCTATGCCCTCCCCTACAGCTCAGTCTAGGAAAACTGTGCCCGAAGATGTACATACTTGAGAGGACGATACGTGACAAAAAACGAGTGGTGAGATTAACGAACCAGCACACAACACAACAATGAGCTAGCAAAACACAACCGAAACAGCTGTTGAAACAACTTCACACAAGACCAAAACCTTGCAGGAAAGTCGCAGCACAGAGGCGGGCGCACAGTATCCCTTATGGACTACGAGAAAAGGATTTACCGCTAGGTAAATAAAATCCTCTTTTCTCTATCATCCATAAGGGATACTGGGGACGTCCCAAAGCTCCAAAACAGTGTGGGAACGTGCCAAGATGCCTGCAACACTGTACATCCAAACTGGACATCCTCTGCAGCCAGGGTATCAAACCTGTAAAACTTGACAAACGTGTTTGTCTCTGACCAGGTAGCGGCCCGAAACAGCTGTAGAGCCGACAATCCCCAGACAGCCGCCCAGGAGGAACCCACAGACCTTGTGGAGTGGGCCGTGATAGACCAAGTAATAGGCAAGGCCGCCGAAGCGTAGGCCTGTTGAACATTAAGTCTAATCCAACGGGCAATGGACTGCTTTGAAGCAGGACGACCCTTTTTGTGAGCATCATACAGCACAAAGAGGAAATCTGATTTTCTGACAGCAGCAGTCCTCTTGATATAAATTCTCAGGGCTTGCAGCACATCCAATGACTCAGGAATTTGAGGAAGTGGCTGAAGCTGCTGAAACCACAATAGGCTGATTCAAGTGGAATGCAGATACCACCTTAGGTAGGAACTGTTGTCGAGTCCGGATGTCATGAATCTGCATTCTCCATTGCATCACTACTGTGGAACTACAGGTTCCAGCAGTTCATTTCTGTTCCAGTTCTAGTTTTCAGTCTACTGCAGCCTGGAGCACACAGTGCTTCAGCTAACCCACAGCTGATCTGAACACCTAATCCAGCGGGGTGTGCTCTCACAGATGCAACATCCAATCATCACAGACCAAGGGGTATAAACTAGAGATGAGCGCCTGAAATTTTTCGGGTTTTGTGTTTTGGTTTTGGGTTCGGTTCCGCGGCCGTGTTTTGGGTTCGAACGCGTTTTGGCAAAACCTCACCGGATTTTTTTTGTCGGATTCGGGTGTGTTTTGGATTCGGGTGTTTTTTTCAAAAAACACTAAAAAACAGCTTAAATCATAGAATTTGGGGGTCATTTTGATCCCAAAGTATTATTAACCTCAAAAACCATAATTTACACTAATTTTCAGTCTATTCTGAATACCTCACACCTCACAATATTATTTTTAGTCCTTAAATTTGCACCGAGGTCGCTGTGTGAGTAAGATAAGCGACCCTAGTGGCCGACACAAACACCGGACCCATCTAGGAGTGGCACTGCAGTGTCACGCAGGATGTCCCTTCCAAAAAACCCTCCCCAAACAGCACATGACGCAAAGAAAAAAAGAGGCGCAATGAGGTAGCTGTGTGAGTAAGATTAGCGACCCTAGTGGCCGACACAAACACCGGGCCCATCTAGGAGTGGCACTGCAGTGTCACGCAGGATGGCCCTTCCAAAAAACCCTCCCCAAACAGCACATGACGCAAAGAAAAAAAGAGGCGCAATGAGGTAGCTGTGTGAGTAAGATTAGCGACCCTAGTGGCCGACACAAACACCGGGCCCATCTAGGAGTGGCACTGCAGTGTCACGCAGGATGTCCCTTCCAAAAAACCCTCCCCAAACAGCACATGACGCAAAGAAAAAAAGAGGCGCAATGAGGTAGCTGACTGTGTGAGTAAGATTAGCGACCCTAGTGGCCGACACAAACACCGGGCCCATTTAGGAGTGGCACTGCAGTGTCACGCAGGATGTCCCTTCCAAAAAACCCTCCCCAATCAGCACATGATGCAAAGAAAAAGAAAAGAAAAAAGAGGTGCAAGATGGAATTGTCCTTGGGCCCTCCCACCCACCCTTATGTTGTATAAACAAAACAGGACATGCACACTTTAACCAACCCATCATTTCAGTGACAGGGTCTGCCACACGACTGTGACTGATATGACGGGTTGGTTTGGACCCCCCCCAAAAAAGAAGCAATTAATCTCTCCTTGCACAAACTGGCTCTACAGAGGCAAGATGTCCACCTCATCATCACCCTCCGATATATCACCGTGTACATCCCCCTCCTCACAGATTATCAATTCGTCCCCACTGGAATCCACCATCTCAGCTCCCTGTGTACTTTGTGGAGGCAATTGCTGCTGGTCAATGTCTCCGCGGAGGAATTGATTATAATTCATTTTAATGAACATCATCTTCTCCACATTTTCTGGATGTAACCTCGTACGCCGATTGCTGACAAGGTGAGCGGCGGCACTAAACACTCTTTCGGAGTACACACTTGTGGGAGGGCAACTTAGGTAGAATAAAGCCAGTTTGTGCAAGGGCCTCCAAATTGCCTCTTTTTCCTGCCAGTATAAGTACGGACTGTGTGACGTGCCTACTTGGATGCGGTCACTCATATAATCCTCCACCATTCTATCAATGTTGAGAGAATCATATGCAGTCACAGTAGACGACATGTCCGTAATCGTTGTCAGGTCCTTCAGTCCGGACCAGATGTCAGCATCAGCAGTCGCTCCAGACTGCCCTGCATCACCGCCAGCGGGTGGGCTCGGAATTCTGAGCCTTTTCCTCGCACCCCCAGTTGCGGGAGAATGTGAAGGAGGAGATGTTGACAGGTCGCGTTCCGCTTGACTTGACAATTTTGTCACCAGCAGGTCTTTCAACCCCAGCAGACTTGTGTCTGCCGGAAAGAGAGATCCAAGGTAGGCTTTAAATCTAGGATCGAGCACGGTGGCCAAAATGTAGTGCTCTGATTTCAACAGATTGACCACCCGTGAATCCTTGTTAAGCGAATTAAGGGCTCCATCCACAAGTCCCACATGCCTAGCGGAATCGCTCCGTGTTAGCTCCTCCTTCAATGTCTCCAGCTTCTTCTGCAAAAGCCTGATGAGGGGAATGACCTGACTCAGGCTGGCAGTGTCTGAACTGACTTCACGTGTGGCAAGTTCAAAGGGCATCAGAACCTTGCACAACGTTGAAATCATTCTCCACTGCGCCTGAGACAGGTGCATTCCACCTACTATATCGTGCTCAATTGTATAGGCTTGAATGGCCTTTTGCTGCTCCTCCAACCTCTGAAGCATATAGAGGGTTGAATTCCACCTCGTTACCACTTCTTGCTTCAGATGATGGCAGGGCAGGTTCAGTAGTTTTTGGTGGTGCTCCAGTCTTCTGTACGTGGTGCCTGTACGCCGAAAGTGTCCCGCAATTCTTCTGGCCACCGACAGCATCTCTTGCACGCCCCTGTCGTTTTTTAAATAATTCTGCACCACCAAATTCAAGGTATGTGCAAAACATGGGACGTGCTGGAATTTGCCCATATTTAATGCACACACAATATTGCTGGCGTTGTCCGATGCCACAAATCCACAGGAGAGTCCAATTGGGGTAAGCCATTCCGCGATGATCTTCCTCAGTTGCCGTAAGAGGTTTTCAGCTGTGTGCGTATTCTGGAAACCGGTGATACAAAGCGTAGCCTGCCTAGGAAAGAGTTGGCGTTTGCGAGATGCTGCTACTGGTGCCGCCGCTGCTGTTCTTGCGGCGGGAGTCCATACATCTACCCAGTGGGCTGTCACAGTCATATAGTCCTGACCCTGCCCTGCTCCACTTGACGTGGTCCGTGGTTAAGTGGACATTGGGTACAGCTGCATTTTTTAGGACACTGGTGACTCTTTTTCTGAGGTCTGTGTACATTTTCGGTATCGCCTGCCTAGAGAAATGGAACCTAGATGGTATTTGGTACCGGGGACACAGTACCTCCAACAAGTCTCTAGTTGGCTCTGCAGTAATGATGGATACCGGAACCACGTTTCTCACCACCCAGGATGCCAAGGCCTCAGTTATCCGCTTTGCAGTAGGATGACTGCTGTGATATTTCATCTTCCTCGCAAAGGACTGTTGAACAGTCAATTGCTTACTGGAAGTAGTACAAGTGGGCTTACGACTTCCCCTCTGGGATGACCATCGACTCCCAGCGGCAACAACAGCAGCGCCAGCAGCAGTAGGCGTTACACGCAAGGATGCATCGGAGGAATCCCAGGCAGGAGAGGACTCGTCAGAATTGCCAGTGACATGGCCTGCAGGACTATTGGCATTCCTGGGGAAGGAGGAAATTGACACTGAGGGAGTTGGTGGGGTGGTTTGCGTGAGCTTGGTTACAAGAGGAAGGGATTTACTGGTCAGTGGACTGCTTCCGCTGTCACCCAAAGTTTTTGAACTTGTCACTGACTTATTATGAATGCGCTGCAGGTGACGTATAAGGGAGGATGTTCCGAGGTGGTTAACGTCCTTACCCCTACTTATTACAGCTTGACAAAGGGAACACACGGCTTGACACCTGTTGTCCGCATTTCTGGTGAAATACCTCCACACCGAAGAGCTGATTATTTTGGTATTTTCACCTGGCATGTCAACGGCCATATTCCTCCCACGGACAACAGGTGTCTCCCCGGGTGCCTGACTTAAACAAACCACCTCACCATCAGAATCCTCCTTGTCAATTTCCTCCCCAGCGCCAGCAACACCCATATCCTCCTCATCCTGGTGTACTTCAACACTGACATCTTCAATCTGACTATCAGGAACTGGACTGCGGGTGCTCCTTCCAGCACTTGCAGGGGGCGTGCAAATGGTGGAAGGCGCATGCTCTTCACGTCCAGTGTTGGGAAGGTCAGGCATCGCAACCGACACAATTGGACTCTCCTTGTGGATTTGGGATTTCGAAGAATGCACAGTTCTTTGCTGTGCTGCTTTTGCCAGCTTGAGTCTTTTCATTTTTCTAGCGAGAGGCTGAGTGCTTCCATCCTCATGTGAAGCTGAACCACTAGCCATGAACATAGGCCAGGGCCTCAGCCGTTCCTTGCCACTCCGTGTCGTAAATGGCATATTGGCAAGTTTACGCTTCTCCTCCGACAATTTTATTTTAGGTTTTGGAGTCCTTTTTTTTCTGATATTTGGTGTTTTGGACTTGACATGCTCTGTACTATGACATTGGGCATCGGCCTTGGCAGACGACGTTGCTGGCATTTCATCGTCTCGGCCATGACTAGTGGCAGCAGCTTCAGCACGAGGTGGAAGTGGATCTTGATCTTTCCCTAATTTTGGAACCTCAACATTTTTGTTCTCCATATTTTAATAGGCACAACTAAAAGGCACCTCAGGTAAACAATGGAGATGGATACTAGTATACAATTATGGACTGCCTGCCGAGTGCCGACACAGAGGTAGCCACAGCCGTGAACTACCGCACTGTACTGTGTCTGCTGCTAATATATAGACTGGTTGATAAAGAGATAGTATACTCGTAACTAGTATGTATGTATAAAGAAAGAAAAAAAAACCACGGTTAGGTGGTATATACAATTATGGACGGGCTGCCGAGTGAAGACACAGAGGTAGCCACAGCCGTGAACTACCGCACTGTACTGTGTCTGCTGCTAATATAGACTGGTTGATAAAGAGATAGTATACTCGTAACTAGTATGACTATAAAGAAAGAAAAAAAAACCACGGTTAGGTGGTATATACAATTATGGACGGGCTGCCGAGTGCCGACACAGAGGTAGCCACAGCCGTGAACTACCGCACTGTACTGTGTCTGCTGCTAATATATAGACTGGTTGATAAAGAGATAGTATACTCGTAACTAGTATGTATGTATAAAGAAAGAAAAAAAAAACCACGGTTAGGTGGTATATACAATTATGGACGGGCTGCCGAGTGCCGACACAGAGGTAGCCACAGCCGTGAACTACCGCACTGTACTGTGTCTGCTGCTAATATAGACTGGTTGATAAAGAGATAGTATACTCGTAACTAGTATGACTATAAAGAAAGAAAAAAAAACCACGGTTAGGTGGTATATACAATTATGGACGGGCTGCCGAGTGCCGACACAGAGGTAGCCACAGCCGTGAACTACCGCACTGTACTGTGTCTGCTGCTAATATATAGACTGGTTGATAAAGAGATAGTATACTCGTAACTAGTATGTATGTATAAAGAAAGAAAAAAAAAAATAAGAATTTACTTACCGATAATTCTATTTCTCGGAGTCCGTAGTGGATGCTGGGGTTCCTGAAAGGACCATGGGGAATAGCGGCTCCGCAGGAGACAGGGCACAAAAGTAAAGCTTTCCGATCAGGTGGTGTGCACTGGCTCCTCCCCCTATGACCCTCCTCCAAGCCAGTTAGGTACTGTGCCCGGACGAGCGTACACAATAAGGGAGGAATTTTGAATCCCGGGTAAGACTCATACCAGCCACACCAATCACACCGTACAACTTGTGATCTAAACCCAGTTAACAGTATGATAACAGCGGAGCCTCTGAAAAGATGGCTCACAACAATAATAACCCGATTTTTGTAACTATGTACAAGTATTGCAGATAATCCGCACTTGGGATGGGCGCCCAGCATCCACTACGGACTCCGAGAAATAGAATTATCGGTAAGTAAATTCTTATTTTCTCTATCGTCCTAGTGGATGCTGGGGTTCCTGAAAGGACCATGGGGATTATACCAAAGCTCCCAAACGGGCGGGAGAGTGCGGATGACTCTGCAGCACCGAATGAGAGAACTCCAGGTCCTCCTTAGCCAGGGTATCAAATTTGTAGAATTTAGCAAACGTGTTTTGCCCCTGACCAAGTAGCTGCTCGGCAAAGTTGTAAAGCCGAGACCCCTCGGGCAGCCGCCCAAGATGAGCCCACCTTCCTTGTGGAATGGGCATTTACATATTTTGGCTGTGGCAGGCCTGCCACAGAATGTGCAAGCTGAATTGTATTACACATCCAACTAGCAATAGTCTGCTTAGAAGCAAGAGCACCCAGTTTGTTGGGTGCATACAGGATAACAGCAAGTCAGTTTTCCTGACTCCAGCCGTCCTGGAACATATTTTCAGGGCCCTGACAACATCTAGCAACTTGGAGTCCTCCAAGTCCCTAGTAGGTGCAAGGCACCACAATAAGCTGGTTCAGGTGAAACACTGACACCACCTTAGGGAGAGAACTGGGGACGAGTCCGCAGCTCTGCCCTGTCCGAATGGACAAACAGATATGGGCTTTTTTGAGAAAAAACCACCAATTTGACACTCGCCTGGTCCAGGCCAGGGCCAAGAGCATGGTCACTTTTCATGTGAGATGCTTCAAATCCACAGATTTGACTGGTTTTAAACCAATGTGATTTGAGGAATCCCAGAACTACGTTGAGATCCCACAGTGCCACTGGAGGCACAAAAGGGGGTTGTATATGCAATACTCCCTTGACAAACTTCTGGACTTCAGGAACTGAAGCCAATTCTTTCTGGAAGAAAATCGACAGGGCCGAAATTTGAACCTTAATGGACCCCAATTTGAGGCCCATAGACACTCCTGTTTGCAGGAAATGCAGGAAACGACCGAGTTGAAATTTCTTTGTGGGGCCTTCCTGGCCTCACACCACGCAACATTTTTTCGCCACATGTGGTGATAATGTTGTGCGGTCACCTCCTTTCTGGCTTTGACCAGGGTAGGAATGACCTCTTCCGGAATGCCTTTTTCCCTTAGGATCCGGCTTTCCACCGCCATGCCGACAAACGCAGCTGCGGTAAGTCTTGGAACAGACATGGTACTTGCTGAAACAAGTCCCTTCTTAGCGGCAGAGGCCATAAGACCTCTGTAAGCATCTCTTGAAGTTCCGGGTACCAAGTCCTTCTTGGCCAATCCGGAGCCATGAGTATAGTTCTTACTCCTCTACGTCTTATAATTCTCAGCACCTTAGGTATGAGAAGCAGAGGAGGGAACACATACACCGACTGGTACACCCACGGTGTTACCAGAACGTCCACAGCTATTGCCTGAGGGTCTCTTGACCTGGCGCAATACCTGTCCCGTTTTTTTTGTTCAGTCGGGACGCCATCATGTCCACCTTTGGTATTTCCCAACGGTTTACAATCATGTGGAAAAAACTTCCCGATGAAGTTTCCACTCTCCCGGGTGGAGGTCGTGCCTGCTGAGGAAGTCTGCTTCCCAGTTTCCATTCCCGGGATGAAACACTGCTGACAGTGCTATCACATGATTTTCCGCCCAGCGAAAAGTCCTTGCAGTTTTTGCCATTGCCCTCCTGCTTCTTGTGTCGCCCTGTCTGTTTACGTGGGCGACTGCCGTGATTTTTTTCCCACTGGATCAATACCGGCTGACCTTGAAGCAGAGGTCTTGCTAAGCTTAGAGCATTATAAATTTACCCTTAGCTCCAGTATATATATGTGGAGAAAAGTCTCCAGACTTGATCACACTCCCTGGAAATTTTTTCCTTGTGTGACTGCTCCCCAGCCTCTCGGGCTGGGCTCCATGGTCACCAGCATCCAATCCTGAATGCCGAATCTGCGGCCCTCTAGAAGATGAGCACTCTATAACCACCACAGGAGAGACACCCTTGTCCTTGGATATAGGGTTATCCGCTGATGCATCTGAAGATGCGATCCGGACCATTTGTCCAGCAGATCCCACTGAAAAGTTCTTGCGTGAAATCTGCCGAATGGAATTGCTTCGTAGGAAGCCACCATTTTTACCAGGACCCTTGTGCAATGATGCACTGTTTTTAGGAGGTTCCTGACTAGCTCGGATAACTCCCTGGCTTTCTCTTCCGGGAGAAACACCCTTTTTCTGGACTGTGTCCAGAATTATCCCTAGGCACAGCAGACGTGTCGTCGGGATCAGCTGCGATTTTGGAATATTTAGAATCCACCCGTGCTGTTGTAGCAGTATCCGAGATAGTGCTACTCCGACCTCCAACTGTTCCCTGGACTATGCCCTTATCAGGAGATCGTCCAAGTAAGGGATAATTAAGACGCCTTTTCTTCGAAGAAGAATCATCATTTCGGCCATTACCTTGGTAAAGACCCGGGGTGCCGTGGACAATCCAAACGGCAGCGTCTGAAACTGATAGTGACAGTTCTGCACCACGAACCTGAGGTACCCTTAGTGAGAAGGGCAAATTTGGGACATAGAGGTAAGCATCCCTGATGTCCCGGGACACTATATAGTCCCCTTCTTCCTGGTTCGTTATCACTGCTCTGAGTGACTCCATCTTGATTTGAACCTTTGTAAGTGTTCAAAAAATTTTTTAGAATAAGTCTCACCTAGCCTTCTGGCTTCAGTACCACAATATAGTGTGGAATAATACCCCTTTTCTAGTAGGAGGGGTAATTTAATTATCACCTGCTGGGAATACAGCTTGTGAATTTTTTCCCATACTGCCTCCTTGTCGGAGGGAGACCTTGGTAAAGCAGACTTCAGGAGCCTGCGAAGGGGAAACGTCTCGACATTCCAATCTGTACCCCTGGGATACTACTTGTAGGATCCAGGGGTCCTGTACGGTCTCAGCGCCATGCTGAGAACTTGTCAGAAGCGGTGGAACGCTTCTGTTCCTGGGAATGGGCTGCCTGCTGCAGTCTTCTTCCCTTTCCTCTATCCCTGGGCAGATATGATCTTATAGGGACGAAAGGACTGAGGCTGAAAAGACGGTGTCTTTTTCTGCAGAGATGTGACTTAGGGTAAAAACGGCGGATTTTCCAGCAGTTGCCGTGGCCACCAGGTCCGATGGACCGACCCCAAATAACTCCTCTTCCTTTATACGGCAATACACCTTTGTGCCGTTTGGAATCTGCATCACCTGACCACTGTCGTGTCCATAACATCTTCTGGCAGATATGGACATCGCATTTACTCTTGATGCCAGAGTGCAAATATCCCTCTGTGCATCTCGCATATATAGAAATGCATCCTTTAAATGCTCTATAGTCAATAAAATACTGTCCCTGTCAAGGGTATCAATATTTTTAGTCAGGGAATCCGACCAAGCCACCCCAGCTCTGCACATCCAGGCTGAGGCGATCGCTGGTCGCAGTATAACACCAGTATGTGTGTATATACTTTTTATGATATTTTCCAGCCTCCTGTCAGCTGGTCCTTGAGGACGGCCCTATCTATAGACGGTACCGCCACTTGTTTTGATAAGCGTGTGAGCGCCTTATCCACCCTAAGGGGTGTTTCCCAACGCGCCCTAACTTCTGGCGGGAAAGGGTATACCGCCCATAATTTTCTATCGGGGGGAACCCACGCATCATCACACACTTTATTTAATTTATCTGATTCAGGAAAAACTACGGTAGTTTTTTCACATCCCACATAATACCCTCTTTTGTGGTACTTGTAGTATCAGAAATATGAAACACCTCCTTCATTGCCTTTAACGTGTGGCCCTAATAAGGAATACGTTTGTTTATTCACCGTCGACACTGGATTCAGTGTCCCTGTCTGTGTCTGTGTCGACCGACTAAAGTAAACGGGCGTTTTAAAAACCCCTGACGGTGTTTTTGAGACGTCTGGACCGGTACTAATTGTTTGTCAGCCGTCTCATGTCGTCAACCGACCTTGCAGCGTGTTGACATTATCACGTAATTCCCTAAATAAGCCATCCATTCCGGTGTCGACTCCCTAGAGAGTGACATCACCATTACAGGCAATTGCTCCGCCTCCTCACCAACATCGTCCTCATACATGTCGACACACGTACCGACACACAGCACACACACAGGGAATGCTCTGATAGAGGACAGGACCCACTAGCCCTTTGGAGAGACAGAGGGAGAGTTTACCAGCACACACCAAAAACGCTATAATTATATAGGGACAACCTTATATAAGTGTTTTCCCTTATAGCATCTTTTTTATATATTTCTAAACGCCAAATTAGTGCCCCCCCTCTCTGTTTTAACCCTGTTTCTGTAGTGCAGTGCAGGGGAGAGCCTGGGAGCCTTCCCTCCAGCCTTTCTGTGAGGGAAAATGGCGCTGTGTGCTGAGGAGATAGGCCCCGCCCCTTTTTCGGCGGCCTCGTCTCCCGCTCTTAACGGATTCTGGCAGGGGTTAAATATCTCCATATAGCCTCCGGAGGCTATATGTGAGGTATTTTTAGCCAAAATAGGTATTCATTTGCCTCCCAGGGCGCCCCCCTCCCAGCGCCCTGCACCCTCAGTGACTGCCGTGTGAAGTGTGCTGAGAGGAAAATGGCGCACAGCTGCAGTGCTGTGCGCTACCTTTAGAAGACTGAGGAGTCTTCTGCCGCCGATTCTGGACCTCTTCTTACTTCAGCATCTGCAAGGGGGCCTGCGGCAAGGCTCCGGTGACCATCCAGGCTGTACCTGTGATCGTCCCTCTGGAGCTGATGTCCAGTAGCCAAGAAGCCAATCCATCCTGCACGCAGGTGAGTTCACTTCTTCTCCCCTAAGTCCCTCGTTGCAGTGATCCTGTTGCCAGCAGGACTCACTGTAAAATAAAAAACCTAAGCTAAACTTTTCTAAGCAGCTCTTTAGGAGAGCCACCTAGATTGCACCCTTCTCGGCCGGGCACAAAAATCTAACTGGCTTGGAGGAGGGTCATAGGGGGAGGAGCCAGTGCACACCACCTGATTGGAAAGCTTTACTTTTGTGCCCTGTCTCCTGCGGAGCCGCTATTCCCCATGGTCCTTTCAGGAACCCCAGCATCCACTAGGACGATAGAGAAACCACGGTTAGGTGGTATATACAATTATGGACGGGCTGCCGAGTGCCGACACAGAGGTAGCCACAGCCGTGAACTACCGCACTGTACTGTGTCTGCTGCTAATATAGACTGGTTGATAAAGAGATAGTATACTCGTAACTAGTATGTATGTATAAAGAAAGAAAAAAAAACCACGGTTAGGTGGTATATACAATTATGGACGGGCTGCCGAGTGCCGACACAGAGGTAGCCACAGCCGTGAACTACCGCACTGTACTGTGTCTGCTGCTAATATATAGACTGGTTGATAAAGAGATAGTATACTCGTAACTAGTATGTATGTATGTATAAAGAAAGAAAAAAAAACCACGGTTAGGTGGTATATACAATTATGGACGGGCTGCCGAGTGCCGACACAGAGGTAGCCACAGCCGTGAACTACCGCACTGTACTGTGTCTGCTGCTAATATAGACTGGTTGATAAAGAGATAGTATACTCGTAACTAGTATGTATGTATAAAGAAAGAAAAAAAAACCACGGTTAGGTGGTATATACAATTATGGACGGGCTGCCGAGTGCCGACACAGAGGTAGCCACAGCCGTGAACTACCGCACTGTACTGTGTCTGCTGCTAATATAGACTGGTTGATAAAGAGATAGTATACTCGTAACTAGTATGACTATAAAGAAAGAAAAAAAAAACCACGGTTAGGTGGTATATACAATTATGGACGGGCTGCCGAGTGCCGACACAGAGGTAGCCACAGCCGTGAACTACCGCACTGTACTGTGTCTGCTGCTAATATATAGACTGGTTGATAAAGAGATAGTATACTCGTAACTAGTATGTATGTATAAAGAAAGAAAAAAAAACCACGGTTAGGTGGTATATACAATTATGGACGGGCTGCCGAGTGCCGACACAGAGGTAGCCACAGCCGTGAACTACCGCACTGTACTGTGTCTGCTGCTAATATAGACTGGTTGATAAAGAGATAGTATACTCGTAACTAGTATGTATGTATAAAGAAAGAAAAAAAAACCACGGTTAGGTGGTATATACAATTATGGACGGGCTGCCGAGTGCCGACACAGAGGTAGCCACAGCCGTGAACTACCGCACTGTACTGTGTCTGCTGCTAATATATAGACTGGTTGATAAAGAGATAGTATACTCGTAACTAGTATGTATGTATAAAGAAAGAAAAAAAAACCACGGTTAGGTGGTATATACAATTATGGACGGGCTGCCGAGTGCCGACACAGAGGTAGCCACAGCCGTGAACTACCGCACTGTACTGTGTCTGCTGCTAATATATAGACTGGTTGATAAAGAGATAGTATACTCGTAACTAGTATGTATGTATAAAGAAAGAAAAAAAAACCACGGTTAGGTGGTATATACAATTATGGACGGGCTGCCGAGTGCCGACACAGAGGTAGCCACAGCCGTGAACTACCGCACTGTACTGTGTCTGCTGCTAATATAGGCCCTCATTCCGAGTTGTTCGTTCGGTATTTTTCATCGCATCGCAGTGAAAATCCGCTTAGTACGCATGCGCAATGTTCGCACTGCGACTGCGCCAAGTAACTTTACTATGGAGAAAGTATTTTTACTCACGGCTTTTTCTTCGCTCCGGCGATCGTAATGTGATTGACAGGAAATGGGTGTTACTGGGCGGAAACACGGCGTTTCAGGGGCGTGTGGCTGAAAACGCTACCGTTTCCGGAAAAAACGCAGGAGTGGCCGGGGAAACGGTGGGAGTGCCTGGGCGAACGCTGGGTGTGTTTGTGACGTCAAACCAGGAACGACAAGCACTGAACTGATCGCACAGGCAGAGTAAGTCTGGAGCTACTCTGAAACTGCTAAGTAGTTAGTAATCGCAATATTGCGAATACATCGGTCGCAATTTTAAGAAGCTAAGATTCACTCCCAGTAGGCGGCGGCTTAGCGTGTGTAACTCTGCTAAATTCGCCTTGCGACCGATCAACTCGGAATGAGGGCCATAGACTGGTTGATAAAGAGATAGTATACTCGTAACTAGTATGTATGTATAAAGAAAGAAAAAAAAACCACGGTTAGGTGGTATATACAATTATGGACGGGCTGCCGAGTGCCGACACAGAGGTAGCCACAGCCGTGAACTACCGCACTGTACTGTGTCTGCTGCTAATATAGACTGGTTGATAAAGAGATAGTATACTCGTAACTAGTATGACTATAAAGAAAGAAAAAAAAACCACGGTTAGGTGGTATATACAATTATGGACGGGCTGCCGAGTGCCGACACAGAGGTAGCCACAGCCGTGAACTACCGCACTGTACTGTGTCTGCTGCTAATATAGACTGGTTGATAAAGAGATAGTATACTACTAATATTATATATACTGGTGGTCAGGTCACTGGTCACTAGTCACACTGGCAGTGGCACTCCTGCAGCAAAAGTGTGCACTGTTTAATTTTAATATAATATTATGTACTCCTGGCTCCTGCTATAACCTATAACTGGTACTGCAGTGCTCCCCAGTCTCCCCCACAATTATAAGCTGTGTGAGCTGAGCACAGTCAGATATATATATACATTGATGCAGCACACTGGGCTGAGCAGTGCACACAGATATGGTATGTGACTGAGTCACTGTGTGTATCGTTTTTTTCAGGCAGAGAACGGATATATTAAATAAAACAAACAACTGCACTGTCTGGTGGTCACTGTGGTCGTCAGTCACTAAACTCTGCACTCTCTTCTACAGTATCACAGCCTCAGGTCAATCTCTCTCTCTCTCTCTCTCTCAACCCTAATCTAAATGGAGAGGACGCCAGCCACGTCCTCTCCCTATCAATCTCAATGCACGTGTGAAAATGGCGGCGACGCGCGGCTCCTTATATAGAATCCGAGTCTCGCGATAGAATCCGAGCCTCGCGAGAATCCGACAGCGTCATGATGACGTTCGGGCGCGCTCGGGTTAACCGAGCAAGGCGGGAAGATCCGAGTCGCTCGGACCCGTGAAAAAAAACATGAAGTTCGGGCGGGTTCGGATTCAGAGAAACCGAACCCGCTCATCTCTAGTATAAACGCCAGTTCCTGGCTCAGTCTCATAGCCTTGGACAACACGTCACATTCTGTGAACAGGCGTCTCCTGTTTGCAGTCCTCTGTCTACAGAGATACCCCTGTGTATTGGACCTGTGGAACTACAGGTCCCAGCAGTTCCAGTTCCGTTCCAGGTTCCAGCCTTGGACAACACGTCATATTCTGTGAACAGGCGTCTCCTGTTTGCAGTCCTCTGTCAGCAGAGATACCCCTGTGTTTTGGACCTGTGGAACTACAGGTCCCAGCAGTTCCAGTTCCGTTCCAGTTTCCAGTTCCAGGTTCCAGCCTTGGACAACACGTCACATTCTGTGAACAGGCGTCTCCTGTTTGCAGTCCTCTGTCTGCAGAGATACCCCTGTGTATTGGACCTGTGGAACTACAGGTCTCAGCAGTTCCAGTTCCGTTCCAGTTCCAGGTTCCAGCCTTGGACAACACGTCATATTCTGTGAACAGGCGTCTCCTGTTTGCAGTCCTCTGTCTGCAGAGATACCCCTGTGTATTGGACCTGTGGAACTACAGGTCCCAGCAGTTCCAGTTCCGTTCCAGTTTCCAGTTCCAGGTTCCAGCCTTGGACAACAAGTCACATTCTGTGAACAGGCGTCTCCTGTTTGCAGTCCTCTGTCTGCAGAGATACCCCTGTGTATTGGACCTGTGGAACTACAGGTCCCAGCAGTTCCAGTTCCGTTCCAGGTTCCAGCCTTGGACAACACGTCACATTCTGTGAACAGGCGTCTCCTGTTTGCAGTCCTCTGTCAGCAGAGATACCCCTGTGTTTTGGACCTGTGGAACTACAGGTCCCAGCAGTTCCAGTTCCGTTCCAGTTCCAGGTTCCAGTCTTCAATTCTTTGTTTCCAGCAATCTCCTATTTCTGGCATCCCCAAGTTGTGTTCCTGTGGAACTACAAGTAGCAGCAACCACTCCAGCTCTCCTGCGAGTCACATTCAGTGTGCAAGTTCCTGTGTTCCAGTCTCCAGTCTTCATTGTTCCAGTTTGCTACAAACTCCAGCCACAGTCTGCTACACCAATCTGCAGTAGAGACTTTCCTCAGGTGTGTTCTCAGCCTCTTCACCTAATTACCAGCATTCCATACTGTGCATTGCCTTTAGCACTTAACATCTTGCTGTGTTGGGACTGTCTCCTGCTAGGGCCTTGCTTGGCTTAAAGACGTATGCTTCTACAGAGACTGTGTGCTTTGATGGCTATTCGTTATATACCAGAGTTTTGTTTGCTGCATCTGATTTCATTATTGCCTTATCATTTATATCAAGTTTCAAGTTCATCTTCATTGCTTATTTGTTACCAGTGACTTTTGAAATATTCATTTATCGGATTAAGTTATTATTCATTGTTCCTGTCATCGGTTATCCCTGTGTGATAATAAATATCAAGCGCACATGCGCGGAACTTTTTGTCCGTTTACCAGTTTCCTCTATCACTCCTACACTGACCCACTAGTGCCCCCTCCGGGGACATACTAAATCAGAATCCTGACACCGGAGTTCCGCTCTGTCCTCATGAAAGACCAAGTAGGGGCTTTTACAGGACAAAGCGCCAAGTTTGGAGACACACCTAGCGGAAGCCAAGGCTAGGATAGCATAACAGTCTTCCACGTAAGGTATTTGTCCTCCACCGACATCAGAGGTCCAAATCAAGACGACTGTAGAGAAGACAAAACCACGTTTCTCTAACGTCCTAGTGGATGCTGGGGACTCCGAAAGGACCATGGGGAATAGCGGCTCCGCAGGAGACTGGGCACAAAGTAAAAGCTTTAGGACTAGCTGGTGTGCACTGGCTCCTCCCCCTATGACCCTCCTCCAAGCCTCAGTTAAGATTTTGTGCCCGAACGAGAAGGGTGCAATCTAGGTGGCTCTCCTGAGCTGCTTAGAGTAAAAGTTTAAATAGGTTTTTTATTTTTAGTGAGACCTGCTGGCAACAGGCTCACTGCATCGAGGGACTAAGGGGAGAAGAAGCGAACTCACCTGCGTGCAGAGTGGATTGGGCTTCTTAGGCTACTGGACATTAGCTCCAGAGGGACGATCACAGGCCCAGCCATGGATGGGTCCCGGAGCCGCGCCGCCGGCCCCCTTACAGATGCTGAAGCAAGAAGAGGTCCATAAATCGGCGGCAGAAGACTTTCCTGTCTTCATAAGGTAGCGCACAGCACTGCAGCTGTGCGCCATTGCTCTCAGCACACTTCACACTTCGGTCACTGAGGGTGCAGGGCGCTGGGGGGGGGCGCCCTGGGAAGCAATGAATTTACCTTATTTGGCAAAAAATACATCACATATAGCTCCTGGGCTATATGGATGTATTTAACCCCTGCCAGTTTTCCAGAAAAAAGCGGGAGAAGAGCCCGCCGTGAAGGGGGCGGAGCCTATCTCCTCAGCACACAGCGCCATTTTTCCCACACAGCTCCGCTGGTAGGAAGGCTCCCAGAATCTCCCCTGCATCCTGCAACTACAGAAACAGGGTAAAAAAAGAGAGGGGGGCACTTATTTGGCAAAATAACAGATATAAGCAGCTATAAGGGATAGACACTTATTGTAAGGTTGTCCCTATACATATATAGCGCTCTGGTGTGTGCTGGCAAACTCTCCCTCTGTCTCCCCAAGGGGCTAAGTGGGTCCTGTCCTCTATCAGAGCATTCCCTGTGTGTGTGCTGGGTGTCGGTACGTGTGTGTCGACATGTATGAGGAGGAAAATGATGTGGAGGCGGAGCAATTGCCTATAATGGTGATGTCACCCCCTAGGGAGTCGACACCTGAATGGATGGCCGTAATTAAGGAATTACGTGACAGTGTCGGCACGTTACAGAAAACTGTTGACGACATGAGACAGTCGGCAGCTCAGTTAGTGCCTGTCCAGGCGTCTCAAACACCGTCAGGGGCTATTAAACGCCCGTTACCTCAGTGGGTCGACACGGACCCAGACACAGACATTGACTCCAGTGTCGACGGTGAAGAAACAAACGTATTTTCCAGTAGGGCCACACGTTACATGATCACGGCAATGAAGGAGGTTTTGCACATCTCTGATACTGCAAGTACCACAAAAAGGGGTATTATGTGGGGTGTGAAAAAACTACCCGTAGTTTTTCCTGAATCAGATGAATTGAATGAAGTGTGTGATGAAGCGTGGGTTACCCCCGACAAAAAACTGCTAATTTCTAAAAAATTATTGCCACTATATCCCTTCCCACCAGAGGTTAGGGCTCGTTGGGAAACACCCCCTAGGGTGGATAAGGCGCTCACACGCTTATCAAAACAAGTGGCGTTACCGTCTCCAGAAACGGCCGCCCTTAAGGAGCCAGCAGATAGGAGGCTGGAAAATATCCTTAAAAGTATATTCACTCATACTGGTGTTATACTGCGACCAGCAATCGCCTCAGCCTGGATGTGCAGTGCTGGGGTGGCTTGGTCGGATTCCCTGACTGAAAATATTGATACCCTGGACAGGGACAATATATTATTGACTATAGAGCATTTAAAGGATGCATTCCTATATATGCGAGATGCACAGAGAGACATTTGCACTCTGGCATCAAGAGTAAGTGCGATGTCCATTTCTGCCAGAAGAGGATTATGGACGCGACAGTGGTCAGGGGATGCGGATTCCAAACGGCATATGGAAGTATTGCCGTATAAAGGGGAGGAGTTATTTGGGGGCGGTCTATCGGACCTGGTGGCCACGGCAACGGCTGGGAAATCCACCTTTTTACCCCAAGTCACCTCGCAGCAGAAAAAGATACCGTCTTTTCAGGCTCAGTCCTTTCGTCCCCATAAGGGCAAGCGGGCAAAAGGCCACTCATATCTGCCCCGGGGCAGAGGAAGGGGAAAAAGACTGCAACAGACAGCTTCTTCCCACGAACAGAAGCCCTCCCCCGCTTCTGCCAAGTCCTCAGCATGACACTGGGGCCTTACAAGCGGACTCAGGCACGGTGGGGGCCCGTCTCAAGAATTTCAGCGCGCAGTGGGCTCACTCGCAAGTGGACCCCTGGATCCTGCAGGTAGTATCTCAGGGGTACAAATTGGAATTCGAGACGTCTCCCCCTCGCCGGTTCCTGAAGTCTGTTTTACCAACGTCTACCCCCGACAGGGAGGCGGTATTGGAAGCCATTCACAAGCTGTATTCCCAGCAAGTGATAATCAAGGTACCCCTCCTACAACAGGGAAAGGGGTATTACTCCACGCTGTTTGTGGTACCGAAGCCGGACGGCTCGGTGAGACCCATTTTAAATCTGAAAGCCTTGAACACTTCCATAAAAAGGTTCAAGTTCAAGATGGAGTCACTCAGAGCAGTGATAGCGAACCTGGAAGAAGGGGACTACATGGTGTCTCTGGACATCAAGGATGCTTACCTCCATGTCCCAATTTGCCCTTCTCACCAAGGGTACCTCAGGTTTGTGGTACAGAACTGTCACTATCAGTTTCAGACGCTGCCGTTTGGATTGTCCACGGCACCCCGGGTCTTTACCAAGGTAATGGCTGAAATGATGATTCTTCTTCGAAGAAAAGGCGTCTTAATTATCCCTTACTTGGACGATCTCCTGATAAGGGCACGGTCCAGAGAACAGTTAGAGGTCGGAGTAGCACTATCTCAAATAGTACTACGACAGCACGGATGGATTCTAAATATTCCAAAATCGCAGCTGATTCCGACGACACGTCTGCTGTTCCTAGGGATGATCCTGGACACAGTACAGAAAAAGGTGTTTCTCCCGGAAGAGAAAGCCAGGGAGTTATCCGACCTAGTCAGGAAACTCCTAAGACCAGGCCAGGTGTCAGTGCATCAGTGCACAAGGGTCCTGGGAAAGATGGTGGCTTCTTACGAAGCGATTCCATTCGGCAGATTCCACGCAAGAACTTTTTAGTTGGATCTGCTAGACAAATGGTCCGGATCGCATCTTCAAATGCATCAGCGGATAACCCTGTCTCCAAGGACAAGGGTGTCTCTCCTGTGGTGGTTACAGAGTGCTCATCTCCTAGAGGGCCGCAGATTCGGCATTCAGGATTGGGTCCTGGTGACCACGGATGCCAGCCTGGGAGGCTGGGGAGCAGTCACACAGGGAATAAATTTCCAGGGCTTGTGGTCAAGCATGGAAACGTCACTTCACATAAATATCCTGGAACTAAGGGCCATTTACAATGCCCTAAGTCAGGCAAAGCCTCTGCTTCAGGGTCAGCCAGTATTGATCCAGTCGGACAACATCACGGCAGTCGCCCACGTAAATAGACAGGGCGGCACAAGAAGCAGGAGGGCAATGACGGAAGTGGCAAGGATTCTTCGCTGGGCGGAAAATCATGTGATAGCACTGTCAGCAGTGTTCATTCCGGGAGTGGACAACTGGGAAGCAGACTTCCTCAGCAGACACGATCTTCACCCGGGGGAGTGGGGACTTCACCCAGAAGTCTTCCACATGATTGTAAACCGTTGGGAAAAACCAAAGGTGGACATGATGGCGTCTCGCCTCAACAAAAAACTGGACAACTGGACAGATATTGCTCCAGGTCAAGGGACCCTCAGGCAATAGCTGTGGACGCTCTGGTAACACCGTGGGTGTACCGGTCAGTGTATGTGTTCCCTCCTCTTCCTCTCATACCAAAAGTACTGAGAATCATAAGAAGGAGAGGAGTAAAGACTATACTCGTGGCTCCGGATTGGCCAAGAAGGACTTGGTACCCGGAAATTCAAGAGATGCTCACGGAAGACCCGTGGCCTCTACCTCTAAGACAGGACCTGCTCCAGCAGGGACCATGTCTGTTCCAAGACTTACCGCGGCTGCGTTTGACGGCATGGCGGTTGAACGCCGGATCCTGAAGGAAAAAGGCATTCCGGATGAAGTCATCCCTACCCTGATCGAAGCCAGGAAGGATGTAACCGTACAACATTATCACCATATTTGGCGTAAATATGTTGCGTGGTGCGAGGCCAGGAAGGCCCCTACGGAGGAATTTCAACTGGGTCGATTCCTGCATTTCCTGCAAACAGGACTGTCTATGGGCCTCAAATTAGGGTCCATTAAGGTTCAAATTTCGGCCCTGTCGATATTCTTCCAAAAAGAACTAGCTTCTGTTCCTGAAGTTCAGACGTTTGTCAAGGGAGTACTGCATATACAGCCTCCTTTTGTGCCTCCAGTGGCACCTTGGGATCTCAATGTAGTGTTGGGATTCCTAAAATCACATTGGTTTGAACCACTCACCACTGTGGACTTGAAATATCTCACATGGAAAGTGGTAATGCTGTTAGCCCTGGCTTCAGCCAGGCGTGTATCAGAATTGGCGGCTTTATCCTATAAAAGCCCTTACCTAATTTTTCATACGGACAGGGCAGAATTGAGGACTCGTCCTCAATTTCTCCCTAAGGTGGTTTCAGCATTTCACTTAAACCAACCTATTGTGGTGCCTGCGGCTACTAGGGACTTGGAGGATTCCAAGTTGCTGGACGTAGTCAGGGCCCTGAAAATATATGTTTCCAGGACGGCTGGAGTCAGAAAATCTGACTCGCTGTTTATCCTGTATGCACCCAACAAGCTGGGTGCTCCTGCTTCTAAGCAGACGATTGCTCGTTGGATTTGTAGTACAATTCAGCTTGCACATTCTGTGGCAGGCCTGCCACAGCCAAAATCTGTAAAAGCCCATTCCACACGGAAAGTGGGCTCATCTTGGGCGGCTGCCCGAGGGGTCTCGGCTTTACAACTTTGCCGAGCAGCTACTTGGTCAGGGGCAAACACGTTTGCTAAATTCTACAAATTTGATACCCTGGCTGAGGAGGACCTGGAGTTCTCTCATTCGGTGCTGCAGAGTCATCCGCACTCTCCCGCCCGTTTGGGAGCTTTGGTATAATCCCCATGGTCCTTTCGGAGTCCCCAGCATCCACTAAGACGTTAGAGAAAATAAGAATTTACTTACCGATAATTCTATTTCTCATAGTCCGTAGTGGATGCTGGGCGCCCATCCCAAGTGCGGATTGTCTGCATTACTTGTACATAGTTATTGTTACAAAAATCGGGTTATTGTTGTTGTGAGCCATCTTTTCAGAGGCTCCTTCTGTTATCATGCTGTTAACTGGGTTCAGATCACAAGTTGTACGGTGTGATTGGTGTGGCTGGTATGAGTCTTACCCGGGATTCAAAATCCTTCCTTATTGTGTACGCTCGTCCGGGCACAGTATCCTAACTGAGGCTTGGAGGAGGGTCATAGGGGGAGGAGCCAGTGCACACCAGCTAGTCCTAAAGCTTTTACTTTGTGCCCAGTTTCCTGCGGAGCCGCTATTCCCCATGGTCCTTTCGGAGTCCCCAGCATCCACTACGGACTATGAGAAATAGAATTATCGGTAAGTAAATTCTTATTTTAGATCCCAAGGTGCCGTGGGCGGCACAAAAGGAGGTTGGATGTGCAGGACACCCTGCTGGAAAGGCTGGACTTCAGGCAAAGCAGCCATTTTTTTCTGAAAGAAAATGGACAAGGCCGAGATCTGAACCTTTATGGAGTCCACTAGGCCCATATCCACACCAGCCTGTAAAAAGCGCAAAAAGCTCCCCAGGTTGAAATCTGCAGGATATTTTCGGAGCTCACACCAGGAGACGTATCGTTTCCCGATATGGTGGTAGTGCTTTGACGTAACCGGTTTTCTGGCTTGAATCATGGTGGTAATAACTTTGGCCAGAATGCCCTTCTCAGCTAAAAGGTTCCGCTCAACCGTCATGCCATCAAACGAAGCCACCGTAAGTCTGGGTAGATGAACGGTCCTTCTTGAAGAAGATCTTCCCTTTAGCGGTAGGGGCCAGAGGGCTTCTATGGCCATCTCCAGAAGATCCGCATACCAAACCCTCCAAGGCCAGTCTGGGGCGATCAGAATCGCCTGAGCTCCCTCTCTTTTGATTCGCTTTAGAACCTTGGGGAGCAACGGAATCGGAGGAAACAGGTACACCATCTGGTAATCCCATGGAGTAGTCAGCGCATCCACTGCTGATGCCAGAGGGTCCCTCGTTCTGGAACAATAGCACTGAAGCTTGT